>NC_138145.1:3176941-3494441 GCF_964199315.1 Orbicella franksi | reverse complement strand
ATTAAAGTGCGTATTTGTTATACGCAGTAACATTTTTTCCACACTGACATTCTGAATTTTGAAACAATTTTTTTTCTGCTTGTACCCCCAGCGAAAATAAACTCATGCAAAACCTTTTGAACTAAATTAACTTCAGCAGCAGAAATCTTTGTGTACTACGAAATTTCTCGAGAAGAGGAAGCTTTAGACCGAAGAACCAACCTGGCTCGTCGGTTTAATTCAATTAAAGTGAAACGAACAAGTGAAGCCTTGAAAGCAAACATTGCGTTACCGCATCGTGAGAAATGAAAAGAGCTCACTAACCGGTAAGGAAAGCTTTGGCAAGGAGGCTGAGACAGTTTTTTTCCCTCGGGTAAGAAACAATTTTTTGCCTTTAAAAATATGTAGAAGAAATCAGTTTAAGCATTTGGTCGTCTCATCGTAATAAAAATTCACCCGGCTGCAATACATGTAATTTGCATATGGATGGCAAAAAAAATATTCTTCGTTTTTACTGTTTAAAATACCAAATGAAGGTAGATTTTTCCCGAAACAACGGCTAAACCGCGGATAATCTGATTTTAAATCTACAATTTGACCTGTAGTGATGATTATTTTATTTCCGAGCGTTTACAGTTCATGTTTTTGGGTTACAGGCGGGACCGCCGTTATCTTTGTTTACTATCAAAATGGCGAATATTTGGCAAAATTGTGGAGCTCCGTACAGCGCGCAGTGCAGAGTGCCCACAAATTTTATTTCGTAAGTTTTTACATTGATGTTAGTACTTTTGAGTTATTATAGATTCGTTTCTAGATCAGGTCCCACATTTGAGAAAATAGCTTTTAACTTTAGGTATGTCACGCTTCACACATTCCGGAGTTTGGTATGAGGCGTTTTAGAAAATTCGTAACTCTGGCAAACTGGAAAGATGAAACTTTTGTATGTAAAATATTTAGCTTGTTAGATTGAAAAACTTTGTTTTGGCAGCGTCCGACGTTTATAGCAAAATTTCAGAGTCTGCCAAGGCAAAGTAGCCAGTTTCGAGGTCACTTTGAAAACCGTCTCGTAAAAAATGCAAAAAATCGAATTGATTCAAATAAATGCGATATTTGTAAATTGCATATAATGGTTGACTTTCAGTGAAAAAATGAAGCCAATCGGTGAAGGCCCGAAATTTGCCTTATCCGTTCTTACGCGGACAGCCTCTTAAGTCTGAGGGATAATACTCTCCTCGCAGTACAACAGGTTGTTTTACTCTCGCCTCTAATTCTTGAATTGAAGACTTAAACAAACTGCTTAAACACGTCAGTACCGTTCTGAGGGTAACCAGTACATAAAAAAGTTCTCCTGGATCATCCCGGGTTTTTTTTTTTTTAAGAAAATTTGAGGGGATTTTGCTCGCAGAGGTAACACGAAAAGGTACTTTATCCGCTAAATTTAACAGACATGCACCGTGTTTGTGTCACCGATGCGCGTCTCACATCTTCTATCCCTCAGTCACTCTTCTATCACAAGGAAATCTGCGGCTACATGAGGTACATGACGATGAAAGCCAGTAAGAAATTTGATTGACTTGAAGGTCACCATATCCAAATTTCAGTAACTTCCCAGAATTACTCCAAACCAAAGGCTGAAGAGTGTTAGAGAAAGTCAAAATCCGAAAACGGCACCCCCATTTGCTAATGAGTCACCCAAACACTTTCCATACTTTGTCATCCGTTCTTAGAACTCTGTGTACAGTACCCCTATGTCAGAACAATCATCGTATTTTTTTCTTTTCTTGCTTTTTTTCTTTCAGACAACAGCTTTGCTTTCCAAATATGCTTGTCCTATACCTCCACCGCCTACCGAGGGCTCCAGACAGGCTTTAGCATTCAGCTTACTTATCGCGTATGAACAGATTAAGTAGTTTAATTTTTTTTCCCACAACTTTCTTTAACTCTTCTTAGGCTAGACGTTAATTAACCCTTTACACAGTATTTTTTTCTGTATCATAAACTTTATTTGGAGCTGAGCTTGACCCTGCAAAACATTTCGGGCCCGAAAAACTATTTTACGTGCACTAGGTTCATAACCAGAAATGTACAGGCCCGCAAATGATCCCCTGACCGGAAATGGCCGCCTAATCAGTAATTAAAGAATGGCATGAACTCAAGAATTTAGACGGTGGATTTAAACTTTTTTTTTTCTTGTAACGTAACAGTCATTACATTTAAAAGCTTTGTATACAAAGTTTACAACTTTAGAACTAACAATTCAGCAGCTCTGTTCAACAGAACAATTTTGCTGTAAACTGTAAAATACAGGTATATTTTTTTCTTCTACGATTACAACGCCTAAAATGTGTAGGAATCGTGTGACACTCCTCATTTTTTAAATAGGGCTAATAACACGAAGTAAATTTTAGCAGTACAACTAAAAATCGTTTAACTCGGGACAGATCTTTTACTGACGAATTCGCTGCGATATTAAACAAAAGTCCATTGAAATTGTTTGTTTGTTTGTTCGTTTGTTTTTTCGATACATCTTTGAAAGCCAAGATCAAATGAGAACAAGAGGAGACGAGAATTTTAATACTCTCGGCAAGTGCAAGAAAATTAAAGATCGGGCCTCTCGTGACTTACAAGTTTTTTAGAAAAAGAAAGGAGAAGATTGAAATTGAGCCACCGGTTTGATGATAATTTGGTCCAAGTGCTTGCGATGCCAGTCAAATCTCGCTCGCTATCGTCATATGTCCCATAATCTACGCCACAGCTCCGAGAAGAACCGAGAGAAAGCTAGGTGAAGTTGTGCATGAGCCGTAATGGCGGCAAGTTTAAAAGTAGTTTCGAAAATCATTTTAAAAGATAGACCGATTTCGATATGTTTTAAATTCTAGCTTGGCTTAGGGGAATAAACCAAAAGAAATGACGTTGAGGTTCATAGCCGAGTAATTAGTTTCTTTTGTTTTATTCCCCTAAACCTCGTAGCCAAGCTAGAATTTTAATATATCGAAATTGATCTAATCCGGCGTTTTAAGCCCTGGCCAAACGGAGTCGCAAGTAGACGCAAGTTCTCAACTTGCGTCCACTTGCCACTCCGTTTGGCCAGGCCTTGTGTGTGCTTGCGTTGACTTGCGATGACTTGCGCTCACTTTGGTCGAGATCAAATTTGCATGCAAATCGACGCAAGTTTTTCACTGTTTGGCCACCCAATCCAAGTCAACGCAAGTTGAGAGACGTCCATTAATCTATTATTAGCCACTGAAATACAGGATATGTCTGCCTTGAAATGGGTTTTTTTGCAACCTGCTTGCGAGGAAACTTGCGAGTCCGTTTGGCTACCCAACGCAAGTCTCTACGCAAGTTCAACTTGTGGCTACTTGCGACTACTTGCGAGTCCGTTTGACCAGGGCTTTAAGCATTAGGGCAAACGCCACAAAAACTCGTCTGAATTATGAGCTGTCTTGCGCAGTTGCTCGACAGTATTTTTTTGCTTTGTTCTCACGCATTAAAATATTCTCACTTGCAAATAAATCCACTGATAAAGTTTGTTAATGGCAGGGGGAAAAAATTCAATTTCCTTTTAAAAGTTTGATATCTTATCTAAATTTTCTAAAACAGAATTTTAAAATCTTAAATCAAAAGCGAATTGTGAAGGAAAATGTATTTTCAAACAAAGGAATATGAATCACAAAGGTATCATAATCTCCGAAACTGACACGTTAAAATCTTGTGCACTTCCATAGTGTGCAGGAAAAAACTTTAAGTGCTTAGACAGCGTAAGAATCGTTAATGGTTCGTTTCTTTTTCTTTTCTTGTTTTGCCCAAAAATTAATTATATATTGCCATGTTAATTTGTTATTTGGCACAGTATGTCTACCTTTGGTTACCGCTTTTCATTGTTGCTTTTATGCCTGAGTATTTTGTCTTTTCCTCATATATATACACGTGGACTTTTCATGGAGTCCACTCACCATTCCTGATTTTTTGCGGTATCATTTCCTAAGATCATTTGCGGTTCTGGAATCATTTGCGGGCCGTGATCATTTGCGGGCTTGTACAGTAATATTTTTAAAAATAGAAGAACCGTAGCCAGGACAAAACATATTAAAAATTTATAAAAAACGTTCACTGGCTATGTAAAGTCAGTATATAGTCCTCCCCTACATTAATGGAATTTCTCAGCCTCTAAATAGACTTCTTCAAAAACATGATATTCGAGTTGTCAGCAAGCCAGTCAAGACATTACAACAGGAGTTTCTCTCGCCTAAATCTCGACCTCCGATTGAACTTCAACCAAATGTGGTTTATAAAAATCTTGTGCCGACTGCCCATGGAGTTATGTAGGCGAGACTGGCAGATGCTTTGAAACGAGAAAAAAAGAACGCATGAGGAATGTGATGTCTTACGCAAGAGGTTCCAACATCGCTAAACACGCTTGGTCTTCAAATCACTCTATTGACTTTAAAAATTCCCAAGTGATTGACAAGGGTTCTTCACGTATTCGTAAGACGCTAGAATCATGGCGTACCGCTTCGATAGATCATGCAGATAATAATTCAAGGCCGCTCCCCAATCAATACTCTATTCTTTTAAAAAAGAACAATTAGTTTATTAACACTTATATTTTTCCATTTTAATATATTGTTTTTATAGTCCCACCCATTTTTGTATATATTTGTAGTTGTTATCTTTTCCATTTTTTATCCATCGAAGGCTGTAGTCTGACAGCCGAAAGCTCTGAAAGTTTTAACTTTATATAGCCAGTGAACGTTTTTTTATGAATTTTTACTAATATTTTTAATAATCTTTCACAAAGCACGCTATAAAATTGAGAAATACGTTGAGCTAGTTTTCTTGAAAACCTTGTACCAATCGACTGAAAACCGACTTGAAAAATATTTCTCGGGTCCCAAATGTTTTCCGGAGTTTGAGAAACCCACGTCCGTTTTGGAATATTCATAAGACAGAGGTTCTATGGAAATATTTTTAAGAGTGTTGCACACACAGTAGCTAAGCCCAATCTTTCTATTGCGTCATATTTCGCAGTTTCCTTGCTGTTGATTCGTTCCACGCGTGAGAGTATCACTAGTCGAAACCTCAACCTTCTCGCATTGTCAAATCATTTCTCTCTACTTACATATAGTGTCTGTACATGTATCGTATATTCCCTTCGTAACTTTAATGACACTAACGCTAATATTCTTAGATTTCTCAGGCAGTGATTGTTCCTGATCCTCAGAAAACCCGTCAAAGATCTCCAAATTGGTTCATAACACGTCAAGATTAACAAATAAAAATGTTAAAACGGTTAATACAATGGTCTAAGTAAAACGCGCATTTCTATTGGCTAGTGAATTGATGCATAATAGGTGGAAATTTCTTGTATTCGTCATTCATAATATTATCCACGAATTAAGGCGACACATTGTTATCTCATCACAAGTTAGGATATCCTTGCATTAGCCAATAGGCTTGCTTTCCTGCTATAGATCATAAATGGCGTAGAAAACCAGATTTGCCTGATTTGCCATCTCAATCTGCAGCGGTAGTTGAAAATTCTTTATTCTTGCTGCCATACAATTGATATCCTGTTAATGTACAAAACAAACAGATGCCATTTGGCCATAATGTACTCTGAAAACATACAGAGGATTCAAAGTATAATAACATAAATTTATGTAAAGCTCCTTTTTGTAAAATGCAAATTGGGTTTCCACTGAACAAAATTCAATACACAGACATCTGCATGGTTATATTTTATCTTTCAGGTCTGGCTACGTTTTGTTTGTTATTTCTGTCATTTTGGGAACTTTATTCTACAAAAAGGTACGCATAGTGAAATTCTCCTTCCTTCTCCAATTGTACGCCTATGTAATGACGTTTTTGTGTGGGTATGTTGCTCTTCACTTTTTAGACTGGTGGAAGGTTCACTTGTCATTTACGTCCGAAATTAGGAGTGCTGTGCACGGGAAAAGATGATTACACCGCAATTTAGGGACACCAAAAACCGAAGCTCAAAGCAATTGACAGCTACACAGCTTCTACATGGAATGAAAGTAGTCTATTCAAAATGAGTTATTTCCCTAATGGATATCAATTTAACACTGAAGTTGTCAACGTTTGTTGTCTTCTGTGATCTATTACTGAACAGACACACGGCAAAATAAAATCTTTTTGTTTTATACACTAAAAAAATCGCTCGACTGTGACTGTTCGAGGATTTTTTTTCCAACTACAGATCTCGTACGTCGGAAAAGAGGTTCCTTTTTGGAGTTCCCTCATTTGGTACGAGCCAACAACACTATTTTCTACAAGCCTGCGCGCACAGTCTTGAATAAATTCGATCCTCGAGATTTTCAAAACTTTCCGCCATTTGGAGAAAAAACAAAAACAATTTTCAATGACATCATCCGTGCGTCTGTCCTCTAGCAATCTCGTACCCAGAGTCTTCGTTCCCTTGTCCAGCGGTCGGAAAACGAGCGACTCTGGAAAGCTCTGATCCGAAAGTTCGAAAATGTCGGACTTCCGGTTGAATAGTCCATCGCCCATGCTTAGAGTTCAATGCCATGTTGGAGTTTGCTTTACCTCCGGTCATGTGTATTGTTTGAAAAAGTCAACGAGAATCGCAAACCTACCGGATCTTTCGAGTGTCGCTCGTTTCTTCAAGCTTGCGCAGTAGGGAACGAGGACTCGCGGCGCGAGATTGGACCTCTAAATCGTCCTCTAGAAGCACGTAGAATTCAACACAAAAAAAAATTGAAATACTTTACTCTATAAACACCTCGGAGCCAAGGAGAGCGGCAGAGTGAATGCACACACAAGTCTAGAAAGAAGACATCTTGGGAAATGGCCTACCGTTAGTGCTACTGAGCACTTAATTAAGGGTGACCATCTTACAAGCGTCATCACCTTTGCTCTGTTGTCATTGTTACACCCGACTAATACTGGGGACAAGTGGGGCTATTCCAGCTCAGAAAAAGACTAGTTTTTCTTATCGTAAGAGGTGACTACTGCAAAATAGAAAGGGATGTACTGCATGTTATATAACCACCGTCCGGTTAGCTTAGTGGTAAGTGCACTGGGCTGCTGAGCGGAAAGTCGTGGGTTCAAACCTCAGACCGGACCACAAACTAAGGTCTTAAAAGAATTGGTTAGATCATCCATATGCTGGCTGTGTGTTAAACAATTGCTTCAGCTCAGATGATTTCGAAATTAGGTTGTGACGTTCAACCGTTGGCCTTGTCTCCTTTACCTACACACGTAAAAATCTTGAAGGGGACATAAAAGGACCCGCATCACACTGATCGCAACAAGCAGGAAACGTAGTTGCCTGTGCTGTGGCTTGTCCTAATCTCACGGTTGGGAGGAAACTGGGTAATGGGTTGGCTCCCTCTCCCCATAGCCTCTATTGGCCATGGAAACCTCATAGAACGGCCTATGTTCCTGAGAAGTAGTGAGGGGCGTATACTATAATTATTACATATACTGCAATAATGCAAAGTATAATTATCAGTAACCTTTAATTTGGTAACATTACCTCATAAGGATATGTAGTTCATAACTGTATCTCCCTATATAGAGCGATTTTCGTTCGACCTTGACTGTGTGGTTCGATAAATGTTCGTTTCTTGTTTGATCCGCCGTTTTAACGTGATTATCTTATTTTTTAATATGAGTTTAGAGTAATTTTTAACTAGGTATACAATCATACAATCAGACACTAAGGCGGCTCATATTAAGGAATCTTATCTGTTTTAAGCTGTCCTCAAATTCATTGGATTGACTTGTTCAATGTAATGTAATTTGGAATTTTTATTAAGGATTAAAGATTAGAGATTTTGGGGCTTACATAATCTGTATTCTTGACTACGCGGAATAACATTCCTTTAATTGTGCTCCCGATAACAGAATGCACCAAAGTAAACTGAGTACGGTTTACTCGGAATACGCTGAATATGTGTGCTTTAGGGAACGTTTTGACGGGAAAATCGTGTGTAGGCAGCCAAGCCCGTAAAATATTTCGCTTATTCTCATATTCCTAAACAGGAACGAGTATTACCAGAACAGTCCCAAAAGAACACGCCTCGATGAATGTTGCCGGAGTACCTAATAGCTCGTTTTCGTGACAGATCTGTTCAGACCACTACTGTTAAGAGGACTTAAACCAGATTCAACTGGCCGTGGAGACAAACTATGCTGCCCCTAGGTGAAATATCATTTCCTGGGCATTTCACTGCCAGTTTCCCATGCTCCTTGTTTGCGCCATGCTGGTGTGTTTGTTTTTCCAAATAGCCCTCTAGGTTTTAAATCTCCGCGAATAATCTGGCCAACAGAAATTTGACTTATCTTGTTTAATTGTCTCGGCTGGTTGCCCCTGTCGTTTTCAGGTAGAATAAATGGGTTATCGTACGAGAACTAGAAAATAAAAAACTAGAATTTTAAATGTTGAATTTCTTCTATTTGTTTAGTTGTTAGTGTTTCATAAAGAGGGTTTTGTGCTTTGTGTGAAACGACTGCTGTAGGGACCTTAAGTTTCTTCTTGATTACTTCGATTGACAAATCATTGTCTTTGTAGGATTACTGGTATTGACCTACGAAATAAAGCACAAGCACTTATTTTTAAACTTTACTCTCCTTTTCTAGCGTTAATTTCGGGCACAAATTATTTTCAGAACAAAATATGACGAGGCTGCTGTAAGGGAAGGTACGTTTTTAATTGGGGGGGGGGGGGGTGGGTATTTTAGAAATTTTAGAAATTTTTTGCGAAAAAAGCCGTGGTCCTCCCACTTCCCAGAATGGATTAATGCATGACCCTTCACAAATACCTACACAAAAACATCTGACCCTCCCCCCAGCCCCTCCAAGACAAAAATAACCGGAAGTGAAAATAACTATTTTTTTTTTAAAGTAATACTAGTGAGCAGCACTTCAGCAACAGATCTTGTCAACTTGCTTTATTTTCTCCGACCGGTTTCGTCTGATCATACAGACTTCATCAGGGAGTTTGAATAAGATACATAAAGGAACTTATTTTACAGCTATTCTTTAGAGTACAAATCACGTTCCAACTAGGCTGTGAACAGCAAAAAACACCTACAGAATTGCGTGCAGGATATGACTAAAATCCTGCGAATGTGCAATGTTTAATTTTGGGGCTCACGGATTTAACGTTAAATCCGTGAGCCCCAAAATTATAAAACTATAAAAAAAAATCGTTTTGAGGTTCTCATTTTTCTCGCGGCATGAAAAGAGGTCGCTTACGGAAGATCATTATTTCATGGACCGGTTAACAAAACGTGGCTATCAAACTGCTGAATATCTAAGGTCGAGAAATCAACTGAGGGTAGGGAAAGAGTAAGTCGTTATTTTCTGAGTTTGTCAAAGTGTCTCGATTTTTGCTGGAGCGGATTTTTAAATTTTTACGCAGAAATTTAATTATCTTTCGTGCAGTCAGGTAATCAACGCTTGGCGACATTTGGCTGCATCATAATTAACTATGGCTGCATTGAGCTTTTGTATCATGCAAATCCTTTTTAACGTAAGAAAACCACGATGAGCACAATTTTCATCTTTCAAATGTATTTTAAGTGCTGTAGTTTGATTTTATCACAAGTTAATCAACTAAAAAACAAAAACAAAACAAGAAACAAACAAAAAACGAGGTAAGGTCCCCTGCTGCGTGTAAACAAACCGTCCCCGAAAGTCTTCTTGTCAACCTCTTGAACAATTTGTGTTGATATAAGCAAACCACTGAATATCTAAGGTCGAGAGCTCAACTGTGGGTAGAGAAAGAATTAATCTGTATATGCTGTGTTTGCCAAAGTGTCTCTTCTTTTGCAGAGCGGAGTTTTAAATCGTTTCGCAAAGATTAATTTATCGGTCTACGATGCGGCCAGTATTCACTGAGCCCACACGCTTGGCTGCCTCTCTCATGATGCATTTCTTAAGATAACGTATGCTTGTCACAAACAGTATACACTGCGTTTAAAAGTCTTCAACACACAGCTAAAGAACGAAAGTTATATTTGAAATGGTGTAACTTCACAAATACGTGTCTGTCAACACTCAAATTTGTTGCTGTCGTTGAAAAAAATGTAGCAATATACCCAGGTTCTAGAATTAAACTGTCTGTAGGAAAAATATGTTTAGTAGCTGACACCTCCAAATTATTCCCCCTCCCCCCATGTTATTGCTTTTTCTGCCTGTTCTGCTTTCACATCACCCAATGTTCTTTCAGAACTGAAAAACTTTGCACACTGCGAGAGCAGCTTGGTTGTACAATTGCATCACCTTTTATTATAAAGCATCGTTTCAGCTGTGTTGAAGCAAAAACAGCAAATGATTCAAACGAATTGACTCTATCGAAAAACTGAGCAGCCGACAACCCTTGACTTTTATCAATTTCTCTGAATGATCAAACAAACATCTTTAGGGTGTTTTTTTTTCTTTTTTACCTCAACAAGCTAACCGTTTCAGTGTCCAAGAGAACACTGTCTTCCAAGCAGTCCAATTATTAAAACGCGATTAACCTGAGAATTTAAAAATCATATATGACTGAACGCTATACTAGCAGACAATTGTTTGCAAACTAAGCGACCTAACGATGGAAAAAATAATCGTAGTCTCAAATGAATGATATTTAAATCACATGAATACTCGCCTTTTGGGAATTTCAAAACTTTTATTCACTGCACATTTCTTCTCTCGTCTAACACTAGTTTGTACCAGACGACGATTGAATGGTATCCCGTGATGCATCTGGTTTAGGCTTATATTATCACTGCGTACGTGACGTCATCATTTATTCCACGCTCTCGCGATGAAGCCATGGCGTGCTTTCACGCTTGTCTGGATTCCGTGGCTTCTGCTTTTAAGAGTACCGAGTTAGTTTATGTTCACTGCGTTTCAAAGGAGAATTTTGCCGTTACAGTGAAGGGTTTTACTTGTGTTTCGTTGGTCCGTCGAGAAATACATATAAGCTATGTGGAAAGCATGGACGAACGAAGAAGAGCTCTCGTCCCTGTGGTTGTTGTGAATTCGCCTACGGACGAATTATTCGCTTGGGTAAGAAGCCTTGTGCTGATACGAATAAGTTACAACAGGTACATTCTCCGAAGAGAAGTAAAGAGGTTTTCTGAGTTTTCTTTTGACATCTCTTGTCCGCTTCTTAGCAGGCTTGTTCCGTGTTGTGCAGTTTTCTGCATAACATCTCTTGATTACGGCTCCATTGAACTATTGAAATTTACGAAGTTAAACAATCCATTACTAAGGCTAGTTATCACTGCTGAGCATTTTGCAGTTTCGGAAAGAATAGTAACCAAAACACCTTCGAAAATAATCATTTTGACTCTAAAAGATGACCAAGCTCGGGAATAAAGCGCCAAACGAACTGAGACTTGAAGCAGACATTTACACACGCAACACTGGTATGTTACGAAATTTCAGTCCACTTCGATCGCTTAAAAGGTCATAAAAATGTGGGTACTTCTCGGTACTTCTTTGCCAAAAATCATTATTATGTCTATATTTTGTGGCGTGATGCCCAAAAATCGAAGACATCAACATACTGTGTAAAGAAAAGCGAATTTTACGGGTCAACGAACACTTTGTGATGCGTATAGTCATATAACACAATCAAAGGCAAGAATACTATAATAAGGCCGCGCCTTAAACACTTACAAAACATTATAATCGTGTCAAAGATTTTAATAATGCACTTTTCTAACCTTTTACTGCAATAAATATAAGAAATAGACCGCGGAGGAAACCACGTTATTTCACGCTGAAATCCATGATAACTTCGATGTTGCGTCACGTACGTAGAAAATTGCATCATGGGATACTATTCGATCGTCGTCTGAGTTTGTGCTTAAGTCAGAAAAAAATTGAAATGGTATAAAATAAAAACAGAACACTTCGCACGGTGCGAACGCTCTCTTGGCACCGTGTTCGATTCCATTCAAAAGGAAAACAAGAGCCCGCGAAAAGCTCTCGAGCGGTGATGCTCAGAAAGCCGGGCAGAAAGCCGCACAGAACGTTTTTCCGCTCTGAATGTTAGGTCTCTCTCCTCCGTGCTGCCTCGACCGCGTAGGCTGACAGTACGGAGGCTGGAGAGAGGGGACAATTTTCGCTCTCCCTATCCTCACTCGCGCGCCGCCCCCACTCCCATTTCCACCTCCCCTAGTTCTGCCCGAGGGAGTCTCTGTGGAGGAGAGAGAAGGTCCTTTCAGATTATATCTCTGCCCAGTTGGTGCCCAGTTAAGTCCTCGGTCAACGCCAAATCGAGGGTATTTGTATCTAAAATGGCGGGCAAGGTGGATGTTTTTATTAGAAGTATCGTCATTTGTCCTTGTTTAAAGTTAGCTTTAACAGTCAAAGAATGCAAGAAAGTCGATCCGTGTAGGTACTCAACAGATGAGGGAGAAATTAATCTTTTGGAACTTGCAGGAACGGGCAAACCGAGGCGAGAAGAGATCACGCAATAATACCAAAACGGTCATTGTCAGAACAAACACGCGATCCAGAATGGCAGACTGCAATAATGATAAAATAAATTAGTTAATTAGTCAGTGGCGGATCTAGGGGAGGCCCCCCCTCCTTTTAAGTTACTAACAAACTGAGGAACAATCGAAATGTCTTATTAATCATAAAGAGCGCCCAGTCATACAATGCGAATCATCAAGAATTGAAATGAATTCTGTTCTTTGAATGGAATTCCTGTCTTTTGTTGAGGCCATGAGGCGAAAGCGTAAATAGTTGGACACTCCAATAAGCTTGCTTTGTAATCAGAAATTTGTCAACTTGCGTGTAGTTGTGGCTTATTTGGTCGATACATTGAAAAGAAAAATCCTGTAGCGAATGTGGGGTGCTATTGAAGTGAACAGCGACTTCTCAAGATTTCTTGTTACCATGGATGATTTAAGGTTTCTAAGTCTCACTTTAAGTTCTGTTGTTGTAGAGCCAAAGTACTAAAGTTAGCATTTTTGCAAGAGACCAAATAAATGACGTTTTTGGAATCGCAAGTTAAAATGGGTCTAATAGCATAGGATTTACCCGTTCTGAAGCTACTAAAATCTGTGGACTCAATAAAATAATTTCTACACAAATCACATCTATTTTTATCACATTTGAAGCAACCTCCATCAAGTGAATAGGTGGTCACGTAAGCTTCAGGTCAGTCCATCTTTTCTGTGTTTGTGATTTACGTTTAACTATTTGCGCTGGAAGCGTCAATAAATATTTTAATTGCATGAGTTTCTAAGCTTTTCTACGCTTGAATTTCTACGCTTGAATTTCTAAGCTTTTGCGAGACGCGGCATTTACATGACGGCCTAGAGAGCTGTCATGATGGTTAAAAAAGTGACTTATTTCGGGGGACTTAGCTATCTGAACAGTTCATGTCTTAGAAAAGGTATTATTTTAATGTTTTAGAGTTCCTCGAGGGATAAATTCACGCTTTTTTAGCAAAACTCAGTGACAGATGTTTCTGTTGGTTTCCGGCCGCCATGTTGGTGCCCATCCGAATGGGCACCAGCATGGCGTCTCGATACAAATCTCTATTAATTTGGGTAAAAATTTTCTCCGCATATCTCGCATAAGAAAAACTGCTGTGACCAGAATTTTGGCGAGAGTCTTTGTATATTTACCTTCTTTCATTTCCCAGATTCTGGACTTTATCTATTGACCGGTTTTGATTTTTATTTTGATCTATTTTGAATTGCGTGACACTGAAAACCAGCAATAGTTCCCAGGACTGCGCACCTTCAGGCTGGTGAATCAACGAGTCTCTGAAAGTGGCAGATATGACTCCAGTAGTAGTAGATGGAGAGTCCGACAAATACCGGCAGCGTTGCGCGGCTCGGTTCGGCTCGTGTTGCTCGCCTCGCCTCGCCGCGCAACGCTGCCAGTATTCGTCAGACTCTCCATCTTCTACTGAGGCGCGCCGCGCGTGTCCGCAAAGTTAAGCCTCTGATGTCGCACTTTGGCGCACGCGCACCATTTGAGGAGTAGACCTACCTTAGAATAGCGATGACTGCTCTTATCGATATCAACAATCCACCAACAGCTGACCTTCTCGGGCTCACACACCCTCCAACAGCTCCCCTCATCGACGTCACTGAACCGCCAACAAGCGACCTTATAGACCTCAATTGCCCCTCAACACCCTCCACCTATCTCACCAAACCGCCGCCGCAATAAAGTCCTAAGGTGATGACGTCACAAAAATAAAATTTTTTAAATTATGGGATATGATGTCATATTCTTATAAAGGATCCTAAAAGATACCCTCATCCCAAAAATTAGCTCTGAATTGCAATTCCAGATAGAGGTATAAGGGATCAAAGTTTGATAGCGTCCCATACAAACCCTTCAAAATTTGTTTCAGTTCCTTCAGTTTAGAACTGACTCAAAATTAGAGAGATTTATATGGGGCGTACCAAATTTTCATCCGTTATATTTCGGCTGAGAATTACAATTATGAGGTAATTTTAGGCAAGGACCCTTTTTTAAGGACGCTTTATTCGAAAATGGCGCCAAATCCCATAATTTCTCAAATTTATTTTTTGTGACGTCACACTTTAGGACTCTATATCCCTGTTATTTTGGAAAACCGGTTGGCGCCAAATATGTCGCAATCGACGAAGTTTCATTGAAAAAATCGCCCAGCCGCTGGTCGTTGCGTGATTATCTTTGCGAGGCGTGTGGTAAAACTTTTACACAATGCCACACACTTCACGAGCATCACAAATTTCACTGCCCGAATTTAGAAACAGAAAATCTTCCGAAAACCCCCTGTTTAAACTGCGGTAAAATGTTGACGAAATCGCCCTGGTATAAACACCTCCAAAACGGATGCCCCAGCCGCCAAAAGGGGGTGCGAGAAGAATGCCCAAACTGCAGAAAAAGGGTGACTAGAAGAACGGTTTAAAATCACCTCAAAAACCGCTGTCCGCCGCGTCGCTAAATGAACTCGTTGTGAAAACAATTTTTTGTACACCAAAATATCAGTCAATTAAACACGCGGTAGGGCCGGATATAAGATGGCCACCATCAACGACAAACACAACGCGCTTTCTGTACGGGTCAGCGCCTTGAAAAAACAAATCGCCAAAATCAACCGAAAGTCTGGTGTTTTTTGGCAAAAAATGCGCGAGGCCGAAGAAGAGATAGCGGAGATCGAGCTCTCGACAGATGGCGCCACGTGTTTGAGATGTAAGGATTATGAGGACTTGGTGATAGAAGTCAGCGATTGTGGCGAAAGGTGTGCCGAAACCGCAGAGATCCGCTTGGAAAAGCTATAAGATTCCAACAAACACTTAAGAAGTTTTTCCGCCTTTGGGGCGACCTTTTTGACCGCCAGGCTAGCGATCGGTTTAACCCCAGCATGTCTAAGAGTGTAATATTTTGCCCTGGGGCAATCAGCTGTTTATTTTTTTTCGCTCTAGTGAAAGCTCTTTGTTTTACCGCGTTTCGCGCTCGATTTATCCTCGAAAAAAGGTTAAAAGTGTTATTTTTATTGACCAGGCCGAGAAGAAATGCCGTATTCTGACAAACTGTGGGCAAAAAATAGAAATCTGACTGGAAAATTCCTCTTGGCTTCAACATTCCTGATGGCTTTGAAAATTCCTGATGGCTTCAACTGAAGCCAAGAGGAATGCAGCCGGCTTTAACTGAAGCCAAGAGGAATGCGCAACCGGAAGCTGAAGTCTGAAGACCTTAAACAAACTGAAGCGCGTCTTGTAAGCAATCAACAACTTCGCGTGCAATATCACACACGTGTCTCTGCCACTCTAGGCTCGATTACCAGCCGCTGTTCGGGAAAAGAGCTCGCGCTCCTCCCCCGAACTCTTGCCGCGGATATCTTTCTCCAGTTTTTCAACATTTACGCTTGACGGTTGGCGAGTCAGCTTGGCTCGGACTTGTTCCTTCAGGAAGTCGTACTGCTGAAACTCGGAAACAATTATGTCAAACTCGTGGGCAGGCAAGGCGTTGTTACTACGATTATCAGTTGAGTAAGGCACGAGGGAAGTTTGGTTACGAAGTTTTGGCCTTAAAATTATGGTGTTGTCACGGGCAACTTACCTCGTTTCCATTGGTAACAATATCAACGGCCGTTGGTCGCCTGTCGCGTCGCCTACAATTTCGCGCGCTTTGCTGCCAATAACGTCAAAGGCCGACAAGTTACCAATAGATACGAAGCCAGTTGCTCGTGACAACAACAAAATTTTTACGTTAAAACTTGGTGACCAAACTTTCGTCCCACCTTTCTCAACTGATAATCGTAGTATTCAAAGCTTTGGATAACAGTCTGCTGATTGTGTCACGTTTGGCGACGGCAACCACCGATCGAGCTGAACCAAAGCTCGCGCTTGAAAACGCTGCTGAGAGAACACTGGAGCCCGCAGCACTCCAATTAACGTTTTTTTTTTTTTTTGCCCGTTTGTATTTTTTCGCAACGAGGCGGTAGTGGTTGTCCTCTTGGCCCAAACTGTTAGCTATCTCGTTGATTTTTTGCAAACGGACATTTTCAGCCTGTGGCTGAGGCGAGTCCGCAGCCGGCAGATTAGGATAGAGAGACTGACCAGGAGGAGCGGACGGCTGCGGCTGGGCAGCAGCAAATGGCAGAACGTTCGCAGACGACATGGTGTAAAAAGTATTCAAGTAATTTTTAATTCAAATTCCAGAGGCATGCCTTTGAAATCAAAGAACTCGCCATTTTCATCTTTGAGGCTGATAGTTATGCTATTTACATGGGCGTCTGTCGAACAGTCACTCAACACCTGTTGCGGGGTGGCGTAGCTTACTTTTGCATAAGGCAAGCCTTTTATATCAAATCTAGCCAAAACATCTGATCTCTTCCCGTTTAAAAAGTTTTTGGTTTTGTCAAGCAGATCGCAATGAATGAGATATGTCGTTGGAGATGTAAGCCGTTTTATGTATGTTATATTTTTTAAATTTCGCCCAATACCAAGCAACTGCGCTAAATCACGGTCAAGCCAAGGGTAAGTTTTGATTACCAGCTGGCCAACAGGTTCATTTGTTTGTGTATCTAAAAGGTTATAGCTATATTGTGAGAACAGACTGTCTATTATTTTTGCCAAGCTCTCTTAAGTATAATGTCCAGGGGGGATCTTAGAAACCGGCTTAACTTTAGCATCTTTGCCCCCCAACTCAGCTGAACCTTCGTTTTTCAGATTATGCCAGCTATTGTACAAACTGCAAGAGAGGAGTCCGATGAAATGTACCTTCGAGTCCGGCTCCTCAAAGAACACAGTTTCTCCGTTATTTTGCGTGGCAATCGTAAGCACAACTATTTTATATTGTACAAATATAACATATTCAAAATTGACGCGTTCAAGGACTTTGAAAAATGGGCGCAAAGGCCAGATACGAAAGCCAAAGAAGCCGCGGCCCAAAAAAGCGCGTGGGCAGCGTTCACAAAACAGTTCCCTAATGCTGATAAAACCCAATTCGTGGCACAAATCAATATTGATGAAAACCGCAACATCACTCAGAAATGTTCTTTAAGACAAGAAAAGGGGCCCTTCAAAGCGTGTTTGGCTCAGACAGGCAGTACTGGAGTCAGGCAATGAAATCTGCTATTGGCGTATCAGGCGTGGCGGGCTTTTCCTATAAATTTTCGCTAATGAAATAGTCAATTGTCGCCAACTAGAATAGCACTGCCCAGACTGAGCACTGCCCATCCCAGCCGTAGATTTCACGGAAGCCGCGTCCAGCCTTAAGAAAATATTCGACCAAAACATAAACATCTACGTGACCCCTTACACCTTCTTCGTGACAAAATTCAGAGAAATCTTCCAACAAACAAAACTCAGGCGCAACACTGCGGCCAAATCAAAGAGGTGGCTGGGCGAGCCCGATATGAAATATTGGCCACAAAAACTCAACTTTGCCGTGTTTTGTGCGACACAAGGTTGTGGAATTTCTCGAGAAATCTTTGACCGCGGGCTGGCACTGCCGCCGCAAATAAGAGCTTTTAATCAATTCCACGTGTATTTTACGGTCAGGCGAATTTTGCTCCAGCTTGGCGGCATTCAGAACATCAGCGCTTTGCGAGGCAATCCAACATTCAATAAAGCCGACAACCATTATAACGTGGCTTCATACAAAACGATATGCGACGAGTTTGGAATAAATTCATCGAGCGATTTTCGCTTCACACAAGGGAAAAACCACGGCTTGGGAAGTGTATACATTGGCGTGACAGGGCACGGGCCAGTGAAAACAGGAACTGCTTATCCAGTAGGGTTCTATAAATTCAGTGATGAAGGCGGTGCGGCAAGCAAAGGAAATCTGCTTTCTTTCATTGAACCTCATGCCGTGGCCCAGTATGACTGGTTCACCCCAAACAGAGCCGCCGTTTTGACGCAGACAGGCCTTTCGCACATAAATCAGTCAATCGAAGCGTTTGTTTACTGCGTCTTGGGTGCGCAAGTCAACGTGCGCAGCAGTATTCTTGGAGAAGGAGGTCGAGCGAAAGAAGCCCAGAGCGAGTTTCTGGTTTTGATGGAAGACGCGATCAGACAGCCAGACTTGTCACAGAACGTGCAAAGGTATCAGCTGGCGGTAGATCAAACGAAGGTCAGTCTCAACCTGGCGGTCTGCCCGGGCGTGTGGCTGATGCCCGCGCGAATGATAATCAACACAGAAAGCAGGATCGGTTACAACAACAAGCTGAAACAGGCCGTGGCCGAAATGAAGCTGGGGTGAACAACGAGGTAAACCAGGGGACAAAACAAGCCGCGCTCAAAATGATGGAAGGAGGTCCGTCTAAAATCAGCCCGCCAAACAGCCATCCTTCCAACCCGGTTCACAAAGCTGCCCGGGCGAATCAAAAAAGCCAGCCCGCCGCTTCAAATGGAAGCACGCCGCCTGCTCGATCTGTCGAGCCAACGAAGGACAGATCCGCCGGTCGATGCAACGCAGCACGAAACCAACAAAACGAAGGTCCTTATAGGCGTGGCGGTCCTCGCGGCGCTGCTTTTCATGCGGAGCTCTTGAAGACGGCGACAGCGACGAGGATGAGTAGCCAGGGGTACTCAGCGAGATAGGCGACCGCCCGGCCGGCGGTGTTGAAAAGGAAGCCTGCCGTCTGGCCAAGCAGTCTTATCTTCCCAGTGCTCGTAATAGTCCCAGTCTGTATAGCCTCCGCCGGCCATCTTTTGAGAATATAGGACGTTTTTAAGTAGAGGCCACCGAGCTATCGCCGTTGTTTGATATATTTTTCGAACAAAAAGACCACCGCGGCAAGAATCAGCAGCCAGGTGCGCTCGCCGAGATAGCTGACCACCTGCCACGCGGTTTTGAAAAGAAAGCTCGCAACCTGGTCGATCAGCCCGGGCAGCATTGAACCAAGCTTTGCGCCTATTTCTTTGAGACCGGCCCCCAAAGCTTTGCCGGTGGCTACTAAAGCCTTAGTAATCGTGCTCACGACAGCCCCGATCGTGACTCCGGCAGCGAGCAGCACGGCGGTCACCGTCACACCGTATTTTTTGAAAATGTCCTTGATTCTTTCCGAGAGAGGCCGTACCCCTTCCCGTTCTTCAACCTGAGGTTGCAAACGCGCGAGCTCTTCGTTCCTTTCTGTCACCCGGGCCTCTGCGGCTTTTCTCTCAGAGGGCGAGGCGCTTTCATCTTGTAACACCGCCTGGTCTTCTTTGTTTTGGCGCCGCAGCATGCTTTCTCGCTCTTTCAGCTCATCTTAAGGTTTTGTGCTGTTCAGCCCCGCCTCTACCGCATTTCGTTTACTTCGCGCCTCTGCCAGCTGCTTTCTGAGCCCGCCGACTTCTGCTCTGAGGGTATCTTCCTTTGCCATCTGCGCCCGGTCTTTTGAGGCCTGTTTTCGGATCTTTGCCAATTGTTTTTGATTCGCATCCAAGTTTTTTTGAAGATTCTTTTTTAGCAGTTTGAGCTCGTTAATTTCTGTTTCTTTGTCAAGCGTGGAGCCATGCTCTTGAGTATTAGCATCGATCTGCGCCTGAGTTCTCTCCATTCGTTGTCTAAGCCTCTGGTTTTCTTGCTCGTATTTATTTTTTTTGGAAGCCAGCTCTTGGTCCTTTTGTAATTGAGCTTCAACTTCTGCCAATCTTTGCTGGTTTTTTTTCGATGGTCTCACGGTCTTCAATTATGATTTCTTCAGCACTAGTGCCTAGTGCTTTGATTTTTGTGTAATGAAACTTTTTTAAACATTTTGGTCTCGCCTCCCTTTGGTGCGAATGAAACAATCTCTAAAGAGTTCCCTTTTTTGCTGAAACCTATCGGACCCAATTTTGCAATGTTAGCTTTCGCGGAAAATGTTTTGATCCTGTTTATTGCGTGATCTATCATTGATTGTTTCTCTTCTGGAACCAACCAGTTTTCGCCCAAAAGGGCGGCTCTTTCATCAAACGAAGGCAGCCCGGTCTTCTCGTGGTGCCTCGTTTGCATTTCTATTTCTTCCCCAACATGATAGGGGGTCGATGTCGCACCCGGCTGAAAGGGATGGGTCCCGTTTTCACCTTCTTCGTCGCCGTCGTCATCGTGGTCAAGCTGATAGTCAAGGTCACGATCATCGTAACCAAGCTAGTCGCCTTCGGCCATTTGGGCGAGTATATCTCTCAAACATGTTTTTAAATTAGAAAATAATCTCGGTGTGTTATACAGAAATGTCTGTGCAAAGAACCTTCGCCCAACGCACACAGAAAAGACCTCACGCGCAATGATGGCCCCGCGCGCTGTCAAACGCATCACCTTCGAATGCACCGAAGCCATCCCCGGTGAGATCCTGTATGTTTCAGTGCCCAAGCTGCATGAAAACGAGGTGCTGATGCCTGGCTTGCTGGCGCTTCGCTTCGACATCGACCTGGAGGGCGGGCACGCCAACAACCTCCTCGTTCAGACCGTCACGCGGGCGCTGGTTGACAAGCTGGTCGTGAAGTTTGCGGGCACCATCCTGCGAAACACCGTGGGTTACGACATCTACAAAATCTTCGAAGACCTTTTCCTCCCGGTCGAACAGCGCGACAACATGGTGCCTGAGGGGATCCAGAGCGAAGACTTGTGCAAAATACCCTCCAACGCGGGGAACAAGAAAACATCGGGGGTCGCCGCCGAAAACAAGCTAAACGCTGTTTACGGAACTAAGTACCGCATCAGCCTGGACCATCAGCTGCTGACCGACCACGGCGTGCTCTACCCCCAAGCCCTATGCAATGGACTCGACTTTGTAGTCGCCCTGAAGCCAGCCGCTTCTTTGTGAAAGAAAAAAATAAAACCGAACACGTGACTCTGCAAAAGTTCTACGTTGAAAACAAGTTCGGGCTGCTCATCGATCTGCGCTCTATGGCAGACCGCTAAATGCACGGCAGCGGTGTGCGCCTTGTGAACACCACAGACGGCGTCCAGCTGGCAATCGAACGTACCGCCACCGGCTCCAACTGAACTGCCACGTGTTCGTGATCTCTAAATCCCAGTTTAACATCATGGAAAGACAGCTAGAATCTGTGCAGTTTTGATTTGGGCATGTGAACTTTGAATAAAAAGGACCCCGGCAATATTCCCTTCAACGCGCTCATCGTAGGGCCGACCAACTCAGGCAAACCGCGGTTCCTCGTGGACCAGCTCTGCGGCCCTTTTTGCGGCCGGTTTGATTACGTCGCGCTCATCTGCCCGACGTTCGCTTATAACAAGACCCTCTACCGTTTCGCTGAGAGAGATCCGCGGCTGTTTGTTATCATCTGCAAACAACAAGAAGTGGAGCTTTGGTTGAAAATAGCGAGTTTCGTTTTTGAAGGCGCCAACACGCTGATAGTCCTTGATGACTGTGCGGCCTCCAAAGACGTGAAAGGGCGCACCGGCGAGCTCGTGAAACTCGGCTTTTCTGCCCACCAGGCGAACATCAGCGTGTGGGTGCTGACCCAGCAGCTCTTCAGTATCGCGAGGCCGTTCCGTGAAAATGCGGCGGACATCGTGCTGTTTTACACCCCTTCGGCCACAAAGGCGATTGTTGAAGATTACGCGGGAGAGCTTTCCCAAGAGTCCCTCAAGCAGCTGATTGCGAGGCTGAAAGAGCGCCTGTTCTCCCACCTCGTGTTTTCTTTTCCCCTCTTACAGGCATCGACCGGTCGATGCACGAGATGGCGGCTCTTACGGCTGATGAACTGGCAGCAATGGATGAAGTCCTGCAGATAGTGGAAACCGAGCCCTCAGGCTCTCCCGGCAGCAACGCTCTTGCTCAGCCCGACACCCCGGCCAAGCGTAAACAGCTGGCGATTCTGGTTTCCACAGGCAAAGCAATAGAAGCCGTTGGCGTGCACCTGATGCACGAGCAGGTGAAGCAAAGAGGTTGAAAAGCACTACAAAAGTTATGAGACGTACGTTGGCGCCAAGACCACTGAAACTTCGATTGAAAGTTTCTTGATGTTGGCCACGAAAGCGTTGGGGATGGTGGTGCGGGTCAAAGATGCCGACGCTTTGCAGAATGAGCTGAAAAATGATTATATAATTACTAAAGAGCTGTCTGCCCTGGCAGACGGCCTTGCCTTGAGATGTGGACGGCTGCTTGCGGTGGCCGACGCGGCGCTGATCACGAGAAAACATAATAATTAATAATAATAATAATTTATTTCTAGCGCATTCCACTAAAAAATCTCAATGCTCTTACAGAATAAAAATGAGAAAAACGATAACGAAACCAATATAAGGAAAATTGATTTTAGTCCACAGTCTCGACTGGTCGAGGTGTTGTCGGAGCAGCGCCACCCTTCTCGTGATGTATACGGCTATCCGCTTGAGGGCGTTGATGAAGTACCCGGCTCAGCAACTGCTAAATAACTGGTCAGCAATTCCTCAATTAAATATTTTTGTTGAATAAAATAATGGCGGATTCAGAAAACACTCAAACTGTAGCCCAGCCTGCGGAGCCAACACCACAGCTGCAGCATCGGCCAGTCGACGCACGGGAGCAGGTAACTTCAAAAATACCAACTACCGTACCTGTAAAAGAATAAAACCCGAATCGGGTGGCTGCGGGCAAAGCCTTCCAAGAGAAAGCAAAAAAAAAGGCGCGCGAAGAACAAAAAAAAGCCGCAGAAGCCGCTGTAGCTGCGGGCCTCGTTCCTCCTGTCACTGGTGGTAAAAGCAAAAAGCAGCCAAGCGTTGCTTCGACTGACGAGGCGTCCAATGAAGACACAAAAACGTTTTCAGCACGAATCAATGGCTCAGTATAATCAGCGTTTTTGCTTCCATCATTGGCCTTTACTACAAACGCGATGAGATGAAAAAGGTTTTCAGCAATAGCAAGCCACAGCAAACCGCCCCTCCTCCTGCCCCGCTAGCGGGGCCACAAGCCGCCGTCGATACGCAGCCAATTTAAAGAAGAGGGATCCGGCCAATGGATTGACATTTGAAAAGAAAAACATCCAACCGTATATCCTCTCTTCTTCGAAGAAGAAAAACAGATGTTGGAAAACAAGTTCGTTAAAACGATCATGGATACGGCCGTTCTTACCGGCTTAGCCGCCGCCATCGGCTGGATTGCGAAAAAGGTGGTCAAAGAGACCTTTACCGCTGACCGCAGCGGCAGCGCCATGAACTATGCAAAATTCACGGCTGTCCTGGCAGGCAGCATCGCGCTCAAAGATTACCTTGAAGACAAAAAGATCCTCCCAACCAGAAGAGAAAACCACCTTTCAAGCGCGAATATCATGCCGGGTAATCCGGCAGCCCAGGAAATCTAGCTTGCCAGGGGTGTCGAACAATTCATAAGGCATGTGGGATTTCAGATCGGCGCCGCAGTACGCTTTGAACCACTTTTCATAGCTCGTGCCTGGCCCCAGATAGTTGATGAGGTCTACGAAGCGGAAGCCGCTGGTCTTCATAAACATCGTCGTGTGCGCCTTTTTCCCCACTTGCACCTTGGCTGTCGTGTCGGCCACCAGCTCGACGAAACTTTCTTTTAACTGGTTCATATCACAATGCCCAGAGTTGAAACCGACGACGGGGACCTGGTCGCACCATTCTGCGATCACCCTGCGGCCCTTTCCTGTTAACAAGTGGCTGTCTTCCGGCATGAACTCAGCTCTAACTCGCCTGCGGATGTTCGCCCAGTGCCTCTCCAGCTCTTTCGTGAACTTCTGGATTAGCTCTTTGGGGTTTCGTTCGCAGATATGCGTGGGCTCGCGTTCTAACGTGTCGCCGATGCTCACGGTAATTGGCACGTGGGTTGCTTCGTACGTGAGCGCCGCTGCCACTTCGTTTCTCTGACTTTTATCATGCCGCAATTCAAAATCGTACAAGATCGCGTCAGGATAGGTCCGCGTTTCTTGGTTTGGCAGGGCGTCGTGGGTTTTTTGGACGTCGCACTCCCATTTCTCTATAACTCGATACCGGCTTCTCTCAAGGCGCGGGTCCTTGCTACCATGGCGAGGAAGTGGTTTTCTCGCGTTTGGCTGTGAGTGATAATTTCTTCCCGGGCGTTTGGGAAACATCGGCGGCAGCCGTACCAATGGTAGCCGTGGTATTGGAACACCGTCTTTGTTTTTGGGTCATAACCATCAACTGGCGCTCCCTCAATCCAACGCTCGCCGTCGTGGCCGCATAACTCGTGGTGAATATGTCGGCCCAGCTGCTTGCTTGCGTGCCCTAGCCAGCGGACAGATAACGCAGACGCTCCGGGCTTGCCGTAGAAAACTCTCTCATACGCTGTCTGCGGGGCTTCGACTCTCTTGTTGGGGTAATCAATAACCTTTTTCCCTTGTGAGCATGTTTTACTGTGTCTTTCAAGATTACAGGCTTTTGTGAAGCGCACTTGACACTCCACGCATGCACACAGCCGTGCTAACTTCTTGATGTCTTTTATCAAAAACTCGTGTCCATCATAATTTCCAATCGTCATTATGTTCGGCAGCTTGTCTGAAGGGCTTCTTCTGAGATGCCACAGAATTTCGCCGTTTTTCTGACGCTCAGGCTCAGAGACTCTGATCCCAAGCCAAGCCGACAACTGTTTCCTTTGATTAAGGTGCGTCTCGACCTTATCCAATTCATCAAGAGAAGTTTTGGGGATATTGTTTAGCGCTGTTTTGAGTTTTAAGAACCCCTGCGCGAGCTCTCTCGCCGCCTTTGTGCACCGATCCGGGCGCGCCCCTCATACACAGCAATGCAGCGCCACAATTTGTCGTCAAAAGTGTCTAGCGCCACCATTTGGCGGCCGTAAGCAAGGCTGCGCAGCCAGTCTGGCAACGCGTCTGTGCCTAACAATGGCTGCCTGTCGAGCACGACCTTCACTTGAATGTTGGAAAACTTTACAAACGCCCATTTGGTATTAGGGCGCTCGATATTGTGAGGGTTTAACCGTTCATTTCCCTGCGCATTCAACCATCTTCCCGCTTCAGCAAACGTGTTCATCTAAGGCGAGCCCTTGCGCTGTCTATAATAAACCATTTTCAAATCTGTTTCGGTGTTTACTATGACATACGCATAGACGTAACGAATATAGAAAGCCAAGTTGACGCGTTGCTGAAACTTAGCCCTGATAGAGGGCGTGCTGTTTGCACCCAACCTCTTATCAAAGGTCCATCTGATGAACCTTCTGCCTTTCTTTTAGTATTACATCCCCTCGCGCGCGACATACATCTCCACGATCTCATTCTGAAAGTCAATAATCGGGGGCTTTTTGGGGCGCGCTATTGGGCCGGTCTTGATAAACCGTTTGGTGTGACGGGCGACGTACATCGCTATTCCAAGGTAGGGCTACTGTTCAAATGGTGCGCGTTCGCCCGAGTGCGACATCAGAAGGCTTACTTTGCGTGCGCGCGGGGCGGTGCGTCCGAGCGCGGCATCAGAAGGCTTAACTTTGCGGACGCACGCAACGCTCCTCAGTAGTAGATAGAGAGTCTGACAAAAACTGGCAGCGTTGCGCGGCGAGGCGAGGCGAGCAATGCGAGCCGAGCCCAGCCGAGCCGCGCAACGCTGCTGGTATTTGTTAGACTCCATCTACTATTCCAGTTATGGAGCTGTGCATTTTCGTGCGTGAAATGGGATCGAGACCTCACCACCCCACCCTTGCTACCCCTTTTTACAAAGCAGAGGAATTTCACAATTGCTTCTGTTTCACAACTTATTGATTTAATTCCATATACAAAAGCCTTGATTCTTTCTTTTCATGGTGATAACGCACTTAGCAGTTCCTAAAGTTTCTAGCCTAGCCTAGATTTCATTCACCTTAAATATGTTTCTTGCAACATTCCAAGCTAGCGCTTTGTCCTATTTCATCTCTTGAAAGAATAAATACTGCGTTCCCTAAACTAAATGCTTCAAGCCTGCGGATATTGCATCTTAGTCAGTGGTTTGCGATATTGCCTGATAACTTGATTACAACTTGCCGTAACAAAGTCACGTTACAACTGTCGAACCAAGTCGAGTAGTCATCGCAAACTACTAATTATCTGCAACTGATGTACTCTCAACAACAGTGCATTTTACATGACACAGGCTGTTACTTGCTTCAGCTAATTCCTGGATCAAGTCTGGATGCACGTCTTGCCAGCCAGCCAATCTTGGACTCTCGTGAAATATCTTTACTATTGTTCGATTCACATTGAATCCTTGAAGTCTTTTTAGCTTGAAAAGTATCGCATACTGGAGAGAACGGCTCCCAAATTTTTCCTGTCAGTTTCGGGGACACTTCCTCGAATTTTATCTGCACATAAATACATAGCGTCGCATTTTAATATTCTCTATATTACGTAATCTGCTTAAACAATTGTAGGCCTGCGGACTGGTGATACATCTGGGCGTTATCATTTCAACTTATAACGTTTTCCCTCCGTGTTCAGAAGTGGGCGTTTCAGGTAATAACGGTTTTATAACCTCCTCCTCCTCCTTTGCGAGCCTCATGTCACGCTTCAACGAAAACAAAGTCAACAGAAAGAACACCGAGCTAAGGAGGTACAAGCCAGGGAAGAGAATGTACAGTGCTGTTCGCAGACTGGTGACTTCCTTGAGCGGAGGAACAAGCAGAGGAACATTACCGCCAATGATGGAGATAATGAAAAGATATCCAGCGATGGCCGGTGAGCGGATAGTGTTTGGCACCAGTTCTACAACGACAGTCAATGTCACACCAACCCACATTTCACCAATGATGTTGGACGGAATCAAACTGATGAACGCCCATGGCGGTTTCAAAAATAGAGCTCCAGCAGCGAATGGCGCCGCGATTACCTGGAAAAGAAAAAGAACAAAAGCAGTAAGCAAGCATATCGCCTCTGTGGCAGATGACTGCGAAAGAGAAACACAAGTGCAAGTGCGAGAAGATTGGGTAAGAGGATAAGAAGTGGTTGCACAGGCATTTATTTACCATCACAACAGGATTACGCTTCGTTTGGGCTGAGGGTCAGGTACTCTATTAAAGGAGGTCATTTATTGGTTCTTTATTTGATTCTATCCTAAACTTAACATCCTACTTCATAAAAAAATCGCCTATAATACCGTCGTTTACACTTCCTAGCCTGAAATCTGTCTGTCGTCGCAGACTACCTCGTTACCTGATGCTTAACAAATAAGAACTAAAGATGTCAGATCTGAAGTAGGCTTTTACGAAACAAGTCAAGCGAAATTTTTGAGTCTCTCCCTCGTAAAACTATTTTCATCCTGGACACATACCTGGCTAAATATTAGCACCCAGACCCTCATATAAAATCCTCGGTTCTTAATCAAGCGATCAGAGATAAATCCACCAAGAACCACACCCAGGCTTCCCCCAACAAGAGGAATCCAACTCATATATTCACCGACATTGGTTTTTGGATAGTATTTGTTGAAGTATGGTTGAGTGTTGTAGGCCCACACATAGCCTCCTGCATTCCTGATTGAGCCGGCAAGGAACAGGATCAGCAGTGAAGGACGGATAAACGTCCTTCCCAGCAATAAGAGCTTCTCTCTTAAAACCTCTCGCCGTGGCTGGCTAACAATTCTCTACAAAAAAAAAAAAAAATGGATGAATACATATTGACAATAATTAAAATAAATTACCTTAACTGAATACCAACAGCTTCAAAAATGTTTGGTTTCTGTTAAATATTATCTGCATGTCAGGTTTCTCATTTGAATATTGAAATTAGCCTGTCTGGTTTGTCATCAGAGTTAGCATGTTATGCTTTCTCCATCACAGGCACCTGATGAAGAAATTTAAGCAAGGTCCTTAAAAGTTGTTTGTGTCTCCCAAATCGTTAACTAGTGGGGATATTCGTGATCTAATCTTTTTCTATTCTTTAGCTGAATATTTTACCCTGTACCTGTCTGAATTTGTGAGCAGCAGTTGCCTTTCTAAAAAACACGGAGCTGCCGTTTTCCCTTCCTACTTAAAAAAAAAGCTGGAAACGGCGCTTTGATGCGCTTGAGATCCAAGGAGGTTCAGTAGAATGCACTCTTCAAGATTGAATGGGGAGGATGCGACCAAGACTTGTTATCATAAGCTGTTCCAGGTGTGAGACATTTTCCGCGCACATCTCCACTAGTCATGGCGCCCACATCCACCGCTTTTCTCTTGCCGCTACTAAATAGGTGTTCATTGCTTGGCGCTTACTA
Source organism: Orbicella franksi (assembly GCF_964199315.1). Classification (NCBI taxonomy): domain Eukaryota; kingdom Metazoa; phylum Cnidaria; class Anthozoa; order Scleractinia; family Merulinidae; genus Orbicella; species Orbicella franksi. The sequence goes on along the minus strand of NC_138145.1, from coordinate 3,465,890 downwards.
GGGCATAAATCCCTTGCTTTGATAGTGACCCCAGTTTGCTTCATATGAGCTCTTTCTTTCAAGTGAACTTCAATTGTAGCGGGGTCAGATAAGCTGAAAGGCGGGTGTTCAGCCGCTTCGGGGGCTGCAATGATTTTACTTAATAAAACTATCTACATGTATCCATCTAGCTATCTGAAACAACCTTTTTTTCTCACGTTAGACTTCCCATATTAATAAATTTGAGGGGGATTAGAGGCCTTACGCACATATATTAAATCAAAATGATCTGTTGGGTGACCTTGTCTTTACATGTATAACTTAATGAGCTTTAACTGTATTGTTCTGTAGTTTCTCAACTGAAGATTACCTGTAAGTGTAGTTTTTGACCTGAATAGTATGTAAGTTTTAAGTGTTGGCACTACCGGAATATTACCTGCACATCCGGTTTCTCACTCCTTGCTGGCTCCTTCAGTGTGAACAGCATGAGGAGTCCTAGAACAAAGCCAGGCATAGCAGCAATCCAAAACACCCATCTCCATCCTTTGCCATCAATATCCGCTTGTGTAATAAAGTTACCGAATGCATAAGCCATGCTATAACCAATATAAATTCCCCAGTTGTAAACACCAAGGGCCGATCCTCGTAATGTCTAACAAAAATACAAAAATACAAACTAATCATCAACGTGGAATCTCAATGCAAACATGTTAACAGGTCAAGGATAGGTGTTGGTGCAGTGTGTGATAGACTGATAGGAATTTGAGTGTCATCTTAGGATCTTAAATAGTTTTCTTTCCAGTTTTCTGGCAAAAAATTATTCTGGCTAGCGGGTTCAACAGACCTGTCTGGTGAACTGTAAAGTCAACTTTTCTGACAAGTCATGCTGTGCAATCCGTTACATGTAGCTCTTCTCAGCTATGCAGGTTACTAATATACACTTACCTCAGGAAAATAGTCAGCTATTAAACTGGTAGCAAATGGAGTGCAGCCAGCCTCTCTGTAAAAATGTTTATAAATATACATCATACAGTATGCCATAGAATGTAGCATGCACTATATGTCCTTGCTTAAGTGTACTACCTCCTCCCCTTCAGTGTCATTACAACTATTAAAACACCAACTCCTCCACCTTTATTTCTACTCCCCCCTGGATAGGTTCATCGCAACGTTACCCCCAGTATTAAAATCACTGGTACCCATTTATAGACCTGGGTGGAGAGAGGCACTGTGAGAGTTAAGTGTCTTGAGCCACACAAAACAATGTTCCCAACCAGGGCTCAAACCTGGACCGCTCAAATCCAGAGGTGAGTGCACTAACCATGAGGCCACCCGCCTCCCTACATCTTGGAAAAGTAGAAATCATCTGTTTCATCAATTATTTTGCCATTAGTAGCTTAACACCCACATGTAGAGGATTTTCCCTCTCTTTTTTTCTTTCTTTTACATGGTTATTTTGTTTTTGCCTTCAGGGTGGTCTTTCTTCGTTTCGCTCTTGTACTGCTTTCTCTTGATTTGTAATGTCAGGTACATTGTGAGTCTTTATCTTTATTTTTCTTCCATGTAATCTTAAAACATTATTTTAGCTGTTTGCAGTTTGCAGCAATTACTTTCTTTATGATTATTAATGAAAATTGTCATTGTTAGTAATGACAAGTCACTTGGCACTGCTCATTTCTTGGATAGCACAGACTTTTACCTCAAGCTGGAATGCTAAAAGGACTAAACTTCCGATAACTTATGATGTGATAAGTTTATTTATTTACCAGTATATATAACACAGTATATACTCATCTGATGTCTGGCCACACTCACCCAATCCCAAGAACAAATCTTGTAACAACTAAGTGCCAGTACTTGGTTGCAAAACCTGTCAGCAGTGTCATGGCACTCCACAGTAAGAGGCAGAAAACAATCAGATTTCTACGATGAAAAACACCAGCACAAAACCCAAGAGGAATACCACTGACAGTGTAAACAAGAATGAAGACAGGACCAGCAAGGATCTGATAATCACTTCCTGTCCCATCATAATCCCAAACACACACATGTTGGCTTGAGGTTTTGGCTTTTTTCCACTCACATCTGAAAAACAATCAAAGGAATTCATGTCACTAAGGCTGGTAATGACCATTGCACGGTGAGGAGAGGAAAGGGTGGGAGGGGGAGCACAAAGGTGTGATGGAGGTGAAGCCTGTATCTGTACCCTGAACTGCTTACAGAAACTGGCAGGCCTAAGTACAGTTGGACATTTCGTCAGTAATATACACAATGCTACATGTTTCTTTAAAATCATGGTAAAATTAGGGGTGTATTTTATCTGTAATTAATATTTTCCACTGTGTAGTGCAATTTGCTTAGCCTTTTAAAGATATAAAACCTTTCCAATATATCTGTATGATATACATGACGAAACTGTTTGATGCAATGACATCTTATGGAACTATCGCATAGCCAGAGGTGTCTTTGCAGTTTCGAAATCCTGTGGAGATGTTACGTAATAATGTAAAGAAAAAATATCGCGTGATAAATGTGTATTTTATTACTTTTTTGCCTCGTAAATTCTGGCTTTCAACAGAGTTGTCGGCTTAACTTTTATACGCTTTTTTTCTGTTGGTTGATTGTAGGTATGTTAATGTAGCGTTTGAAAATAGTCTAAGCTTCCATCTTACATTGTAAGCCTATTTTACAGCAGTGATTTAAGCACGACGCCTTCACATCAAAATTAATACTTACGCTGATTTGTTCCTCTCCGGCTCATTGCTGTCTTTGGTACTTTTCACACAGAAGTCTTTGTATTCAGAGGAAAACGTTGAGTTGTAAGGCAAGCAGCCTTTATCACCAAACTTAATGTCATGTGCCATCGGTTGCGAGGAAACTGCCAAAGCATACCTGTCGAGTTGGTTCAGCAAATACGCACTAAGCAGGAGAAAAAGAACATACACTGCATAGCCGCCAGCCTTAAAAACTACTACAAAACTTTCGGAAGCCATCCTTCTTCGTCTGAGCGTGTTCAGTAGCGGATGAATGGAAAAGATTTTACACAAACCGTGCACGAGAAAACGGAAGAACGCAAAAACTCGCGTGACTGTCATGAGACGAGCCCGCAATAACAGGCCACGGACAGCACTGGTCAGCAGCAAGCAGGGGTCACTGGTTAGGTACGTGGTGTATGAGAACATTCATTATCGTACAAAATGTTTAAGCAAGCAACTGAAACGATGATCCTGCTGGTATACGTTGGATCAATAGTGATCTAATCGGCTTTACATATAAAATGAAGAATACAAAAGCAAAAACCGACACAACGTAGAATGATTTTTTGAAGGTGTACTATATTTCGGCTGGCCAAACCAGCCTTCTTCAGGTACAATGGAAGATTTTACATTGGTTCGTGTTTTTATGTAGCCGATATTTACGTAATACCGGAAATACGCAAAAGTAATTGATAGTGTAAATTGAAGATAAGCATACGGTAAAATAAAATAACATGATAAAAGAACATAATAAAAGAAAACAAATGGAAACAATTAATATGTTTCTTCGCGGATGTTCAGACCATTAGGATCAATTCGTTTCTAACCGAGACTCTATCCGTAAGGCCAGGGAAGCTTTTTTAATTCAAAAAGGCAGAACAACTCCCGCAATGATGGTCAGCGCAGCGTGTTGAAATAGTCGCTTGTCCGTGTGCTTTGCGCGTAGCGTTAGGTGATGTCAAAGGAATTCAATTTTACTCCCGTTCTTAAAACAACTACAAGCCCGAGAATGAAGTTTGAAAGCTTACATACCAGTTTATTTTTTAAAAAATGAAATTTCCAGGGGAAACTATTAGCCCATATAACCATGCTGGCTGAGTAAAGTCTAACCTCTTCCAGGCTTTCGGCTAATGGCAGAGTGCGAAAAAGCGTGGACTGTGGAGCGGGTGAGCTCCTCGCACCCCCTCTCTGCTTCTCCCGAACGCCGTTTTTTTTTTTGTTTTTTTTTTTGAGTTACACCGCAACTAACTAAGGGTGAAATCCAGACTAAAAACTGCAATTACAACCTATAGACAGGAAATGCTGAAAGGTCTCCCTTAGATGAACTACTAAGGAAGTGACGCGGGTTTATCAAACCAATCACTAAACGTAGAAATGCAAAACCAAAACAAACGCGAAATACATTCGACAATCAAGTCACTACGCAAAAACCAGCGGCCGTTACTGGACTGTCAGAGGTAATTCGCGTTTGCGCTGGTTCTGCATCTCTATGCTTTGCGCTTTTGTTTTAGAAACCCGCGCAACTATCTCATATCGTGAACTGACGTGCACATATTTTCCCGTGCTTCGCGCCATCTACACGTATTCGCTTTGAGTTTTGATTGGTTTACTTGGATTGACTGTCTTTTATGACTGGCTAAATTGATTAACTTGGTTTTGGTTTTCCTAGTGGAAACTGCTTTAGTCTCGACGAGTAATTTTAAACAAGGAATGGCCAACGAAAAAGTTAAAAAGTCTTCATGTCCAGCCATATTTATTTCAAAAGTATATAATACTACTGTTAATTCCTAAGACGTCAATTGAAAAGCACATGGTCTACCGGACTTTTATTTACAAAAGATTACAGCGCTTCATCAAAAATCCTTCTGTAGTTGTACTGAAATCAGCTTAAAATTACTCTTAACTCGATTAAGCATTTATATACACTAGATTACCTTAAATAAAAATCCGAATGGTACACTTCTAAAATTTCCCTCATCTTATACAAACCCCCTAGAAAACCTCCTCTTTTGCTTGTCGTTAAAACAAATTGAACAGAGCATGCCAATTCACTCTCTAAGAATTGTTAAAGAGAGGAACGAACAAACAGAAATTAAGCAATTCCTACAGAGCTTACAATATCCGCACGGTATAACAGCCAGTCAGATCTGGTTGTATACCTGGTTGTATATTCAAATCTGGTTGTATATCCTATTTAATTACGATCCAAATACACGCGAAAGAAAACGCTACCCTTTCATTGATTATTTTTTCTCGCGTTAAATCGTTTTAGGAAGTGCTTTATTGACAAGGAAGTTACTATTTTGGGATAACAGTCCAACGTTCACTACAAACGGGAAATTAGCCGTGCACCATTTTACTTTTGAGGGGGGTTGTGAGTGATTTGTAACAAGCACGAATTTTTTTTTAAACCCTTTTATGCAATAGGAAATTTTTTCTCGGAACGTGTGTATAACAAGCTTCTTTTTCGACTCACTGCGTGAACGTTTTTGTCAGCAGTGGTCGTGTGTATTAATTTTTTGGGTACAAGTATGTTTGCAGGATAATTTTTTCAACATCAGCCCCGCCCCCCCCCCCCCCCACCCTTAAAAGTCAAATGGTCCACCCCTTATCACGCACGGGGAAAATATTTCACAGGGAGAACGTTGCACCAGAGAACGCCGCGAAATGCTGGCAGGTCTCCCAGAGATGAATGCCCATGAGTGAGATCATATGAGTCTTTCTTGTGGAGGAGGTTTCAACACGGAATCCATCTCAACTCGTCCAGCTTCTACTTCTTCCTTACTGGGGCTGTATGTACCATTACCCGCTCGCTTCCTTACTACCACCAGCAGCAGAATCAAAAGCAATAAGGCGAGCACACATGCTGCTACTATTCCACCAATGAGAATCGCTGGAGTACCACTGGTCCTTTCTCCAGGATCAGTTGGTTCAAGAGACGTTTCACACACCTCTCCAGTGAAGTACTCAGGACAAACACAAGAGAAGTTCCCAAACTGTTCGATGATTTCACAAGTAGCACCGTTCTCACACTGACTGTTTATGCAAGGATCTTCAAACTGGCACGTTTTGCCGATCCAACCAGTTGTACAAGCACAGCTAACTGAATTCGCAGATTGTGAACACTGGCCATCGTGTTGACAGGGATTCGGTTGGCATTTGTTTATGGATTCCTCGCAAGTGTTTCCGGTATAACCTGGAACACACTGGCATTGATAAGTGTGCATTAATGGAATACACGTTCCATTAACGCATGGATCGGGTCTGCAATGCTTCAACAGCCCACTACAATTCACATTACCAAACCCTTCTGTGCAGTTGCAGAAATACTTCCCTTGCGTGTTCAAGTTCACACAAGTCGCGTTGTTCCTGCAGGGGTCTGGTGAACAGTAGTCTGTAATGTTTTCGCAGTCCCTGCCGTAAAATCCTAGTGCGCATGTGCAGGTGTAGTTACTAACAAGTTCGTAAGTTTCGTGACATGTAGCTCCATTCTTGCAGGGCCTGCTGTAACATGGCTGGAAGATTGTACAGTTTTCTCCTTTGTACTCGGCTGTACAATTACATTGGTACTCGTTGTACGCTAATCTCTTGCACGTTGCATTGTTTTTACAAGGTTCGCCATCGCACAGGTTGATTTCCTTTTCGCATTGATCCCCTGTATAATCAACCGTGCAGTTACACTTATAGCCTGGGAAATAAGTTCTAGAGGAGATAGCGTGGCTGTCAATGCATGTTCCATTATTCAGACACGGCTCAGCGTCACATTCACGTATATCAAACTCACAAAATGTGCCATTGTAACCCTCTGGACATGAACAGAAGAAACCTGTCTCATTATCTGAACAATTTCCCCCATTACGACACGGAAACGGAACTTTTTTCTCACAAGACTGTGTAGGGTCATACTCACAAAACTCACCGAAATATCCTTGTTTACAATTGCAGTCAAAGCCACCGACTGTGTTGGAACAATTCACTGTTCCTGTCGCATTGCAAGGTCCGTGTGGCTTCATAACATCACATTCATCAATATCTAGTTCACAGAAAGTTCCATTAAAACCTTCCAGGCATGAACAATTATACGAGTCGATTCCATCATTACAAGTAGAATTGTTAGTACAGTTGCTACTGGCACAGTCGTCAATGTTTATTTCACAGTTCCTTCCAGTGTAGCCGCTGACGCATGTACAGGTATAGTTAAGATATAAGTCAGTGCAGTTGGCGCCATTTTGACATGGATTAGGGACACATTCGTCTGTGGCGTTCTCGCACCGCTTTCCTTCAAATCCCGGAGTACAATTACAGCGAAACATGTCAAATCCTACGTCACTAACTTGGCTCTGGTTGGTTGCCATGTCAACATCTGTCGCATTGTAGCACGAGCCATTGACGCAAGGCGAATGTGCGCATGTCATGTTGGCTCTCAGGGTACAAATAAGCCCCGCCCATCCTTCTGGGCATGTGCAAGTGAATTGGTTCCAAATATCACTGCACAAACCCCGCTCACAGGGTTTTGGACCGCAAACATCATCACTATGGCAACCAGACTGCAAGCCTGTGGTGGTGACATTGAAGTGAGGTTTTAAAGGAGTCACGTGACTAACATTTAATGTGTTGTTATAATAATCAACAAACGGAAGTAGCAGGCCACCAATGCGCACGCTATCTAAGCATCCTTTAAACACTGACCCGCCCACCACAACTGGAGTGTCGAGTAATAAACTTGTTATTCCTCCGTTAGAAGGTCTGGATGAATTAAATGTACTGGAACCGTCTACAGTCACATAACTCTGATTGCCTGTGATGTTGAACACGACGCTGTGCCACTTGCCATCATTAACTTTGACTCGATCATCTGCAAATAAAAAGACACGATTAACAACGAATAAACTGTCAGTGAGAATGGGCGTACTGTTGAGTTGTACTGAGTTTATCAATATATACTGGGTTACATCTACGATTATCAGTTGATTAAGGCGCGACGGAACTATTACGGTGTTGCCAAGGACAACTTTCCTCATTTCTAATGGTAACAATATTGTCGCCTGCAATTTCGCGCGCTTTGCCGACAAGACGTTAAGGGCCGACAAGTTGCCACTGGAAACGGAGCCAGTTGCCCGTGACAACAACACAAGTTGAACGTTAAAACCTGGTCACCAAACTTTGGTCGCACCATACTCAACTGATACTCGTAGATGTAACCCAGTATCTATTGATTAACTCAGTACAACTCAACAGTACGCCCCCTCTCACTGACAGTTTATTTTCTAAGAATAGTAGTACTGAGTAATCCGACCGCTAAACGCTTCATTTTCAGGTCAATTCATTTCCAAGATTAAGAATTTCGTCACAAACTCGCTTTTTCTTTGAAGCATGTCCTAGGTCATGAACAGTAGACCAATGTAAATATTCCACCGTTTACCAACCATAATTCTGACTACGATCTTTTTCATAACGACAAATCATTTGATGTTTGTCAATTTTTAAAAACGACCAGCTTTTAAGCCTCTGTACGATAGCCGACCACATGGCGTCGCTGGATTTTTTCATTCGAAAGTATGGCTCGGGTTATTGAAGCAGTCTTCCAAGTTTGAAACACAACACATTTCGCGTATGGTCCAAACAGGTCCTTCAGTAGGAATATTATGATCTTGTAATAACTTGGTTCAGCAAAACCAACGATCCTACCTGACAATATAAACCCACTTTCTCCTTCCAAAGCAAAGGTTATGTTCACTTGTCCATTAGTGAGCTCCATCTTAAGGAATCTGCTGGAATCTGAACGAACTTCAATCAACTCAGTTGAGGACTGCCTCGTTCGCACTCTTAGAGACATATCTATGCTGACATTGACCTTTGAGACGAAAGTGAAATTTGCACTGCTTACACTGCCATTGAAAGTAATAGGCTGTATACCTAAAAAGAAGATAAAACACCTAGAAAATTAGAAACTGTAAGATACATGTACACTTGACGGGCGAAATATTAAAATTCCCTCATTCATTGTGGCAGAATAGGCTTCCAGGTTACCTCGTGCCTCTGTTTCAAAACGAGTCTTCTTGCAAACCTTTCATACGAAAATGAGTTTGATTTCCATGAAAAAGAACCTGCAGGCGGAACACATTTTCATATGAATGGTTTGGCACGAAGACTCGATTTATTTTGACTCGTTTTTATGCAGAGGCAAAATGCAACTCGGAAAAGACCTATTGGTGAGAGCTTTTGACTCGCTACGGCGGTGTTTGCGCTTCAGAAGAAGACCACTGCTGCCAAGGGAGCAGTCTATCACTTGCTCATTTAATTCTTCTCTATACAGCGTTCACTAACAGACCATTATGGTGGGTAACTACGACGTCAGGAGTGTTTGGTATCGTCGAATACCCAGTCCCTTGTCTAGAGATGAGAGGACTAAATGGTTTTATTACAATAAATGTACTTCCAGCGTTTTGATTGGCTTAATGGTATGCGACAAAATAACACGCATATTGTAAAAACCAGCAAGACTTGTTAGAAAGAAACTGATTCATTCTTTATGTTGGTCTCCACTTGTGAATTGTTGAAGACAGATAATTTCGTAGGAAAAAACACCGCCATCCTTAGAGTCTTATGGAGCAATGCAGTTTACCTTAACAATTCGAAGGTGAACGCGCACACAAACTTCATATAACTAAACCAATCGTTCAGTTAGCACTTACATTCATAGTTTTCGCCGACATCTAAGCAGGTGGTATTGTGAGGACACAGGTTGACCAGCGAACAGCCATACAGTGCACAGTCCGCGCCACCATAGCGCGGTTTACAGTCGCACTCGTACTTGTTCCACAAGTCTTTACAGTAGCCTCCTTCACCACATGGTGCCAATCGACACACGTTCATACCCTTACAACCCGCGCCCAAACCGCCTTGAGCGACTAACATGTAACGCTCAATAGAAATCAACGAACCATTATTCATCCCAAAATCAAACAGTTTGTTGTTGAGTCGGGTGTCCTGCAAACAGCCGCGAAATGGAGTTCTTATGAGATTGGCATCAGGGTAAAGAGGGAAGTCATCAAGTCCTCCAATGTAGGTTACAGTCAAATTGATGTCTTTGTCTGCAATAGGTTCAGTGACTAAGCTAAGGTTATCAACGCGTGACATGTTTCCTTGGATTTCAACAAAGTGCCACAGACCGTCACTCACAGTTGCATTTATGGTAACACTGGAATTCTTCCCATTTAGAGTTGTGTGGACAACTAAGACACCTTCATTAATACCAACACTGATGTTGTTACTCTTGCTGTCTGTCATAAATATTATCAATCCACTCAGTTCTCGAGTTCGGATGAAGAATGATAGCTCCCCAGTAGCGCCAAACATTGCACCATTGGTGACAAATTTGGCAAAGCTTGCGTTACGCATGCTCTCAACATCACGACGCCGTCTGCTGCTAACAAGGTTTAAGGGCTCAGTCGCACCAAACGTTGCTGGAGTCAAACCTGAAAAAAAAATTAGTTAGAGGTGAACTGAGGTTGTTCTAACTGGTTGTACTGTGCACACAAGCAGTAGCTGTAGGCGTTGTTTACGTTATTGAACGTTAAATTAATGTTTGTGTTGATGCTTTGAGTGTTGGTAGTTTTGGGGGCCTTGTAATAACTCTAAATGGTTTAAGCCGGTGGCCTTCTAAAAGATCTTAGCTGCATAATTTTGTTGGTAGGTTCAGTTGAGAAGCTCAAAGTTAATTTCCTGTATTAAATGACTAAATATTTGCTATGGCAGCTGAATTTTTTTCCCCAACAACAAACGATTTTATGGAACACTTTCAGGTCACACATACTTAAATACACATACATAGTAACTTTAATAATGTCTCTGCCTTCTCGCGCCTATTGGCACTAATTAGCAATCAAAAAGATTCGTGAGGTAAATGACGTCGCAGGTCTAGCTATGAAACTGTTTTACGCCAAAAAAGTCTGAGCGAGCACCAATACAAACCCTATGACGTCAGAGGGTAACGTGTGCTGTTAACCATGATTGATGATCAAAGATCTGCGTTTTACATCTACTTTGTTGTTCTAAATAACACATCACTTAATGACCGGTCCCTTCACATACAACATTGAAATCCTCGGGAAACAAAGCTAATTGTTTTTCATGGAATCAGTCATTAAGTGTTAATTGCCACATAACTCACTTGTATTACACCGTGGACCAATCCAGGGCCGTGTACATTCACAGCTGAACTTGATCCATTCATCAACACACTCGCCATTTGCACAGGAATTGGACACACACTGCTCACTGCGTGGACACCCAATACCGGTCATAAATAATTGCACCCCTTCTTCTGTAGGGATTACTTTCTTCCTGTCAACCATTATATCTTGGATGCATCCAGTAAAATTATGCAGAATATTACGGCCATAGGTTGGAGAAAGTGAAGAGCCGCCGATGTGAAGGTTTGTAATGTACGCTTGTGTTTGTTGAGATGAAGATGCCATGCAGTCTTGGCCGCAGGATGAATTATCCACCATGAGGGTCACCGAGTCAACAGATCTGTTGACGTGAACTGTGTGCCAGAGGCCGTTGCTAAGATTAGCCGCCTTCCCAGCTGAAAGTTTCTGTGCTTCATTGTACGCAAAATGAACATTGTCGTTATCAAGAAACACAAGGAATTTGTTACCTGGATCAGCAGCCAGCAAGCCGTGATGAAGAGTTGTCCTGAACTGAAATGAAAGTTCAAATATTTGTTTTCCAAGGGTGAAGTTCATGTACGAAGAGCCATTGAATCCAACTGTGGTGATATTATCACAGAGTGTCCCTCCAAAGCCAGGTGCGCATGTACAAGTAAAGTTGTTGTTTTCTTTGATACAGGTTCCATTGTTGCGGCAAGGATTAGGATTGCAGGAAGATACCTTGAACTCACAGGACTTGCCGGTGTAGTTTGTTGTGCAGTTACAGCTGAAATCAGCTATCAAGTTAAGACATGTTCCATTGTTCAGACATGGATTGGAGTCACATTCATTAATTTCAACAGAGCAGTTCTTACCTGCGTGACAAAGAGATAACACAAATTGAAATCCCAGGCATGAACGAATCTTACATGTATCTATTGTTTAGGCAGGAGAAAAACGATCCTCGTGGTTTTTGAACAACGTCACACTGATCGTACTTCAGTGTTGATAAGAGCTTCTATTTCAAGTTTGGAACAACCAAGTTGATAAGGACTGACTTGTGACATTCACGGAAACTTTACTTAATCCTCTGAATACCAATCACGCATATATGCGTAATTAATGGTCGTGCTCTTTGTACCACTTGTGACGCCATCAGTTTAAATGTCATCAGATATTCTTGGTAAGCAGATAGTAGTACTAGAATAGGCCTTTCCGTACAATGGTCAGGTTTAGATATCGACGACATTCCGACGTCGCAAATCGAAATTTTGGCTTATGCGCATTCCCGGAACTGAAATATTGCTCAATTTTGAACCTAATCCTCCGAAAATCTCTCCTTCTAAAATAAAAAAAGCTTTCTTAGCAAAGCTTAAGCTTATTTAGCGTCATGGCAGCTAAAAAACCTTCAGCTAAACGGTCAAAAACGATATTTTTTGGCGAAAGTTTGGTATTCAAAGGGTTAATAACCAGACGTCGGGTTGTGTCCTGTTGTACCGGTACATTGAAGGAGTCACCATTGTAATGACCTTTTTTTATGAGCCTTTGTTTAGTTGTCGTGTTTCGTTGGGTCTATTGTATCGGTTCTTATGTACAGTGTAGCGGTACACGGCGATTAAAATTAACAATCAGACCATTCAGTCAACCCATTTTTCACTAACAGACAATGATGTACAGTACTCATGTCAACGAAGTACCAAGTTCCTGTCACAAAAGACTAGAGTACCACACAACATAGTTTCTGTCAAAACAATGAATCACTTTCATTTCGTAGTCATGGTTACCTGTGAATCCTGGCAGACAAGTACAGTTGAAGTCATTAATCAAATCTGTGCAGTTTGTACTATTTACACAAGGGTTTGGTTCACATTCATTAATATTTGTTGAACAGTTGAAGTCCGTGAAGCCTGGTAAACAGTGACAGGTGTAGTTATTGATTGTGTGATTACATGTTGCGTTATTCTGACAGAATCCAAACTGACACTCATCAATGTCAACAGTGCAGTTCCGTCCTGTGTAACCAGGCATGCAGTTACAAGTGTAGTCCACATTTCCATCGATGCACGTGGCTCCATTTTGACATGGCTGATCATTAAGCTTACAGTCATCGATATTAGTCTGACAGTTTGTGCCTGAAATAATAAGGTTTATACAATAAAATAATTTTTCCTGTCGTACAAAAATATGTTGTTGCTGTTGTTGTTGTTGTTTTTGTCAAGCACTATTGATAAAATTGAACCTCACAAGGCACTGGGTAAATAATTATGTTTCTTTTTGTATAGAGCGCTTTCCTTGACATGACCAGCAGCCATGTAAATCTATAATACTGGAACAAAAGAAAGTGTTTACATAAGAAAATAGTTCAATTCCCACAGGATTGGTTGGTATGCCAATATGGCTGCTGTGACATCATGTGAAAAAGCTCCATAACAGGTTTGTTATAAATGACAAACTTTGTTGTACTCTGGGGGAAAAGACCAAATCAGGCTCACGTGTCATTAATGACCATTTCGCCCAACAAAATCAATTAGAAAACAGTCCTAAGAAAATACGCGCGCTGATTGGTTACAAATCGTGTTTCTATAACTCGATAGAAACGCAGAACTAGCACGAGTTGTTGACGTAATGATGGCGCGAGCAAAGAGCATTTACACTTTGATAATCAAAGTGAACAAGCTGTTTTCCTTTTTTCGTCGCGGTGTTTTCTAAAAGAAATAGAAAACATGATCTCCATGTTTCTATCGAGTTATAGAAACACTCGTGAAAGTTTGGGAGAACTCGAAAAAGCTGTGGAAACACCAGCCTGCGGCTCGTGTTCCCACAGCATTTCTCGTTCTTCCAAACTTCCACTTGTGTTTCTATAACACGATAGAAACACGGAACATGTTTCCTATTTCTTAAATAGTGCTAATTGTATCACTGATTATGCCACTATACTATACTACAATCGTGGACAAAAGTCCTTGGGACACCTATGTAATGTAACAAATTATCTGTGTTTTAGAAATGAAGTTTGAAAAAAACGCTGCTATATCCTTTAAAAACGCGTTGCTGTCCCCCCTCCCCACTCAACACAATGTTGAAAATCAGGTGAAATTGCAGGTACTAGTTTTCAACATTGTATGGGGGCTGGGGGGCGAGGTTAGGCTGGCGAAGTTGTATTCGCGTCTGGCATGTGCGCAAAAGTGCCAAAAGTGCCAAAAGTACACATTTTTCCCAAGACTTTTGTCCATGATTGTTGGTAATGTTCCCTGTAAATTGTTGGCAAGTTTTAAGGAAGAAAACAGACTTAATTGCAAGGTTCTTCTCAAATACCTGTGAAGCCATTCCTACAAAGACATTCAAATCCTTTACGACTGGCACAAGTGGAGCTGGATTCATCGAAGTTAAAGCAACGACCTTGATTCTTGTCCTCATTGCAACGGTTGCTGTTGTTACATTCATCAATGTCAATCTCACAGTTTTTGCCTGTAGTCCACTGATCACAGATACAGTTATATGACCCAGGACGATCATCACATGTTCCACAGTTGCAAGACTGACCTGGCAAAATATGTCACGCACTGATTGATATCATGTTTCTGCACTTACCACAGAACCAGGTACTTCATCATTTCAGCCAAAAATAGCTCAATATAAATAGTTTGTACTTTTTACATGGGTGTGGCAGGGGCGTGCCTACATGCAGTTTAGGCAATGCTTGATTTGAGCCAATGCTGGTCAGTAGCCATTCAGGGCAAAGTTCTATACTCTGTGGGGTCTCATAAGGGGTTTTGCAGGGCTTACATGTTTTGCTTGCCAGCTGTGTAAGAACATGCACTCTGTCAGTGTGACAGTGCCTGGTGGTTGCTGCCCTCAAGGTTGCCATGGATACCCTCGTGATCTGTTTGATGCTCACATCACGCCCGGTTCTACCATTCAATAGGCACCTTTCCCAAGCCTATCAATTGGCAATGAGTTTAATGTTCCATTTAAGATTCTCTCAGTCCGACGGCTATCACTGATTGGTCAATATTGTTCTACCTCTTAAACTTGGTCAACTAAAGCTTGCTAAGTAGTGTCCATTCTAGTTCAAACTCAGATCTGCACTGCTGTAGTTGTTTTCTTGGTCACCGTTTGATTCATATAACTGGAAAAGTCAGACTACACACAGGAACTTATGTTGTGTAAATGACAACTTAATCTATTTACTAGAGAACCACTTCTGGTCAGCAGCTCTCAAGCCCTGTCCACACTCTATGCTAGAGACATTTGAAAATGGCGTTTTCACACTAAAAACTCATCAGATGTTTTCTGTTCACACAATGCTGGAGAAATTTGAAAACGCAACAATTAACAGTCATAAAATAGATTTGCACTTGAGGAAAACTCCTGCAGGAAAATCCCATACTTATCACAACGTGAGCATTTTCTAATTCCTTCAGTTTGGAGAGCGACTTCAAAAATCTCTGCTTTTTTGCGCAATGGATTAAGGATGTTAGGCCTAACCATATAGATAACGCTGCAATTTCAAATTTCTCCAGCATGGTGTGGACAGGGCGTCAGTGCTCGTCTTTTTGTCCTTAAGAATGATCCGAGGTGTGATATATCATTTCTTAGCAACAATAATTGCCCTAATCACTTATGGTTGTTCTATAAACTTACCTTCACATTCATCAATGTCTATCTCACAGAATGAACCATTGAACCCCGGATTACAGTAACACGTGAAACTATTAATGCCATCAACACAAGTTCCATTGTTACAGCCATGTGATGGACAGTCATTAGTGTTGTTCTCACACTGTGTGCCATTAAATCCTGTTACACAGGTGCAGTTAAAACTGCCAATTAAATCATTGCAAGTTCCATTGTTCTCACAAGGGTTTGATTGACACTCATCAATCTCCAAGTGACAGAACTCTCCATAGTACCCTAGGGGACACTGGCAGGTGAAGTTATTGACACCATCTCTGCAAGTAGCATTTGCGACACAAGAGTTATTCTTGCAATCATTGATGTTAACTGTGCAGTTTTCACCTTCAAATCCTAGGTAAAACAAAGGCAATGTGAATGGTAACAATTATTAATACTCTTATTTAGATGCATAGTAAATGGTAATTAATGTACATAATTGATACTTAGACAACTGTTGTAAGCAAACCAAAACCTGTTCTAAAATTATTTCTGAAAATTGTTGGCAATTATTGCCTTGCACCCTACTTCCCGATAGCAATAGCATTGCGTGACAGAAAGAGGGCCAGTTAGAAAAAAGTCGAGGTACAGTTACAATGTGGTTTGATCATCTGGTGGAATGTTTTTCTTATCAAAAAGTCAAGTTCAAAAATTTGTCTGCCTGTGAAAACCAGTTACCCTCCTGCTGAAAATGTTAATGACACCCCTGTGGGGAAGAATGTACTTGCAGGCCACATGTGATGTGTACGTGTTTATGTTGTGGCTGTTGTAGGTACTTAGGGGATTCAATATAAGTCAAGTGCATGAGCCAGTGAACAGTCAGGTGCAAAACTCTTAGCTGTTTTGGAGTCAGATGGCTAGCTGCTATTAAACAATTAGATTATGAGCTTGAGATTGTTATCGTGTGATACATGTAGTTGACGAAGGCGCAGCCCGAGTCAACTATCGTGCATAGAAATTGAGAGCGAATAATCTAATTGTTTTAGTATAAATCTACTAGTCGTTCAAAACTTAATCTAAATTCTCTTCACAGACACTTCGAAAACGCCAAGAAGCGGCTGTCATTTTGTTAACAAGGGCACACTGCTACACTACTCACTATCACAGAACAGATAGTGAGTAGCGTAGCCAATCAGAGAACGGCATTCGTGATAGAACACTAGTAGATTTATACTAATCAACAATTAGATTATGAGCTCAAGATTTATATGAGGTGATAGTTGATGAGGCTGAAAATCACCTCATAGAAATTGAGAGCAAATAATCTAACTGTTTTAGTAGAATTCTTACAAAAAATTTACTTCAAATAACGGTTTCCAATTATTTCTTGATGTATTATTAAACTTTGCACCTGTAAAAGATCGCTCAGGTGAATTGTCATTTAAGACTGAAGTTGTGTGTGTGTGCACATCAGTTTTTTAAATAATTTCAACCTTTTTTAAAGTCAAGAAGCCGTAAATGTCCTTTGTTTAGACTTCTCAGGAATTTAACTAACCATTTGCATCAAAATGTTCCTCCAAAACTTTGGAAAAACGTAGATGACCTCCAGCCACTGTACACTAATGGCTGATAGTGTTCAATGGCTCAGCCAATCAGATTACTGCATTTGCATTAGTATACTAGTAGAATTCTACTAATATAATATAGACAGGAAGTCATTACTACATATTTAACCATGTAACAAGTTCTAAATATTGGACTGGGATGTAGCTAAGAAAAACTGCTATTCTGGCTTTTAAGTTATCCTAGAAGCACTAAGCTGGCAGCTGGCTCTTGGCTAGATCCCTGTATGAATACAGTACTAATCAGAAAAAACCTAACAGGGAACGCCTGACAGAACACCTTCTATTGTTGTTCCACACTTGTTCCCGTTCTCGTTCTGTACCCGTTCTGTATCCGTTCTATAGACCCTATTCATAAATGGCTGCCAATTTAAAGTTCTTTTGTATGTATTTAAATAAGCCCAACTAACCTCATTTGCAAGTAAAAATTCTTTTGAATTATCAACTCAAAAACGAGGTTAGTTGGGCTAATTTTATTACTTAAAAAAGAATTTTTAATTGGCAGCCATTTATGAATAGGGTCTATACCCGTTCGCAAACACATTCCTGGTTAGGTTTCTTCTGATCTGTACTGTACTGTCAAAGTGATATTCATCTTTGTGGTGAAAAGAGCACAGACTTACCTGGCTTACAAACACAAGTGTAATTATTGACACCATCTTGGCACCGAGAGTAGTTGTTACAAGTGTGGGCCACACAGTCATCAATGTTATGTTGACACGAGGTGCCATTAAAACCAACTACACATTCACATCTATAACGGCTTACTTCATCAACACAACGTCCTACAAAATAAATTAAATGGAAACAAAAACATGCTGAAAGATATTGAGTCAGATCAGGACCCCAAGACAAAACCAAGAGAAATCAAAAGTGAAGACATTTTGAAGTTTCTTTTTCCCCAATGGTTTAATTTATCTAATCCTGATAGTTTTTTTTAGGTCTAATATTAAGCATGAAAAACTGAGCAATAAAATGGAAAGTTGTTTTGATGTCATCATGACATCATAATGAAGTCTGAAATGATTAATTAAACTGTCACAAGTAGTTTGCTGAACGTTGACTGAATGAATAATTAATTATTCATTATTTAACATTAATATTGAATGTTTGAAATAAATAAAACAGAAGCGAACAAATAAATAACACTACCAGAAGTGATTAATACAAATACTGTAATATACTTGTTTCATATTTGTTTTATTTGTCATGATATAAATAATCTGACATACCTCCATTTTGACATGGGTTGCTTCGACAGTCATCAATATTTTGGTAGCAATTCTTTCCGTTAAATCCTGGTTGACAGTTACACTGGTATGTGCCTTTGTAGTTAGTACAAGTAGCATTAGGATGACAAGGTTTTTCAGTTTCACATTCATTAATGTCCACATTACATTTTTCTCCAGTGTATCCAGATCCAGTACAGTTACAAGTAAAGGTGTCGATTCCATCATTACAAAAGCCTGTTCCACAAGGAGATGGTGAACAGTCATCTATATTTTCATCACATGTCTTTCCCTTAAAACCTTAGAAGGCCAGAAAAAAAGGGGAGAAAAACATCAACTAAATACAAGTTATGATAAAAACAAAAATTAACTTTTAGACTACAGCTGTACTAATAATTATTTTTTCAATCTCTATTTGATTTTTAAATTGGCTTCAAACAACTATCAACTAAGTAATAAATTCAGTAATAACAATAGATCATTATAATAGATTAAATATACACAAAAAATTAAATTAGCATTTTTTATTCATACAATGTAACAAGTGAACAAAAATAAAAGTATGCTATATACATGTAGAATTCTATTTCCAGGGGGAGTGGTGCTGCGGCCTCATGGTTACTGCGCTCGCCTGTGGATCAGGCAGTCTGTGTCCTGACCACTGACATTGTGTTCTGTTCTTGGGCAAGACACTTTTAGTATCACAGTGCCTCTCTTCATTGAGGAGAATAAATGGGTAACGGCGAAATTTAATGCTGGGGTAACCCTGCAGTGGACTTATCTAGCATCCCATACAGTACAGGAAAAATTGATGAAAAACCATTAATGGGATTTTGATATTTTTTTCCTGTGCAGGGGGCAGTAGAAATACTCCTAGTCACTTCATGCTGCACGTAACAGTGACTGGAGATAAGCCCCGGCCTGAAAGGCCACTTGGCTTGTATGCAGACTTTCCTACCTGCTACAGATATATGTACATAGAATTACAATAATTACATTTTAACAAATTTGCCCAGTAGCAATCAGCCTGCACCCATAGGCAAACTTACTGACCAATCACTGACAGAATAGATGAGAATCGATCATTTAGTTACTTAATACATAATACATATGTGGCACCTAGGAGCTGACAGAAGAGCTTGTTAAAAAAATGTAAGTCAAGTACAAATCTCAAGAAGATATTTTGAAGTAAACATATTAAATAAAGCCACATTTGTTCAGATTAGATAAAAAATATTAATGGAAAGGTAAGAAACCCAAAAGTAGATATACCAGTAAAAAAAAACACACACAGTCATGTTTATATTTCAAATGTTTTGCTTAGTCAAAGTCTCACCTTTTGGACAATCACATCTGAAATCATCAAGTCCAAGCTTAGAGCATGTTCCACTTTGCTCACATGGTGAACTATCACAAGGGTCAAATTCAAGTTCACAGTTACGTCCAGTGAAACCCACAGCACAAGTACACGTGTAGTTGTTCTTGTCATCAGTGTCGAAACAAAGACCTCCATTCTTGCAGACATCAGTGTTATTGTTAATAGTCTTGTTGCATAAAGATCCCAGGAAGTTATCACACAGTCGGCCAGTCCATCTTGGTCCACAGCTACAACTGTAGTTACTAATAAGGTCAATACAAGTACTGTAGTGATGACATAGAGCGCTAGGGCAGTCATCGATATTGACCTGACAGTAATCCCCAGTAAAACCAGCAGGGCACACTGAAAGCAATCCCAAGCAAACACAACACAATTAAGATACTGGTTACCATAATAATTAAATTATCATATACTGAACTCTACACTGATGTGACTAATCATTGACTTAAATGAAGCTACACTCCTAGTTGTCATCTGCACAAATTAAAGTTGCCAGTTCTCATGTAAAAATCATTCTGTTTCTGATCAGTTAGGACAAAACAAAGGAAACAAGAAGGCAAATCCCAAATTCAATGTTTGCACATGCATTCTGGATCACTTTTTTCCTACTTCACAAATTGATGAAGCACTGGAGTTATATTTGTTTACTTCTAACACAATTCTGGGACAAAAATATTAGACTGACCTTTGGTTGGGCATCCCAGTTGGTAATCAAGCGTACAGTTTTCACTGATGTTGATAGAAGTGCCGGTCTTTACCAATGGAATATTTCTTCCACTTATAATACATCCAACAAATCCTGTACCACCACCAGAGACAGGAGAGCCAGCAAATAATGGGCCTGTATTTGTAAAGTCTAAAATATTGTTTGGAATAGCTGCAGAAAATGATGCCAATCCAGTTAGGCTGAGCGTTGAATTTGTCCCTCCACTGCCAGCAGTAAATTGTACTTTATAAATAATATTTTGGTCCAAGTCTTTCCCTAATGTAACTGACTCCTGTATTGAATTTATTGACCATGTCATTTTCAGATGGCTTGCAATAAACAATACAGGTGTAACAGAATAATTCACTGTTGTGGGAACCACTTCCAGACGAACAAAACCATTGCTTGGCCCTTTTTGATCAAGCAAAACCCCACCACTGCAAGTTCTAAAGCTGAAATCAAACCCAGTGCGGAGAGGAATAACTGGTGATGGTACTTGCATCTGTGATGTGGAATTGAAGAAGAACTTACTGCATGTTGCTGTATGTGGGTAGTGAAGGAGAAAAACTCCTGTAAACACAGACAAATCAAACAGATTTTACTATTTTATAAAGAGTGTCTATGTTCTAATCAGTCTGTAAAATTTGTCATTCAGGAGGAGAATGTGGCGATCATATTTGAGGGCTTACTTCTGAGAGAATATTTTCACATATTTTTTGTCTACTGATTAAAGAAGATGTACAGTGGAGCCTGAGGAAACACTTGTTAAAAGAAATAGAAATGCTATTACATGATGTTTCAGCATCATTTTGTCACCATTCTGATTGGCTGAGAACAGTGCAGTTCAAGTGTAACACCGCCCAGTGCAAAAAGTGTAACACCAGTGCAGATTACACATGGTAACTCTGGATTATGCTTGGCTGAAAGACAAAATGAAATTTTCTAAGAAAATAATATCACGTAAAATGATGACGAAAATTTTGTGCGGAAATTTTGAAAAAAGTTTTCTTGAATGAAAAAAATGGCTTCAAGAAAGATCTTCCAGCACTTCCTCCGTGCAAATTTTTTCATGTTTATATTATTAATAAGTAATCATACAGTTTTTCTCGTTCAATTTGGAATTAATTTGCACTTGTGAGTTTTTCAAAAACCTGCACAATTGCACTTGCTGAAGCAGCTCGTGCAATTTCAGCTTTTTGAAAAACTCACTTGTGCAAATTAATTCCAAATTGAACTTGAAACCGTATGATTACCTATACTTATCAAATGCAAATTTGATAACTTATCTTACAAGTATTAATAGTAAGTAAGAATTTAAGAAGGACTATGCTATTTCACCCGCCACAATATCAAACTGAAAGGGTTTCAACATAGGAATATTATAAATTTTATAACCAAGATGACTGTAGAACAATTAAATATATTCTATGCATGCTCTGGTTGGTTTAAAAGCAAATGTTTTATTTGAGCATGAAACAGGGATGACCATGTTTATTGGAGTTTTATAAACCTGCGAGCCAGCGAGCCAGCGAGCCATACGAGCCATGCGAGCCATGGGAGTCATGCGAGTCATGCGAGTCTCATGTGAGTCATGCGAGCCACAGTACAAATGTTAAGAATTTTTATTTGTTACATTTATATTTGCATGAGAACAAGAGCAAGATCAACGGAACAAGATGAATAAGATCGCAATATTAAATTCTTGCAGCGACTACACAAACCGTCACCAAGACGTTTTTTGAATAGGCCAATCAGAAGCCAAGCTAAAAAAAATTAAATAGCTACAAATTTTACTTCCGGTTAAAATGCCTCACAATGCACGGAAAGCTGATAAGGGTACCACAACTGTCATGATGAACAGAATAGATAAACTCAACGAGGGTCAAGTCCAACTTGATGATATACATACCAACCCTTAGACAAAACATGGCCAAAAAAGTTCATCGATTGATTCGATTACTACTTCAAGAAGGCCACATAGACGAAATGGAAGCTAAATGGCTCTCCCTTACGCCCGACCCTCTGCGAATACCAGTGTTTTACACATTTACAAAGATTCACAAACCAACACCTGTTGGTAGACCTATTACATCAGGGTGTGACGGTCCTACAGAAATGATCTCATCTTTTGTTGACCACCTTCTTCAGCCGATAGCACAAAGACAAGCCTTGTATCCTAAAGATACAACAGACTTTCTTAACTTCATCAGTGAGAAGACTAAACTGCCTAAGAACACCATTCTTGTCACAATGGACGTCACCAGCCTCTACACAAACATACCACAGGAAGAGGGTATTACCACAGTATGCGAAGCATACGAAGAGTTTTATCGTGAGAACCCTCCAATTCCTAGCAGGTATTTAAGAGAAATGTCAGTCTGATTCTACCAGAAAACTCGTTCCAATTCAGTGGAAAAGATTACCTCCAAACTCATGGAACAGCCATGGGAACGAAAATAGCCGTAGTTTTTGCTAACATATTTATGGCCAAAATAGAAATAGAAATACTCAGACAAAGTAACACCAAACCCATCTTTTGGAAAAGATTCATCGATGACGTCATATTTATGTGGAACACAAGTAGAGACAAAATAAAAGATTTCCTTCTAAAGGCAAACAGTTTTCACCTAACAATTGAATTCATGGCTAAAATCTCAGAAACAGAAATTATGTTCTTGGGCACAAAAGTGTACAAAGGGGACAGATTCAATAAGGAATCTTTTCTTGACGTGCGAACACATTTCAAACCTACAGAGACCTTTCAATACACGAATTTCTATTCGTGTCATCCACCAGGCATCGCGAAAGGCTTTATCAAAGGAGAAGGTTAAGGCTTCTGATAATACTTTTGAGGAAAACACGAGTAATTTCAAAACAAGCCTGCAGAATAGAGATTACCCAGCTAGAACTGTAGAGAAACACCTTTCAGAGATTAAATTCTCTGACAGAAAAATGTTGTTAGCACAGAAAAACAAAACTGCTCAAAAGAAAATACTGCCCTTTGTAACGCAATAAGCTGCAATACCACCCAGCGTTGCCTAACCTAAAAGACACACTCATGGGGAGAGGGCACCTTATAGATAATCAACCACAACTGAGAGAAATCTTTAAGGAGCCCCCCATCAACTCATATCACAAGGGAAAGTCCCTAAAAGACATCCTAGTCAGCAGTTAAAGCTAAGCTATGAAGGCTTTAGGACTTATTCATCTGCGAACAGCAGGAGTCATGCAGACTTGTCAACACTTTTATCACTGCGTTTCTCTTAGAAAATGTTTCTTACTTAAGTCTTGAACCTTAATAAATTCTTGTCGCATTGTTTTTATGTTTTGCAGATCCTGGGCGATTTGAATAGACAAACTTTTCTACACATAACAAAAATATGAAACAAAAAAAAAAAAAAATTCGTCCAACTCAGGGCAGCCATTACTATGACGCAAGACTTGGCACGATGATGTACCATATTTGACACACCAGCAATAGTTCTGGCAACTGAAGCGAGATTAGGATTTTTTCTGGGAATATTTCAATTTTAGGCACTTTTGTTGATAAATTTAAAATTAATTTCCCAGGGAAATAGAGAGTACCCTGGGAGCGAGGTTGTACTGTTTATACTCGTCCTCAGGGTCATCTCCGCTTTCAAGATGGCAGGCGGGCGGTTTATAGCGATAGTTTAATTTAGCGATAGTCGGGCGCGAGACGTTTCTTGGTGAAATGATCGACGACCTCCCAGACCAATCAAAGAATAGAAAAATACTCACAAAAATGGCTCGCATGACTCGCATGGCTCGCATGACTCGCATGGCTCGCATGGCTTGCACCGTGGCTTGCACGGCTCACTGGCTTGCAGATTTTGCAGACCCTGTTTATTGCACATCCATTTCTCACAAAGAGGTGAAGCCAGCAAGCTTGACGTGCATGTACAGTTAATTGTATTGTCACTGAAAATGCAGCCAATTATTTTAGAATGTACAATTATGAGATCTTAATATTGCCACCTCACCCTTAAGGGCATGAAAAAAGGCCTTAAGACCTCTATGTTTATTTGTTAACTAACTTTAGAAAGTTCTGCATTACCTTTTCACGTTCCTGGTTATTAAAAATGAATATATTTTTCAACTAAAATTAAATATATCTGACCTTTAATCCAAGGACATATGCAGGGAAACAGGTATACAAATAAATGTTTACTCCAATCCACAAGAAAAACAGAATTCATATTTTATTTCTGCAATTCTTTCCTGTTTACTCAAGTTCTGAGGTATCTGCATTACTGCATACAAATAGTCTTCTCTGTGCAAACAAAGTCATCGTAATAATATTGCACGAGAAGTTTACAACAAAATTATTTTCTCTGTATTGCAAATCTTGGCCAAAAAAGTTTATTAAAACAAGTATTAAAGCGTATTTTGCTGCCCCTCTGTCGTCGAAAAAGGTGAAATTAGCGAAGAATTAAGCCTTAATTTCGCTATTCCCAAGCTTGAATTTTAATAAGTTTATATGGCAACGATCGACGCACAACGATCGATCGTTAGAACGCCTTTAACCAAGGAGGAAAGACAGAAAATTCTCGCACAATGATTATTGCACTCAAGAAACATAGCAATACAACTTCTGTTAAAGAGAATCGGAGTTCGTGATTACATATTTAGATTTGTACTTAACAACACAAAGTGGAATTTCCTATGGTATCTCTTCAACGAATTCGCCTTAGTTGGCGCCTGTCCTCTTTGACTGAATTCAACGTATCAAGGCAGCCAAATAATTGTTTTAGAACGATCCTCCTAAGAAGGTATGTTGGGAATACTCCCCCAGTCGAAAGGTGAGCAAAAGGAAGCAGAATTATATGCATAAAAGCTACCACCGAGATCGCTGTTTCTGCGTCTCCATAAGAAAATAACCCCCAGCGAAGAAACCCAATGTAATGTCGTAAACACTCACCTGGAATCAAGACGCGAAATAAAGTCGTTATTTTCATTGCTACTTCATATTCAAAATGAACTTGGAGGGTTCACGGTACATAGACCGGTGGTCACTGCGGTTGTCATTAAGCGCCATTTTGTTTCCTTTCGCTATAGTTAGGCTTGATTTGTTCGACAACTATGTCGCGAACGTCGGACACTTGAAAGTTTAGTTAGGAGAAAACGTAATTGGATCATATTATAACATCGATTAACTTCTTTACTGTTTCAGTTCCTCGTCGTTGCAAATCAGGTTTATTTGACGAAAGAGACCATATTGACGCTGCAATGATACACTCTTATTCTTAATTCAGAACTGATGATGGTGTTTAACAACATGGTATCCATTTGTCAGCGTTAGGAGTTATCATCGAATTCTGGATTCTCTTTACTATGTAGGAATGGCAAACATTCGGTTTGATATTTGTGACAGAATCCGACCTGAGACGTGAGTTTGATAACAAAGAAAATAGAAGAAAATATACTTTATATTCAATACTGGTGAGCCTCAGAAGTTCTGTATGATGTTTATTCAGAAACTAAGCTACGTGGATAAGCGCTCAGGAGCCAGTCTTGTCTATTATCTATAAGCGACAGATGCGAGTTTTAACACTGAATCTAATTCTTTCTCTCGATTTGTCGTTCTCTTTTTGTACAGATCTTCTTTTTTTATCTGGCAAATTAAAAAATGAAAAATTTAACCTTCTTGTTCCCTCTCACTTTTGATTTTTTTTCTTTCAATTTTCTAGCTAAAGAAAAAGTAGAAAGTATGACGTTTTTTTAAGAATTCGTTACTCTTTTCCGCGTTGCACGTAAAATAACTGTGTCCAGCTGCATACATTTTTAAAATTACATTTAAATTTCAGCATACTAGGTATAGTTCCGGTCACGTTCATCAGTCAATTCCAGCCCATCCCTCCCCGCTTTGGCCTGATTCTCAGACGTCCGAGGTCGTTCGCGGCCCTCTCTCCTCGGAGAGAGGGGAAGCGAAGGGGACACGAACGACCTCGGACGTCTGAGAATCAGGCTATCCCCTCTTCCGAGAGCCGAAAAAGCTGGGCATTTGTTCACATCAATCCCTGGGGTACGTAACGTATTTAAAATTCCATGTACTACCCGGCCAGGAGCCGAGCATTTCCCGATCCCTGGGACAGCCCAGGAAAATTTGTCACCCATTTGAGTGGTGGAGAACGCAAACATGTTGTCTTCCCTATCTGAATAAACAAGCTTAAAAAATTACAGGACATTGGACGCTCGTAATCATCCGGAACAGAATAATGAACCAAAAGCAATATACAGAGAAATTGGATAAATTCGAATCAGAGAAATTTTGACACGAAGTTGTGACCACTCTAAACGTCCATCTAAACGAAACGACACACAAAATAATACCGAAAACCGACACTCTCGTTCGATTCGTCATTTTCTTCTTTTCATTGGCCGAAAGCCCACCACGTGACCTGCAAATAACTGTTTTACAATAACTGCTGAAATTCTCGCGCACTCATTGGCTAATTAACAATTATTCCACATATCATGTAAAGATGATAGATAGCCAACTAAAGTAAAATGAAAGTAAAAACGTCCCCCCCCCCCAAAAAAAAAAAACAAAAAACAAACAAACAAAACGCGTACGCTCACCATATTTCTAGAGCATGGTATAAATACCAAAATAGCTAAGCCAACTTGGGGAGGCGCGGTGGCCTCATGGTTAGTGTGCTCGTCTCCGGATCGAGCGGTCCGGGTTCGAGCCTTGGCCGGGGAACATTATGTTGTGTTCTTGGGTAAGACACTTTACTTTCACAGTGCCTCTCTCCACCAATGCTGGGGGGTAACCCTGCAATGGACTAGCATCCCATCCAGGGGGAAGTAGAAATACTCCTAGTCGCTTCATGCTACTGAAACCGGGATAAGCTCCGGCGTCGTGGGCCACTTGACTCATATACAGACTTTACCTTTACCACACGAATTTATAATTTATGCGATAATTTTTTTTTGTAAATATTCGACTTCAGATTGAGAATAAGTCTTGGTAACTCGAAACTGGACTAAACTTCACATTTAAATCCCCTTTGTTAAAATCTCTTCAAAGCACTGAAGTCCGCACGAGTGTTTCAAGAGTTAGCGAGGCCAACAAGGTCTATAAACTCTTTGACCTCCTCTTTCGATTCCTAGTTATCATGTAGCCTGCATTATAGTTTATGCTTTTTCGCAATAAAATCCGCGTGATGATGACAGCTTCATGTGTATCATAGGTAATCTAGATCCCTTTGCCTCGTTGACAAACTGCTAGAAATGTTCTATAATAAACCCAAAGAGGTGACTCAAATTGGAACAAAGTTGCCGTTATGACTCACCGACAATGGTTTCTTTGTTTTCCTGTTAAGCTTTGTTTGAATTTGAGACGGATAATAAAATATGTCCCAGATAAATAATCCTTCTTAAATTAGAGCAGTTTTCAATTGAGTGTCGAAAATAATCAAGCAATTTAATACTTTGGTTTTAGTTTTGGTTTTACCACGGCTCGAGATTGGCTGACAAATTGATTGATTGATTGATTTGTAAGTAATTGGCTTGGTTTTGGTTTCACGACACCCAATTAAAAACCACTCTAACGGGTGTCTAGAAAACAAAGACCTTGACCATTGAAACTTTGCACAAACTTCGACAGAGCGAATATCATCAAGCTTTATTTGAACCTTAAACTGAAGTCGGTATTTCATAACAAACGCACCAATAACAGTGCAATAAGAGCTGGCGTGACGCTAGGGTAAAATCTTACATTTACGGCCCTAAACGACACGACGAACATTCCTGCCTTTTAACACGGGATACCCCACGCCACGCCCCCCTTCCCACCGGGCCAGAAATGTAGCAAGCACTCCACCGGGGTAGATCGAAATCGCATTAGGAGCTTCCCATAAACTGTACGACCAAAAAACGTAGCTCTTCTAATGCGAACATCCAATGCCTCTCTCGCTTAAGACATGTTTGAGAATGTTCCTCTCTAGGAGTTGGGGAGTTTGTTACCCTAAATTGCACATTAAGGAGAGCTATTTTCATCATGGGTGGTTGGGGTGGTGGATAAAACATAACAGAAAAATTGCGAATCCACTGGGAGGTTAGAATGTCGCAGAGAGGGCAAAAAAATTCGAGGTCGGGTTCCACAGGGGGACTGAGGCAGCTTGTACATTGGCAATCGCAAGCTTTGCAAACAGATTATTTCAACGAGGGTACGACAACCAAGAATAAGAAATGGGTTTACTAATGCCATCTTTAGGTCATTTCAGAGCCGTTTATACTAACACAAATTCCAAGTTTTGTGCACAATGATCCAATAGACGTTCATTGACTTGAAAGTGTGAACCTACGTTAGTGTACGAATTTTGATTTCTAATTCACATTCAGCTTATGAGACGAGGTTACAATTTAGATAACATCATCTTAGACATGACAATCTTTTCCAGTTAATTTGCCTTCTTTTTAAGTTGGACAAATATAAACCCAGTAAACAATGAAATCTGTTTTCTGCTGAACTTCACAGTACTGTTTGTAATTATTTGACCGGTTACCTTTCTATGAATACAAAGCAGCATTATTAAAAAGACCTCGTGCCTCTGAAGTGCTCGGTTTCTTTTAATTATTCATTTTCGCCTTGTCTCTTCACACCTATATTTAAGATGCCATGTAAAACGACTAATCCCCAGGGAAATTCAAATGCTATTAGTGTCACGTTGGCGACCACAAAAGAACTATTGAAAATTTCAATTTAAACAAAGCAATCCCGTAAGCACTTAAGAGGTGTTTGCATGCAGGATTTAGATGAAGCATTTTCGTTTGAAATAACCTAAGAGGAAAGAAAATCAATGCACCAATTGGAATAACATTTGAAGATGAATGCGTCTCTTGAAAACGCAACACTGGTCACTTCGCTCGGTTATCCATTGGCGCTTAGGAGTTCAGTAGAAGTGATAGTTGAAATTGTGGTGGGCTGTCTTCTGTTCATCCTCGGCATCATAGGGAATGGTTTGGTTTGTTATGTAATTACCCGCAGCCGTTACACCAAATCGTCAATGTATTTTTTCATGGTACAACTTGCTGTCGCCGATATCTTGGTTTGCTCGGTTTCCATTCCGCTTACTTTGGTATCAACGCATCCAAGACCATTACTACTTCTACAAAAAGATGTTACGTGCAAAGTAGTTCGCTTTTTCCAGTACCTTCTGCCTCCGGCTTCTGTCAGTATTCTCACCGCAACTGCAGCAGACCGTTTCCTTCTCATCTGTTATCCTCTAAAGTTTCTGTACCGCACCAAAGTCAAGTTCCTAGCAATATGCTGTTGGTTGTACGCAGTGATTCTAACTTTGCCAGAGATTCATCTCATCAACTCCTTCCCTATCATTTACAACAACGAAGTCTACCAGTTCTGTGCAATAAAGGAAACTTCCTTCGACTCAAAACTTGGTTTCATTTACTTGACAGTTCGTGCGATCCTGGGATTTCTGACGCCTCTCTTGATAATAATCGCCCTTTATTACAACATTTTAAAAACAATATGGAAAAGAAAAACTATAAAGAGTAGAATGAGGAAAAATGCCATCAAAAGCTTGACTATGGTGGTGTTTGCGTTTTTCCTCAGCTGGGCTCCGTTTTCAGTGATATCGAAGTATTGTATTCTAGTCGAAAAGCGATATTACACTATCTCTAGAGCGGAGATAATCACCTTTTGGATCGGTTTGTCAGCATCGGTCTATAATCCCCTCATTTATGCATTCTACAACAAGAATTTTCGAGACGCATTTCGCGAGGTTGTTCTACACAAAAAAACACAGAGAAAAGCCACAGTTGTTTTACCGCCACCAGAAAAAGCTGTCAGAGAAGCAGTCCCTATAACAATTCCTGATCTTAAAACTGGAACACCAGTCCTGCTTAAACACACAAAACTCGGCTAATTCGACCTGCAAATAATTCATAACTTCCGGCATTAAAATAATCACAACATCTTCAACAAATCTTGTCTCCAGATTGACTGTGCTTTATTGGATGTTCATCTGCTACACCTGCTTAAAAAATGCCGGGTATAAGACAGAACACTGAGTAAAAGATTAACGTCTAAAAAAACATTTCATGTCGTTTAATTGGCAAATGCCGCGTGTATCCTCATGTTAGTCGTCATCTTGCTTTAATCCGCCAAAAACCTGCAACAATAAAACAATGTGTTTTCGTGACGCGAGTAAAGTGCAAAACGAGAGATGGTTTACATAACATAAACTTTGGCCCGAATGAAAAAGAAAAAGGACACTGTATACGCGGCAACAAGACGTAACAATGTTAAATAAATAAATAAAAATAAATGACAACAAATAACTTTGTTTAAGTGCCAAGTGTATCTAGCACTGTTGTACTAATTGGGGACATTGTGAATAATGAAACAAATATTGCACATAGAACATAAACTATTCAGAATCCCAAGTGGTGGAAGGCTGACCAGTTGGCTATTTACACAACGTAGTCGAGGAGCTAAACTCGGGACTACTGAGGACAAATCCAGAGAGCAGCAGGGTGGAGGTTTTGAACCAGGGACCTCCAGAATTCAAATCCAGCGCCCTAAACCACTCGGTCACGCCGCCTCCAAAATAAAGAAAATCCTCAACTAGATATGTTGATTAAAATACAGCCAATCAGAATACAGGAAAGCCATTATATATTCGACGGTATCACACCCAACCTTCCCATCGAGCACTATGCATGTCGCATTGATCGTGTCGTGCACTGTAATTTCTACGGCTCGTGTGTTTGTATAGGTAATCATACGGTTTCGAGTTCAATTTGGAATTAATTTGCACGAGTGAGCTTTTTGAAAAACTCACAAGTGCAAATTAACTCCAAATTGAACGAGAAAAACCGTATGATTACTTATTAATAATATAAACATGAAAAAATTCGCGCGGAGGAAGTGCCGGAAGATCTTTCTTGAAGCCATTTTTTCTCATTTGAGAAAACTTTTTTCAAAGTTTCAGCACAAAATTTTCATCATCATTTAACATGATATCATTTTCTTAGAAAAGTTGCTATTTTCTTACAGTCAATCAAAATCCAGAATTTCGATGTGTAATTTGCACTGGTGTTACACTTTTTGCACTGATGTTACACTTTTTGCACTGGTGTTACACTTGAACTGCACTGCTCTTAGCCAATCAGAATCGAGTAATTTTTTCATGTGTATTATTAACCAAGAAAATACGTATGTATAAGCAAAATCTCACGTCAGCGAAATCTTTCTCCTGTTAGGAGAATTACTACATTTAAAACATGGATCTGATAGACCAACAGTAAACTGATAAACATTTCCACGTGAATGACTCAGTTGTGAGTACAAACCTTGCTTGGAACCGATTGTTGCTCAACTTGAACTTCTGAGGAGAGACAGTAAATGAAAATAAACAACGAGCATTGAACGCAACTCATGTCAATCCTAAATATCAAATCCTTTTTTAACACGAAGGTTTCATAGAAGAACAGTGTTGTGGGAATATCGAGCGGTAACTCTCCCCTACCCTGCAGATAGCTGTCGCTCATCCTTTCGTGTAACAATCGCTAAGTGGTGCGTACTCACTCCCCCTTCCTCCTCGGGCGTGACTCCCTCTTACTTCGTGAATGAATCAAACTTAGCTCACAGTCACCCCCCAAACAGACAGTTCTCAGCTATCTTACTACAAAGTATCCAGGTAACACCGATGCCGCCGTTCAGTTGTCGTATCCCTCACACTGAACTTAAATCATTAATGAGACAAAAAATAAGCCAACGATAAAACTACCACTTCCGCGCTTCCTTGTCATCCATTATGGTGATTTATAATGCAAGTCAACGCCAGCTTTGATTAAAATATGCAATTAAAATGTTGAACATTAATTAACTTAGTATAAATTAACTCAGTATTAATTAATTCATACCTCTTCCTCTCCTATGTTAAGTTAACTTTTTTACCCTAATTATTATTGTCAACTAAACAAGGGCATCTAATTAGCTTGCTATACTTTTGCCCTTTTCCATTTCTCCTCTTGCTTGTTTACTTACTTGTAATTTTAGAATGGAATAAATTAAAAAAAACAAAAACATAATTGACGGTCGGATTAATTACTGATAATGTGATTATAAAATAAAGCCGGCAGACTATGTACCCTGTTCATTATCATCCTCATCTTCATCTTCATCAATGTCGATCTCCTCTGGGTTTGCCACTTGTTCTGTATCTTCAGTGTCTTCGTGACTAGTTTCACCCCTGGTGAGTAAAGAAACGCGGTAACTGCTCAGTCGAATCATGAAGGTGATAGAGTCTTTGCCAAAACGTATGTCATTCCAGGACGTGTAAAAGTATATGTGAGTGTTTCCTTACCTGACAAACAAGACTTTCTCTTTTAACTTAGCGCTCACGTCTTTGCTCGTCGCCACCGCTTGAGCCTGCTGTTCAAGACGCTGCATATCATCAGTGACAGGCTCATCAGTTCCTTGACAAAGTAACCAGACATAAATTAGTACCCAGACCGCTGCCTGTATCAGCCTTTCACATCATATGGGACTGGATCCGAGTTTGTAAAAAATGAGTCTCTTTACAAGAAAGGACGCCCTCATTTGATTAGCAAACTACAGAGGAATGAGGACAAATTCTTTATCGTGATGTTGGGAGTTGACCACGTGTGAATCACAACAGAGACACATCAGTAAAGTTACTCACCTGCTCCAGCGGATTTGCTAGCAGCCGCTGCCAACATTTGTGCGGACATAAAGTTGACCTGTAACAGTAACATTCGGTAAAATTAACGATATCCAGCAAGATAGTAGAGCTGTCTTCTCTCTTTCGCTCCAGAAATGTCACACACAGCTCTGCAGACATCTGTGTCAAACAACTAACCAGAGATATTACTACTATTATTACATCACTTACTGTAGAGTTACCTAATTCATAACTAAATCTTAATCATAAATTTTGGGGCGTACGAAAGAAAGACTAAAGACCGTGTAGATCTAACAGATTTTACAAAGCGGCAAAAAATTGTTTTTGATTGTGGGATGTTCTTGTAAGGACATATGAACTTTACTTTACTCACCTGCGTGTTGAACTGAGCCTGTACGCTTCTTTTGATGCGCAACATTTCTCGGAATGTATCCTCGTTTCCATGCCGAACCTCAAAGTCATGCCATTCTTTCCAGAATGTTGGAGTGGTCTGAAAATGAGAGTAAAGCAATATGACTCGCGGGGATAGTAAAGTAAAAAAGTAGTTTCATTTGGGTCGACTTGTCCTAGAAGTGCCTTGTATCGATCTGCTCACAGGACCACAATGGAGAAGACAAGAGAGAGTTGAGGAAAGATAAACCAGAGATATGAGTCTCCTTCGCAGCCGTCATTAAGGTCATTCCACTGAAACAGAACCTGCACTGAGATTTTTGTGAGAGTTTGCCTATTGATTGTTTGTATTTGAGGAACTTAAATTTTGAAATAAAAATGAGGGATTCCCATGTTCGTTTAGGAGCAACAGCACCTTGTTTATACCCAATAAATCCTTATAACAGCATCATGATTGTAGCACAATTGCTTGCTAAATTCACGTTTCCGACGATTGTTTTTTGTTCTACACTAAGAATTGGTCCATATTTATTTTACACAGAGAAATTTATTACTCAATTCGAAACAACAGAAAAAAATGATAGGTCACCATACTCGTTTGCGAGAAAATGACGATTTACCTCTATGGCGAGGTCCAGCCGTAAAGAAAAAGCCGCCATTTTTAATGCGCGCGCGCTAATCACGTGTGAAATTATGCGCAGTAGGGATGCACAATGCAATACTGGGGAATGACCTTAACCTCCTACGATAACGCTCTGGGTTCGTCACGGAATCTTCTTGTGTGACGAGAACAAAGAGCGTCTGCACAGGAGGTTAGGCCGTTTTAGGCTAGTACTCCTAGCGTTGCGTGACAATTCAAATAAGGGCTTCCACAGCGACTGTTACTCCCACTGTTTGCGTTAGTTCCCAGTTCTCTGAGAGCAGGAAGTGCGTGAAAAAGATAAGAAATAAGAACAAACCCGCGGATCAGCCATTTGTGAAGCGTGCATGTACACAGCTCTCGCTCGGTCAATCTCGCCCAGTTTACGCTCAAGATCAGCAAACCTTATACACATCTCTCTGGAATAGAACAAAAAAAAAATTAAACATAGCAGTTTACTATAGCATACTATTCAATAAAATGAGATACGAGTCCCCAAATTCTCCAAATTCTAGGCTAAATTGCTCAACAATTGAACAATAAAGAACACACAGAAATGTATATCTTTTACAGAGCTAAAATACTGAAGCCGTAACTTTAATGGCAGTTTCGATTCCGCATTTAAAAGTGATCACTCGCAAGGTAAATTTCATTACTTTATTTTCTCATCAGTAATAAACAGCTCACCTAGCTTGCTCGTCTGGCAGCACTTCAATAGCTTTCTCGTAGATTTCACGCGTGTGAGTGACACCGAAAATCTCCGCGGCTTGTTTGATGTACAGGTTAAACATCTGCGAAAACAAAGCAATGTATGCGAGTGCTGAATTCTGTCTCAAAGGAATCCACATGTTACAAAAAATAAAGTGAACTGAATTCGGTTGTTATGTTGCTCTCCTGCCGCTTTTAGACATGAACAGTTTACACCATCACGAGACGGTTTACAGCAACAGTGGTTAAAAAATTACTGTCTATGTTTTTTTTCTATGGATAATATTAAAATAGATGAGGCCCCGGGAGGGGGGGGGGGGGAGTATTCCCAGAAAAGTTGGGTGGGGGTGTGCGGCCCGCTTCTCAAAACCCTTACCCTATTTATGACCAAAATCTGCGATATTCCCTACCCTATTTATGACCTGACCAAATATTCGATACCCTATTTATGACCTAACCATTAAATTAAAACCCTGTTTCAGACCTGCCTTATAATAAGTTCCCTAGTTCAGACCAAGGTTAAATTACCGTAAACATAATTTGTGAAGGGCTTTTGTTAATTTGATAATGATGAAAAAGTGGCTTCTTCTTAAAAACATAACCATATCCATACCCTATTTATGACCAAAATGGCCAAAATAGGCTAAAATCGATACCCTATTTATGACCAAAACGGCTGATAAACCATACCCTTTGGGGCCGCCCATACCTATATAGCTCATATGAGGGAGTACCCCCCACCCCCCGGGGGATGAGGCCCGCCTAGATTAGCCTAGACTACCTGCGGGTTCATCTGTCATTATATTTAAGTTGCTAACTTAATTATTTTAAATAATAAAGTGTAGATGTAACACAACTCATTAACCTAAAATTCATGTAAATTATTGAAAAAGGAATAAAGTTTTGTTGTTGTTGTTTTTAACTATTACGTTTAAGGGACTTTTTATTTCTTGGGTATCAGTGTTGATCCATGTACGCGAGCAAACAAGGAGAATAAAAATACTGAATTTTTTGTTCAACCAGAATGTAGATACTCAAAGAAATTCCGTTTTTCTAATATAAGTTGTTGCTGTCTCCCTAGAATAGAAAATACACACATGATAAACATGGTTACTCATGAAATAGCAGTTTAGCCATCTACGTTTGTCTGAAAAATATAACGACGGTATCCAAAGGTCCGATGAGGAAATATACTTTGCCATTCAACGTATTTTGATGATTTTATCTACGCAACAACTTATTAGACAAAGGATATGATATAATTTACCGCACGACTAAGAGTCAAGACAGCTGAGAGAATCAGTCGTTTAAAATACTTATATTGCTAGCGGTCTGATATTTTCTACTTATTTGGACTGGGTACAACTTCTCACGTATTACAGGTACACCATTCCCAACTTTTTTCAACCATAAAGTCGTGCATCAATCCTTCACCGAGTTTTCTCCGGACCATACACTTGGAGAAATAATCGGTTCTCGACGGTCTTTACAGTGCGGACTGTGTCTCACAAGGACTGGGAACTACCGAATTCAAGAATTTGATTGGCTGAAATCGATGTTGACCGCGGTCTAGATTTTCCCACCTATAGACCGGCATCTAGACCGGTTTCATTTTGCGTTGAAAAAGTAGAAAACTCAAATACAAAAATGTTCACCGTTTTCTTTTATTCTCTTCTCAATCATTTATGGAAGTGCCAAAAAGCCTGATGACAAAAAAAAAGTAAAGAGGACGGGCAAATTTCGGCAGGTTTAAGTTAAGCTCATCTCCGTTTGCAAGCAAACTGTCAGCAAACCAGTTACATTAAACAAATTAAAGCTTTCCTCTTTGCCATATAATAAACATCTTATTAACCGAGCTAAGTCATTCTGTATGGGAGATTCGACCTCGTCGTGTGTACAGACCTCGGTCAAGATTCTCCCATACAGACCTCCTGCTCGGTTAATAAGAGCTAAGTATGGCCCTCACGCAGGGTTAATACCATATAGTTATCTTTAAAACGAAAAACAAACAAAGAATAAGTGCCACCAAAGAATAAAGAATACCAAATACCAAGAATAAAGAATACCAAAGAATAAAGAATACCGGCATACTTCAAACTGCTCTTCAGGCAATACGGCTTTTGTAGACCTCTCGTATATCGCCATAGCGTGTCGGGCAAGACCGTGATTCTCTTCAAGCTTGGCATACATTAAATAAAAAGCTGAAAAATAGAGAGAGATTTCACAGGGTATTGCTACGACCTACGTGTTCAACAACTAACTGTGCAACGAACATCAAGGAGCAGAAAAATTCAAAATTAACCAATCTTACATTTAGCAAATTTAGCCGGACAGCCCTCGAGAACTTGTTCAAAAAGATCTCTCGCTCGCTCGAGTTTGCCGCCACCCTGAGAAAAGCAATAAAGAAATGTTTAAATGTAAATGTTACATAAAGAAAACAGGATTTATCGGCGCAATGAATAAACTCTAACTGCAGTTTTGTAACTTACATATCTGTGAATAAACTTTGTGAGGTAGGTGTTCCAGATGTCAAACACGTTTGGCCATTTGAACATCGCAACTCCGCGCTCATAAACCTAACAACATAACACAGAACATCATTAACCAAAGGGCGTACAACAAGAATTAATCAATCACTGCTAGGAATAAACATAACAAGCCTGAGTGACGCGGGTCATCCTGCCATCAACTGACCTTAAAAGCTTCTTCAAAGTAGCGATGTTCTTCCAAGAACGAAGCAAAGTTAATGATAATCTGAGGAGTTGCAATCCGCAGATCAAGAATCCGATTATATACAGCTTTCGTGGACTAAAAAATAGAAATAAATATAAAAATTAAGAAAAAGTACAGAATGAGTTGCTGAACTAAAATGGCAGCCTGCTTCAAAGTACAGCGTCTCCTTAAATCGCAGACTTTTGCTGCAATCCATTAACTAACAATAATTTTTTCTTTCAGTCTATTTTGTAGGGCTGAGGAAAGATCAAATTTTTTTTGGGCCCGCTTTGTGGCCGCTCTCGCGCTCTGCGCTAGCATGTATCGCTCGCGCGCTTGAAGACTAGTGAGACAATCTCCGATAGCGCAGAGTGTAATTTACGGCTCTGATACAGTAGTCACACAGGTCCTCACCCATGCCGTTCTCTCGATTGGTAGTCATCTAGGCCTTTTCCCTCTTGCAGAATATAAGCGGACAAAAACTTGATAAGACAAAATCTTAGCAGTGTGTATGTTTCGTGTTTGTGTTTTCTTTCGAGGCCCAAAGATAACTTACAATTACCGTTGGTCTAAACGGTTTTAAATTTATCGTGGTATTTTATGTCGAGTTTCGTTCATTTTGTAGCAAATGTGACAATTTTACTTTTCACGTGAGCGGTTGTAATTTGATACTTTTGTTTTCCTCGCCAATGTATGCAACAAGATACCTTTGTTTCCACGAAAATATAAGAAAGATGTCTATTTTTTTTACTCACTGCTGGAGATAAATGGAATATAAAAGTTAAATATCTGCTGGAAAGTCGAAGAGGAACGATTTTGTTGTATTTAAAACGTAAATTTTCATTTCACCGATAAACAAAAACTAACCTAATCATCAAATAGTCACGTCGAGTCACAGAACAGTGCGTTCTTATTCTGTTGCCAGCTTTGGTGTTAACAATAAAACCATGTCAAACTAATACACAATGCTATCGAGTAATACAACTGAGGAGCGCTTCAACAAGAAGTATTGAAGGAAGAGATCTTTACTTGACCGAAATTATATCCCACATCGGTGAGCGAGTCACTTCATCGACTGATAAAATTAGGGTGCGTTGCTTGGGATGATCTGGATCAGGATCAGTGATCCAAGATCACTCGGATCATGGGGTATCGAAGGAACCGATGAATCCGTGACCAGAGTGGATTCGTCGGTTCCTTTGATGCACCATGATCCGAGTGATCTTGGATCACTGATCCGGATCCGGATCACCCCAAAGGAACGCACCTTTAATTGGCGGTTTCAGTAAGTGCCACGGAGTCTGCCGCAATAATAACGAAGTTTCTTTTGTCACAAATTTACTAGTTTTACGTGTAACTAACGCAGGAAAGTTTCCGCTGAATATGAACTTTTGGCTCTGTTTCATAGAAGAGGAAACAAACAAGCTGCTAAGGTGAAAAGCAATATGTTTCCATTCTTTATTTGAACCCTGGCAAACACACAACAGAAGACATTTCTTGAATCGAGCTATGGAAGAATCCAGAAGATACGAAGCCACAGTAGCGTTCTTTGCAACAAAAAAAAGGAGAACTGACGTTACCTGAAATATAGCTGCTATCCCCGGCCAAAACGAGAGTGTGGTATCACAAAAAAAATTAAAAAAGCGTGCATCTGAACTCGAGAACGGAGTGCCTGACCGAACATTAGCCCCCTAAACAATAGAGCACTCTGCACCAAAAGTAACTTTTTGCAAAAAAAAATAAACTTCTATGGGCAGACCAGTTACTTAAAAGACGTACATTTCCAAAGAGCTGCGATAAAACATAGCAAGTTTTCTAATCGAGACTTTCAGGCCTTGAGAGTCAAATTTTCTTGATTTACTTTCTCACTGTAAACTTACAGAGTTAGCAGGAGTATTGTACAAAGCTGAGCATTTAATACAACTCCCTAATTCTCAGTTAGTCGCCGTTTTTCGTTCTGCGCTTCAACTAACTTAACGCCCGGAACAGGCTACAACTGCCTTAAAACTACCTTAAACCCCTACACTCCTGACCCTACTTGTACATGTGTGTTTTGTACTTTAGTATTTTCTGTAACATGCTATTTTTAAATATCACGTTACAGAAAATACTAAAGTATAAAACACACATGGTTACCTGGAATGTTCCCAGGCTCTCCTCCAAGTCAGCATACATGGACCAAAGCTTCAACGACTTGTAAACACGTCTCTGAACTGTTTCACTCTGAAGAAAAAGCACAACAAATAAATACAGCTATAAAGAATTTCACTTGTCACATTCCACGGGCTCACCTCATCATAGTAGTCTGTTTTAGTTGACGGCATGGCTGTAGCTCTTCTCATAAGATCAAGAGCTTGTTGGTAGTTTCTACAAGAAAATGAAAATGAAATTAAAAAGGTAGATCAACAACCAACATGTAGTAGTCATGTGAAAGTAATAAAGCTAACGCTATTGGTCTTAGTAAGAAGAACATCTCTCAAGATAAAGAAGGCTTAATGTATAGCATTGAAAAACTGGGCACCACGAAAATGTAATCAGCCTCACCTGAAAGCACTAAAAAACCCCGAGATATGGGAAGAAAGCTCTCTAAACTGCTTTTTATTTGAACTGTATTATATAAAGTACACCATAAAGTCCACAATATAAGCTCACATAAAAGTTCAATAAAATTTATCTAAATACTCATTCAACTGATTTAGTAAATGCCTCTTTCGACCAAAGAGTACACACTGTTCCACGTTGTTTCATCATTTTTCTTAACTTGGTAAAGACAAATAGGCATCACACACAATGTCTACTTAGCAAGTACCTAACTGTATTCAGTTTGTCCTGAGGATTGACTGCGAGACAAAAGAGACACCATGACTCTCTACTTACTCGTGTCTGATCTCCATCTCGCTAAACTCACACCACACGTTAGCCAGGTCATCCACTTTACGGTAATTCACTTTGGTAGCTTTGTCAAATATGACCCGTGCCTCGGCAAGTTGACCGTGCTGTTCATAAAACTTGGCAAACTCCACCCACAAGGTGTGAGGTTTGCCTGATGCTAGCTTGGCATCCACTGTCTGCACAGCTTCTGTGTACGTGTTGATGATTTCTTTGGGTTTACCTTCATAGAGTTTGACTCTTTTATGCCATTCATGGACGTTGTGAGGATTTTGACGTAGAAGGACACTACAAAGAAAACAGGCAATACATGAAATCAAATTATGCATAGAAAAGAATTCAAGAGGATATCAAGGTTTATGAGTTCAAGACAGTACATGAAGTACACCAACATCTGTTACCTGTGATAAATCCAAGTGTCAGCATCGGCAAATAACAAAGCCTGCATTGCAGGGGTAGACAGGGAAGTGGTTGGGGAGGTGAAACAAGCGAGGAAGAAGGGACAGAACTTCTCTCCCACTCCCCTCTACTTCCAACCCCGTTCTTTCACCCCCTCCCCCTGTTTTACACCTGCTATGCAGGCTATAATTAAAAGTAATTTAAATTAGAAAATTGAAACAACTTGATCAACTCTGTGATGATTACCTGCTAAGCAGAAGAGGTCTTCTGTCCATTAAATGTTCAAATCTTGCCATTCTGAGCTCTAAATCAATGTCATCTAAAGACAAATGCAGGCATGAAAATCAATA
Source organism: Orbicella franksi (assembly GCF_964199315.1). Classification (NCBI taxonomy): domain Eukaryota; kingdom Metazoa; phylum Cnidaria; class Anthozoa; order Scleractinia; family Merulinidae; genus Orbicella; species Orbicella franksi. The sequence goes on along the minus strand of NC_138145.1, from coordinate 3,424,670 downwards.
TCATGAAAAAAATCAACTAGCGCTAGCCATTAAAACCTGAACAAAGACTAAACTGAAATCAAATAAACTTGGCACTAATATTATTTAGATCTGATGGTTACACAACAGGGGAATGCCAATAGGGACTGGGCAACAAGATTTCTTGTTGTATGAGAACGTGAAAATGGAGTTGCAGCCTGGAGTGGAAGTTTGACAGAAAAGGGAGACACAGCATATGAACAAAAGCAAGGAATGGCACAGGTCACCAAGCTGGCATTCCTTGTACACAACAAGTTCAACAATGACACATATGAATTTTGATTAATTTCAAAGGAAGGCTGTAGTACAAGTATACCTTCTTCACTAGGTCCCATCTCTGAACTTGTTTCCATCTTAGCACTAATCATGCTTTCCTCAAATTGTGCATAAGCGTCAAACACCTGAAAAAAAACAAAACAAAACAAATTAACAAGCAGCCTGCTGTTCAGTCACTACATTGACAACTGTATGTCTGACACTCAGTCAGTTTGTTTTTCATTATGTCCGTCCATCAGTCATTACCTGTCAGTGAATTAATTCACCAGTCTGTCCATCAAACCAATTTCAAGACCACTCTAAAAAAGCAAGAAGACAGTTGATGCTTTTGCCTGACTACACTACTCTTGCAGGACTATGCCATACAAATAAACACATGTACATGCATCAGAACATCCAACTTTCTGATCCTGTCTTTTCTTTCTAAGGGCTAGGTATGCTGTTGTGACAAGGTAAATAAGGTAGTAGTACTCAACCACAAAGCTGCTGACCAGCAGAGAAGAGGACTACTGGCTTTTGATGTCAACAGACCCACATTTACCTGCCCAAAGTCTCTCACTGTCATAACAGTTTGAATGGCTTCTTCATAAACATCTCTTGCCTGAAAGACAGGAAAACAACAAAGTCAAGTTAGTTGGTAACTTCCAACTAGTGATATAACCATCTCAGATAGTGCTGAATGCAACATAAAGCTCGGACACAGTATTCACAATGCAAGTCCCCACCCCTGCTGTTCACTAATGGTAAAGTCTGCCCATGAGCCAAGTGGCCCCATCAGGCCAACACTTACCTTCAGTTTCTGCAGTAGGAAGTGACTAGGAGTATTTCTAAGTACTCCACCCTGGATGAGATGCCAGTACATCACAGGGTTTCCCCCCAGCATTAAGCCAGCCAGTACCCATTCATACACCTGGGTGGAGAGAGGCACTGCGAGAGCAAAGTGTCTCACCCAAGAACACAACACAATGTCCCTGGTAGTACTCACAAAAAAATAAATGTGCAAAAAAGTCCTGTCTGATAGCCTGGGGCTAGTCAATTATTTGTAGTCAGGCTAATTCATTTCTTTTACGCCCTAAAATCACGGTGATGTATACTCGACTGTACACATATAGGTATAAACAAGTGTCTGACCTTTTCAAAGTGTCCACTTCTTATGAAAAAGTCAGCAAGTGAATTCCATAGTTGTCCTAAACTGTCAGAAAATCGGCGTAAACCTCCTCGGATAATGTCAGCAACTTTTAGACTCTTGATCTTAAACAAGAACAGATAGTGGTCTCAATTTCACAGTCAAACAGTTGTTACTAGTCAAGATATATATCATGTATTCTGAAGTGAATCTCATTTTTTTTTTCAAAGATAACAAATCAAGGATGAGCAAAAAGTTTTCTACTATTCAGAGTAAAAAATTATCCATGATTATCAACACCATGTACAGTAGGTGTTTTAATAATCAAAGCAGTCTACATTCTAAACACAGATTATAGTTGCCATTTTTTCTTAAAGTGCACCTAACCCCAAAAATTTTTTTTCGCTAGAACGAATCTACTTATTATTTGAAATAGTTCTGCGAAAAAAGTTTTGAATTCCGTTAAATCCTCGATTTTCTGTGCCACGACGAAATCTCGAAAATAGCTCCAAAACACCGCCATTTTGTTTCACGACCGAGTTTGAGGAGAATGGGTCCAGCGGCTCTTGTGACGTCTACCCAGGAAGGTTGGATATCTCATTTCCTCTCATTTCCTTCAGGATGGTGCAATACACATTCGAAAAGTGCGCAGAAACGCCTTCCAGAGGTGCTATCGGCTGTTGCAGCAATATTCCAGATTTAAAGAAAGATATACTGTACAATTTACTGACGATGATCGGCTAATGGTGCAATAAAGACGTAAACGATGGTTGATTTTGTCGAACCGAAACAAGCGAATTGAATCTGTGAGAACCATTGAAGAACTGTCACTAGAATTTGTTCCGCAGACTTTCGAACGCTATTTTCATAAACGTTCTGCTTAAAGCTAACCAGCAATTTGTAGAAATACTACCTACAACCTATATCTTCCAATCCCGCAGTATTTATAACATAACCGGCAAAGTTGTGTGATACGGTCATGATCAAGAAGCGTTATACTGATATGTAAATAGATCGCAACTGTACGCCGCTAACCAACACTTATTTCTCTTTCGATTTAGATGAAAGTCGAAGATTAATCCTCTAGAATTACATGATAACAAAATTGTTAGACTCACAGAGTTTTTCGAAGGTTTGGAAATCAGCAGTGCGACAAAGATTCTGTGCAATAGCGTCGAAAATATGACCGCGTAACATTATCTGCGGACCGCTTAGGGAACACATCCTTTTCGCTTATCCGACAAATTTCACTGCAAACTTTGAGAACAATTTACATTGGTTATTTGGAGTTACGACTTAAAACGTGTGACAATGTGAAATCAGTAATTGTATGAAATGTTTCCTTCCGCCTTGCTTCCCGCAGCTTCAAAAATACAGGTCCAAACAATACGATTTTCAATCGATCGAAGCCAATGTTTTGCAGTTCATCAAGTCTCGAAAACTGCAACACGTACGTCGCTCTTATAAACATGAAGCATTCAACTGAAAGTAAAACACAAACTGGATTTAACAGAACCTTGACAAAATACATTCTCGCTAAGGACAAATGTAAACGGGCTATAAACACGCGTGGGAATCTTATGTTTAGTTGACGAAATTACCATCCAAAGCAGTCCTTGAGTTTTCTTTCCTGCTTTTCGTTTGCCTGCTCCTCCACTTCGTATCTAGCTTTCCATTCCTAATATACAGGCAGCTCGTCCACAAAGACGTCTTCCCCATCGTCGCTTGAAATATTGTAAATTGCTCTAAAAGCTCTAAGCAGTGAGTTCACAGTTGTCGAACGTGCCCGATCGAAGTTTATTTTGGAGCCTTCCGAATCGAAACTTAACTCTGACTCCAGTGACGAAAAAGAAATGATTCTGAGACAAAACTTGGCCGTTTTAGTCCCAAAATACATCGGAACGATTAGTTTTGCGTTCTATTTTCTCGAGCAAATATAGAGAGTTGACTGAGGCGCTATTGTGTTTGGTTCCTGGGTAGACGTCATCAGGTACCGCCGCCCCAGACTCCCTAAAACGCGGTCGTGAAACACTTAATCGCGACTTTGAAAGGGCATAGAAAATCGAAGATTCAACCAAATTCAAAAATTTCTTCGCCCAAATGCTTCAAATAAAGTCTAGATTTGTTTTAGCGAAAAAAAAATTTTGGGGTTAGGTGCACTTTAACTAATTGGTTACCACATACAGGTGTCTTCTACAGAATAAGGTGTAAATATTATTGTAGTTATATTTAATTAGTTTATTCACAGACTATAACACAAGATGAAAGCTATCTTCATTCCCATCGGTCCTTAATTATTTCAAAGGTTAAATTAACTGTGAAAAAAATAAACACTGATACCTTATCAGGATTCTTGGAAATGAGGTCACAAAGTTCTTGCCAAAGCTGAAGATGAAAGATATTAATAAGTCTATATAAATACTAACAATGTCATGTACAGTAGTTGACTAATTTGTTATTATGAGTCAGTTTAAGTGAAAAACACAAAAATCATCTGTGGACTCTGACCATGAAAATTGTCACATAGTGTGGGCTGAAAGCCGGTTTGTTAAATTACAAAGTTGGTACAGGTCAATCCATAGCTCCACAATATTATTATTTATAATAATTGTTCCTCAATAATTCTATCAAACATTTTGTAGACTTAACCCAAGCCACTGCATGTTGCTTCGGTAACAGAAAACCTTTGTACAAGTTGTATCATACATGCTACATGTATACACCTTCATTCTGTGTACTGTGCTACAAAAACACTTAGGTTCACCTCAGTCTACGATATATCTGGGATTATTCTTTGTGTTTTGAGTCAAGGATTTCGGATTCTTAAATATTATCTAACTGGTCAGCAATAAACTTTTAACTTTACCTGATGATTTGATTTCCCTTCCTTGGATACAAATTTCTCCTGCAAGGGAAAGTATTAATAATACATTTTCAGGTCAGCCTTAGTATTTTTGCTTGACTTTTGCTCCAAGAGTTGTACAAGAAGCATGCATCTATCTCCTACAGATTGCACATTAAATAACAAATTAAATACATCATTAATTTTAATAATTACTGTTAAATTGAATTACTAAACATTTACCAAAAAAAAAGAACCACAGTTGGACCCCACTGATTCAAACTCCATTAAACTTCAAATTTTCCGTTATTTCAAACTCAAAACTATTTCCTTTGGATTTTCTCCCCAGTCATACACTATAATCGCCAATTTCAATCTTCTGCTATAATTTTTGGACAGCTTTTCATTTCCCCTGAGAGTTCGAAATAGCAGGATTCAACTGTATAATTTTAAGTACTGTTTTCAAAATTAGTGATAATTTTATAATTTTAATAAAATGTTAGCATGTACCTTTGAACTATAATCTAACAGCAAGGTTTTTGTTACATTATTTTATATAATATTATTATGCACTAAAAGTAGCAGAATGCGAATACCTTGTTGACAATGAAAGCCAGACGAGTTGCTGCTTCATCCAACCATCCTACAGACTTGAGATAATCAATATAATCCTCTGTGTTTTCAGGCTCTAACTGGTAGGAAATCAAAAATAATTAAAAGGTAAATTTAAACCATCTTCCACCCAGGAACTAACTGGCAATTATTCTATTGAACGCCACACTCCAAAAAGGTTTTTTACTTAAGGCTATGTAGATCAACTACAGAATTCTTGAACAAAAAATTTAAAAAATATCTGCACCAACCTTCAAATATCTTCTGTAGACTCTTACAGCAGTCTCAGGAATATGGTATTTACGAACAAACTTAAGATAAATAGGCCAGATACGTCGGTGCTGAGTGATAGGCAGAGCTCTCAATGCTCGGTCAAATGTGCGCCGTGATCTCGTCACCTTACACTGGTCCACTAGAAACTGACAATAATCTATCCAGATCCTTGGCATCTAGAAAAATGTGCCAAGAAAATTACCAGTTGAGATGTCATTATAAGGTTTCCACACCCTAAAGGAATCAGTGTTCTCTCTCCCGAAGATAATAAGTGTCTGATGTATTTAATTTACTTTAACATGCAGGTTGGTACATATTAGGGTACATGTTCAAGGGAATGAAACATGGGCATGTTGTAGTGACAGTAATCCCTGTGTGACATGCCTGTTTTTGTGAAAAAGTACTGCACTTTCAGAGAAAATGTTTGAAGAGACCTTAACCCTTTGGAGCCCAAATTAATTTTTAAGGATTTCAGAAAATTTAGACCCAGATAATTTAAAACATCATAAGTTTTTACCTTTTAACATAATCAGGTTCTGCACAAAGTATTACGCTCCTTGATAATTACATTTTATTTTGAGTGCAGTTAGTAAGGTGTTTGACGTAACATGAAACCATTATAAGAGTTTAATTATTAACAATTGTGTCATGCCATACTCAAAATAGAAAAAGTTATTAACCACGAGGGCCTAAAAATGAAAAGGAAAATTCCAATGACTACACAGAATGATAGAATAACATTACTATCAAGGATTATTCTGATACCTCACTTGACATATTCACTCAACAGTAATTAAGACTTCCTGTATACCTGATTTCACAAAACTGGGTACTTGTGTGACAAATCACTTACTATAGTCTTAACAGATGTCACTGAATCTCATCATTCGTGAACTTGAGCTGGGTTACTTAAATGTTCTGTCCACTCGGAACCATTGAAAGAATAATTATTTGGCTTCCCTGTTGCTCTTGGATCGCAAATATCTGGCTCCTCTGCTTCTTCATCCTCGACAATGACAATGCTCAAATAAACATGGCTCTTTAGGCGGCATTTGTGTGTTAAATCATTGTCATTGTCACTTTGAAATCCTTCGATGTCAGATTCGAAACCATTGTCTAGAGTAGCGAAGTTTCCATGCAAATAATCAAGTATTTCTCTAGCGCTATACCTCACAGACCCCCTGCTCCTGTTTAAAAGTGGTCTTTAAATTGTGTCTTGTTGACAGAAGCAAAAATTTGCGAAAAAACTCGATGAAAACAACTCTAATCAAACTGAAATGGCGTCTCCAAGTGTGTTTTGTTTGGGAACTGGTAATGACTAAGGGACAGACTGCTGGTTAAAGGAAGTGCAGGCTGCTCTGCTGTCCGGTATATCGGACACTGGGCTCCAAAGGGTTAGGGTACCATTATGCCATCAAAAAGTTAACATGTCTACCCACCATGCTTTTACCAGTTTGAAACTTTTACATGTGCATGTGTTTTGTACATCAAAGGAGTACACTACAACCTTACAGAACTGTATGGCTACTAAAACCAAGCTTTTATGACTTGTCTTTAAAACAATAAGTGAACATGATTCAAGTACTAGTTTATACCTTGTGCATGAAGACAAGAGATCTTTCAAAAGCATTGTTAATGTCCTCATATGCAGGGTCTGTTATCGGCCTGGGGAAAAAAAATATGGTAAATATTGATCAATTTCAAACAGATTGTTATTACTTGAATAACGACTTACTAGATGTAAATAATTTTACCTGGGATACCTTGCAGCTTTTCATGTGGCTAAATGTAATTTGCTTAAGTTAGACTGGAGCCAATGCTGGTCAGTGGCATTTTAGGGCAGTCATGCTCCTTGGGGTCTCACACAGGGTTTTGCAGAGCTTAGGTGTTTTGCATTCCAGATCTGTGAGGAGGTGCAGCGGTTTCTTTGAGCTTTGATACATTGTGCTTGTGGCATGTTTTTCTCTTTCTTGAACCCCCACTATAGCTGATTATGGTAAGTATGTATCTGGGTTGGTAAGTATTTCAACTTATTCTGTCAATGCAATGGCACCTGGTGGTTGCTGCTCTTAGGGTTGCCATGGATACTTGGATGTTTGATGCTTGAATCTCACCTGGTGCCACCACCCCTTTGGCACCTTTCCCAAGCTCATCAATTGGAGATGTAAGTTGAACTTCAAAATATACACAACTGAACCTGAGCCAACACTATCCAGAAGATAAAGAGGTATGTAGGTCTCACTATGAATATGAATTTTGCACAAGTTCAGTACCATACACTTATTAACTGACCTTCCTCTCACTTGCTTTCTTCTTTCTTTAAGATACAGATACCAAATCTTGTAACTGAAACAGCATTGTGCATGTATGTTCTCAATGAATATAACAAATAGCAAATTGAGCAAACCTGCAAATGTTTATCATTACAATAACTGTGTTACAACTCCAACAAGAAAAAAAGAGACCTTTATGAGTAATTAGCTTTCAATCCAAACAGTCTAGCAGCCATTGATAATTGCTGTGATAGAGCCTCGCTTTCAGCAGACTAGAATGCACTGCACATTGGTCGAGCTTCACTTTGAACCAAGGCCAATAACAAGATGGACTGGACTGTCATGATAGCAGTTTTTGACACTGCAGCATTCGGGTGAGTGGGAACCTCTGCTGTGCATGATGACGATTTCATTGGAATCTTTTGTATACATATTACAGCAAATAGGTTGATAATGCCAAGTTTGCCGTAAACAAACTTGGTTATTTTAAATTCCTTGCTATTTTTTACGTGAAAACAATTTCCTCTGGATTTCCCCTTAAGTCATTTACTATCAGCTATTTCAAAATAGCAGGGTTTAACTGTATGTTCTGTTAAATTGAAAGGAATCTGCAATGAATTTCTAACTATACAGCTTGGAGAATTCTACACTCAATTACCTTCCAGGTAGTTCCTTGAGAGCACGTTCATAGAGTAGATTCAATGCTGTATTGGAGCCTTTTTTAGCCTTGTGCTCTATATATCTCATCCAAAATTTCACAGAATAAGGACTGCGAATTATTTCCTCTTCATAGGGGAGATCTTCTTCTTCCTAAAATTTGACGGTCAAATTATTAGGCAAGGGCATTTCCATTGCAACTGCAACTACATTCGCTTGCATTTGTCATGATTTGTAATTTCATCGTAAGCTAGGCTGTATGTGGAAATGTCATGCTAGAGAATATCCCAGACCGTCATCTGATTAGTTTCGAATGATCATCAGCAAAGGAAATCACAGTCTAGGAATGCACCCATCATAGTTGGGAAACAAATTTACAGGAAAATCAGGCAATACATTTTATGGTCCCTTGAGAATTTCCTGACTGAATAAAAACTAGAATGTGGGGAATTCTAATTTTGAAGAGAGCTCTGGTACATGGAGAGGAATGGGAAGAGGAAGTGGAGTATTCTGCTAAGTTTTAATCTATTGGTACATAGCTAGCCTATGCCAGAGGATCAAAAATTAATTTGTAAAGATCTACGAGCACATCGACAGCTTCACAATGCTCAGCTTAGTGCATAGACTTCACTCGTGATGTCACCAGTAGTTAACTAAAGCTTGCTGGATTAAAAACTGAAGCTTTGTGTTCAATAAGCCAAACATGTGAGCATTATACACGCATGTAACCATCTTTAGAAGAGACTCACAATGATCAGGTTCGTAGATGTCACTGGCATTTTGAATCCGCAGATAATAACTATTTCCTGATTCTGTGTTTGTTGCAAAATAATGGAGTTAACTTCTACAAATCCACCGCGTCGAGCTGTCTTTCGAGCCTACTTCGAGCGTCACTTCGAGTTAAATCGTCGCCATTACGAATATACTGAGCCTGCAGTAGCAACACTTCTCAGCGTATATAGCACACTAACATGCGCAACGGTCTCAATTTGGAATTTGCTCGGTTACATAGCTAACATTTTGGAGCGAAATTTATACGAAGAAATAGTTTGACATTTCTTTAGTCCTTTCCTGAAACAATGAGCGGATTGCCTCCTGGTTGGGAAGAGAAGGTATCAAAATCCACGGGGAAGACTTATTACTTCAACAGACGAACAAACCAAAGTCGATGGGACAAGCCTAGTGAAGGTGAAAGCGACAAGGTTCGCGCGTCGCATTTATTGGTGAAACACACCGAGTCAAGGAGGCCGTCGTCTTGGAAGCAAGACAAGATAACACGGTCTCGAGATGAAGCTTTAGAAATAATTAAAGGTATTATAAAATGAATCACAATTTTTGTGTTCATGTTAGTGTTGAGCTACTGATGCGTGATTAAAGCTTCTCATGGATAATGCCACGTGCCCCACCCCCCTAACAAATGAATTGGAACTAACAAGGATGGGTCCTTCTTAGAAACGTGCTTGCATAGGTTTGAATGGAGAAATAACATTTGATACTCTCAGCAAATGTGTACAGCAAAGTTCTTTGCTTTGAAGATGCAGTGTTCAGTCTGGCTCAACGTGTTCTCAAATGACAAACATAACAATTTTTGCTTTGCTCATTTCAAACTGTTCAAAACCACTGCAGAAATACTAATAACTGAAGCATTCTGAAGTGAAAGTTATCTAATGTACCAATTTTTTTCCAATCATCCTAATATCAAACTTGCTTATAAAGAACCTTGCAAATAGTTAAAGTTGGTTTTTGCATATTCCCTGACATATTTGTACTTGGTGTAATGTCAAATTTGTTGAGGTTTTCATGCAAGTGAGAAGGTCTAGTTGTTTGTTGGTGAAAAAGGTCTATCTGAACAGCCATGGGTCAGGGTGTACTAGTATAACATACGTCCACCGAAAAAAAAAAATCTTCTAGTTCTTTGTCTGAACAGGCATTTCCATGACAGAGTTTTTTCTTTCGCAGGGGCAGAGCTGTTTGAAAGTTGGTTTTGTATTAAGTTTGGCATTCAACATTATGAACTCAGTCTGATCTACCAGACAAGAATAAAAATAATAAAGTAATTGTCCTTTCTGGAAGAGCCCTGAAGTTTAATATGTCATTGAAGGCTTGTCTAAAAGAGGAATTTTGTGATTATTAAAGTAAGCATGCAAATCAGAATAGGGCATGGAAAAATAGCTCTGACCTGTCTATTTGACTATGATAGCTCTTTTCTTGGGAATGATCTTAGATTTAAGTTTTCTTTACTGTATGTTACAGGTTATCGCGGACGTATTGAGTCAGGAGAAATCACCCTTGAGGATCTGGCAAGCACAGAAAGTGATTGTAGTAGTGCTAAGAATAAAGGAGATTTGGGATTTTTTGGACCAGGACAGATGCAAAGTAATGAATTGTGTCAATGCATCAGATGCCTCATACTATAACTATTTTTGATTACAACTAAGTTATAATTCCACAATATGCTGTAAAACCCTGTGTTTAAGCCCTGGGCTTAAATAACTTCATCAGGGGTTTGGGTGGGCTTATAAACAGTGGGGAGGCTTATATCCAGGGGTGGGCAGGAGGTATATAAGTGGAGTAAAAAAAATGTTTCGGAACGACGAGATAAAACATATCTGAGAAACGAATTAAAGCTAACATACCATTACATTTAGAGCTATTACCTTATTATTACCCTATTAGTCTATAACTTAAGATTAAAAATTTTGACGTTTGTAAAGAAACTCAAAAGAATGTACTTATACATTTGATGGGCTTATATTGGGGGGTTGGGGGGTTATATCTGGGGGGCTTATATCCCTAATAATATCTTTGTCAGCAAATTGAAGGGTTTTAACATGGGATTTTATGGTATGCATCCTGGGCACATAAATTAGTGTCTACAATGCTGTTATCTAGTAACATAGGCATGCAATGCGTGTTAAAAACTAGATATTCAAAGCCCTCTTAAAGCCTGCAGAGCAAAGGGCATACAAAGTGCAATGTATGGAAAGGGATTGTCATGAGTAATTTTTAATGCTAGGTAATTTATTCATTGGAGGCCTCATGTTATAGTCGCACCCAGTCACAAAAGAGATGGTATTGATATTTTTAATGTAAAATACATGTACAATAATAGTGCAGACTCCTAGAAAAAATAACCTTACCCAGTGAGTGATAGTTGAGTAAGTATCTGAGGGCTGCTTAGAAGCTGACAGTAGTATTTTCTCTTTTCAGGACCATTTGAGGAAGCAACGTGAGTAATAAGGGCCTGTATACATATTGATAAATTAACATCAATGGAAGCGCAGTAACTATGAGAGAATTATCCTCTTTCCTGATCCACCTCAGTCTAGACAACTTTTGTAATTGTTTTAAAATTAATTGGGACATGCACAAAACAGGAAATTATAGCCAATTTTAATCCTTATAATCCACAACCAAAGAGTTTTGTACTGGTCAGTAGGAGTTGTTTATATCCACAATCCACAGAGCTGACAGCATGGAATGACTCAATATGTTTTTCATGCATCTGTCCTGTTATTGATCATGAATTTCATTAAAACGTTGTCCAAGTAGCTGGGGATCCACAAAGTGATAGCCAAGTGGATCTGCAGACTGATGTCAATTTGTTTTTTACAATAACAAATTGTCAAATTGTCCACTCTCATTCATTGACATATCAAATAAATTAAAAAATTCATGTGTCTGTCCACTGATTGACAATGAAAATTAGCCAATGAGAGCGCAAGAATTTCTGCCGTTATCGTAAAATAAAAAAATTGGCAGTCTAGAGGAAGTTGTTATGGGTATCTCATAAATTGATTAATGGGTTACTATTCAGGAGAGCCACCTTCAAACCTTCCTTCAAAAAAGAACACCTTAATTGGAGGCATTTTTTTGTCCAAATCACCCCTTAAGTCCATTGAATGTTCCAATACACACTACCATTGAGCTACAAAAATTCAAGAAGTGCCATGGACACTAAATATTTTTTTCCAAATAATGAACATGCATTATTCTCTTTTGTTGGCAGCTAATACAAAACCTTTTTTTAATTATGCTGAATGAATAAAATAATACATATACATGTTTACTGTCTTCATAAACATGCTTGTTATTTCTACTCTTTTTTCTGTACAGGTTTGCCTTAAAGATTGGTGAATTAAGTGAACCAGTGTTTACAGACTCTGGTATTCATTTGATTCTCAGGACACAATAAAGCAAGTCAACAAGTTCAAGAACCACATAGATATGTAAATTCTAGACTAATAATTTGTCATTCAATAACTTGAATGAGATCTTTAATCAGCAAACTTGACTCGAACATAGTATGTACATGAAGGAATGGCGAGTTGCAGTCATGTAATGTACCAGAATCAGATTGACTATCGTTAGCAATAATTTTTTTTTTTCTCAGAACATCCCATAAGTACTGTAACCTGCTGAAAGTAACTTTCGGTAGTAGCAACTAAACAGTTATAATCTTCTACTTAAAAAGTATATCATGTAACAATGTGCATCTCTAGTAAATACTAGACGTCTATTCCTCCAAGTCATGGTAGCAAAACCTACATTTTATTCAGCTGAAAACTATACTGTCCAGTAAATGTTTCTAGATTTTTTTTTCATGCAACCTATCAAATCAGGGCAAGATGAAACCAAAAAAACACGCTTGAAGTTGCAAGTGTCTAGTGATATTCAGGAAGTTTCTTTCCATCAGTTTTGATGTAACATATCAAACATAAGAGACATTGTTTCACCAGGATATCCAAACACCAATAAGGGAGTTGAAAATAAGACGAGCAGCAGAGTATTTTGGACAAAATTCGAGGTGTTTGGATAACCGATGATAACACTATCTTGAGTGTTTGATAAATCTACTCAACCAAAAAAAAAAGTAAGGGGTAAACAGAGAAGTAAAATCGTCCAAATCTTAATATTAAGACCGGGTATCCAAACCTCCTTCATGGTTGTGATTTTTGTTTTAACTCGATGAATTATTGAGTATTTCAAACATTATTTTCCTGGACCTGCTTTAGTGGTTGACTTTTTGAAAACTTAGAGTTTTGGATTTATTTGGGCAGAAAATGTCATCATACCTTATTTTATACCGTAACAAAGCTTTTAGATTAGCCGCCTTTGACGGCATGTTCCAACATTTGGTTTTAGATTACCAACAATGGTAACCTGCATGTAGACAACATATGGGTGTTTTGGATAGTGAGATTCACAACTTGCTGTGCCACCAAAACCCATTTTTGAAATCTAAGATCAAAATTTGAACAATTTTAGAATGCAAAATGGAGAGAAACAAAAAATCAAGGTTTTGTGACTCATCACAAATGCTTTAGATTTTGACATCAGCTCAAGTTTCCAAGACCCATGATTTTGTAAGTAACATTTGTCAACCCAAGTCATATTATCTGCATGTGTAAGAGGTTAATAGGACACATCTGCATGCAGGTTACTGCTTGTAAGTAACAATAAACATTCCAGAAGTGCTGTAAGCATTCGCGGTTGAGGAGGCTGAAATAAGTGGTTATTCACAATAAAATGTAGCTTCTCGTGACCACCTTATAATTCCTGCCTACTAATTATGATGAAGTAGAGCAAAGCATAATAAGTTACAGTAAAAATCAGATTGTGGTCATTACAGCTGGGAGAGCATATTAAACCATACAACACATGAAAGTATTATCAGAACATTTTATTGATCAGAACACAACTTCATGAACTGTAATTTACATGTACACTAAGAAGTCACCTTTATACAACATGTAAGTATTTAAAGCAAGTTAGCAGCAAAAACTCATCGCCTTCAAAGGACCTGAACAACATGTAAGTATTTAAAGCAAGTTAGCAGCAAAAACTCATCTCCTTCAAAGGACCCGACTCTGAAAGGTTTTTTTTTTCAATCACACATGGTAATAAGACTTGATGAGTATCCTGCATGCATCCTTGTTCAAAGAATCAACAACTGACAGTAGATCTTGAACAATTTCCCTTGGATATACAAACTTTTCAGTTGTTAACTATTGGCTATCTTGAAATCCTGCCATCTCTAATGAGTACAGGGTTCAACTGTACTGCTAAATCCAAGTCTGTGCCTTGTTTTAGGATCAGCTACTCATTTGCAGCCATTTACAAGTACAAATATGTTTGAAAAAAAGTTTATTTCAAAGAATTTGACCATAAATAAAATTGACACAAATTAATTCCATATAACTGTAGTTTTACCATTATACCCATGAACACACATTTCTTTCAGATTCATTATAAATGCAAACGCTAATTCCTCTAAAGAGAAAGTAAATTTGTGCAATTCTTAAACAGTGCCACACTAAACATTAAGACCTTCACTTGGTCATAATCGGCTGAAAGTTAGCTTCGGACCTCGCTTCATCTCTTGTATGCTAGCACCCTGGTACTAGACACAGTGCATTCAATGAGGAATCTTAATAGAAAACAATCGCATGTATGTTGCCTTCAAATGGACGATTCTTTTTTTGCTTAAAAATACCTTAAATTATAACTTTTGGAATACTGTGGTTACACACTTTATTTCAGTTGCATTTGGAAATTAATACAAATGTAAAACTGCTCCGCTGATAGCATTGGGCTAATCTAGGTGGATCAGTTGTTATCACATTACTTATATCCAGCGTGCAAAGAAAGATCAATATTATCTCCCTCAGAGCTTTATTATCTAGCTCTCTGCACGCACTGCAGGCCTATGATGAGGGAGCATAAAAATTCTCTCCCTCAGAGCTTTATTATCTAGCTCTCTGCAGGCACTGCAGGCCTATGATGAGGGAGCATAATATTGTGCTAGTGGGGATGTTTTTTTAGGGGTGCAGGGAGGGGGTGGGTTAGTGAAAATGACATCCTTGTAACATACAGCTTTGCACCCTGACTGTCCTTTATGGTGTTTATATTATTTTGACTACTTCCTTGCATGCAAAGAAAGTCATGTCCAATAGCCCACTGGGCTAGTGGGTTTTGCAGCCAGGCTGGTGGATTCTGTCCTGTACTTGCCCGACAGGCAAGTAAAGTTCCTTGGAAAAATGTTAGAGGAAATTCAAATTACAGAAGAACTGGAACTATAAGAGATGGAATTTTTGGTGGCTAGTGAGATTGACTTTTGGGCTAGTACATCACAGCACTGTTACAGTTTGCCTGAAGGGCAAGCTTCAAAATTGGTTTTCTTTGCATCCTGTTCCCTCTTGGTTTCTATGAATCATAGTCAACTCTTCCAGCAAGATCCTTGTGATATGCAATGCTGAAGCTTTGATGGCTCTACAATGTACTTATTAAATATAATGCAAGTCATTCTTTTCTGAAGTAAAATGTTTGATGTTAAAATATTTGTACTATCTATGGATCTTTTCCATTTTTATTTTTCTTTATCAGCTTCTTTGTTTTCATTTTCTTTCAATTTGTCTTTGTTGTCAGATTCTGTTTTTTGGCGTTTGGACTCAGGTTCTGGTTCACTTGCAGTGTCACTTTTCTTTCTCTTTGTTTCTGCTGCTGCCTCTTTCTTGCCTTTCTGTTCCTTTCTGAATACTTTTAAAAACATTGAAAAACAAATAGATTAAGAAGAATTTAATACACTCCTGAGTAGCAACAAGAAGGGGCAGCTGACATTCAGGCGCCACCAATAACAGGGGCAAGAAAAATGAAACTAGAGTGCTAGACAGAACATTAAGTGTAATGGAGTCATCCCCAACTCCACAGTACAATTTGAATTTCACTACATTTTCTAACCATGCCTCTTTACCCTGTACCTCTTTAGCGTAACTGCATTAATTTTATCCATAGGTAGGGAGTATGCACATTCCAGAGTTTCAGTACTCACATTCCAGACTTTCTTTTAGAGGTTTTATGAACTGCTCAAAATCCATTTCCTCTAAAGCTTCAAATACGTCAGGTGCTGTCAGAGTCTTCCTCTTCTGCTTTTGTGCAAAGTTGTTGGCACTTCAACAAAACAGACAAAAAGTGTTGAATTAAAGGTGAGACAATCACTAACAAGCTTGCTTAAGAGAGAGAAACCATTTTCTGTTTCCAACAAGTAATCGGAACATACTTTCATGAGTTTTAATAAAAATTCTAGCAATATGGAAAAATGTGCATTTTTTCAGAAAAATTAATGCAGAGAAATAAGGAAAATCACATGTTTAATTGGATACATTTGGCAAAAAGTAAAACTATTTTCTTTCATCATTCCATTATGGACATCAATAGATCCAAGTTATCACATGTTTAATTGAATACATTTGTCAAAAAGTAACATTATTTTCTTTCATCATTCCATTATGGACATCAATAGATCCAAGTTCTGTGTTTCTATTAAGATTCACGTATTTAGAATTGTGTACAGCTTTTAGTGTGCACTTTCTTACAGTGTACAGATGTGTAATCATGGAGGCTGGGAGAAGTTCAGTAGTAGAATACATACCATGATGTTGCATACAGAACAAATACACTGGCAGCCTTTCCAATGGCAGTTCTAGCTTCTTTGGAAATGTTGACATTTTCAGGAAGCTGTAACCAAAGAGAGGCATTTGCTAGTAAACTAAGAAATTTAGTAATCTCTAATAACCTATGCAATGATATATCTTAAATTAATAATTCACAAGTGAATATTTCAAAGAAAGGAATTTCTGAAGCCAATACTCTTCAGTTTTGTAATTTTAGAGTGTCTCAATCTTCACTATTTTACTGACCATACCTATTTCTTTCTTCATAACTAAATTCTCTTTTAAGAGCTTCCACCTCTTTCATTCTTGGTAAAATAAATTCCCCTTTAAGAGTTTTTCTACCCTCCAATAGAAAATTAAATAATTTGAGGTTTCCTTGAAGGAAAGTTTATACTTCACAGAAAATGGCTTATTAAATAAATTTAATCCAGCTTTAAAGTGGTTTCCTTTTCAGCACATAAGGCAACTTTCAACTGAATAAGACATTATTTTTAATGTGCACATTCTGACAAATTAAAATTATTCAAGTGCAATTTCTGCCTCTAAAAATTCCGAGTTAAAAAATCTTACTGCTTCCTTGGCCAGGCGTGAAATCACTGCATTAGGAAGATTTAAATCCTCTGGTTTTTCTGCCATAAGAAACTGTAAAATAGAATACCCAAATTAATTTTGAACAATAGATTATTATTAGAAACTATTCCTATATTATAATGAGCAACTGACAGCCTCCACTGCAGCCTACAGACATTTATTTCCTATCAGCAATCCTTTACAAATGGTCTGTTGAGCTGTCATTTATAACTGAGTTCTCATCTCTTTATTTTAATTTTCTCCACCCTAGGTTTCATCCTACACCAGTACCGGCCAGCGGTAGTCCTGTTACGTACTTGGGTGGTTGGTTTGTTCCAGCTTCCCTAGTGTTTTGTACTGACATTCCTGCCTATCTTGCCTATCAAAGGTCATTTAGTTGTGTTACAGACCTGTGAGGACACACGAATAGACAACAGAGTCCGCAGAACAAACTTATTTATTTCACTAAGCAGCACAACGAAACTACAGCATGGCCAACCAGACAAGCTCTGTCATGTGACCCACGAGGCGGGAACTAGACTAGTACTTCAGGCAAGCATACTTGTTACAAGACCGCTCTTTGATCAGTATCCAGTCGTTTAGCCCCAAGTTGATAAACCCCAGTTTGGGGGCTAACTGGCTAGGGGCTGATCAACTTGGGGGCTAAACAGCTGGTAACCTTGTTGATCTATTGACCCTCTCTTTACTGGCACTACCAGTGGATGAATGCGCACACAACCTTTATATTTTCACAATTTTTAAAGTAACTAATGCTGCACATGCAATGAGCTAGTATTACTCCGGGGGGGGGGGGGGTGGGGGGCGGCGGTACTTTGGGAATTTCTGGGTGGGGATGTGTCACTGGGACCTTGGACCCCTTGCCTATACCAGAGCTACAATCGTGGACCAAAGTCCTTGGGACACTTACGTAATGTAACGGATTATCTGTGTTTTAGAACTGACGTATGGAGAAAACGCTGCTATATCCTTTATAAACGGGTTGCTATCCCCCCTCCCCCCCAACACAATGTTGAAAATCAGCTGAAATTGCATGTACTAGTTTTCAACATTGTATGGGGGGTGGGGGCGAGGTTAGGCAGGTGAAGTTGTATTCGCGCCTGGCGTGTACGCAAAAGTGCCAAAAGTGCAAATTTGTCCCAAGACTTTTGTCCATGATTGTCTGAATTTCAGTTCAGAAATAAAATGTCACTTTTCAGCGGTTTTCCACAGTCTAAATGTGTTTTCTCTCGACTCTGTGAATAGATTGTAATACAAAGATTATTTTTGAGCTATTTTGTGGTTTATTTCAGCTCTTTTGTTTTTCTTTTCAATTTTTCCTAACGCAAACGCGTGGCGTAAATCGGAATTTGTTCTATCTCATACTCGTGCATGCGGTATTTGAAAGGACACACATGGTTAACGTTCAAGGTAGCAACGAGCATAAGGCATTATAGATTATTGTGCATATGACAAGAATTTCTGTCGAACAGTGAGTAAGAGTCTTCTTTTTTTGAAGGAAAACTGAAGGTTTTCACCCCGGGAAGTCGCGCAGAAATGTCAAATCTCGAAGTCATCTGTATCATGAATATGATACATGCAGTGAGCGGGCAACGTAAACTATAATTTGGTCGAAAGGGTACCGAACCAAATACTAGCAAGTTGTTTCCCACAAGTGGAAGTCATTTCCTTTAGTTATTTACGAAACAATATTGTGTGACGTTCTTTTAGTGTTGTGGACACTCCTTATTTGCATAACTCAACAGTTCTCAGCAACAGTACTCACTTTAAAACCTTAAAATGTACCTACTTATTTCCGAAAGCTCACATTTAAGACATGTCGAAGTGAAATGTGTTTGGCAATCAATCTTTCTACACCTTTATAGCTAGTAAAAACTTAATTTTGAGCTCCGCAAGCACGGTACTCACTTTCCATTTGTTAAGAATTGTTTAAAGTCAATTCTTCCATACTGAATCAAGTGAGTACCGTTGTATTTACTGCCAGCATGCTGTGACGTGACTTTTGTGAAGTAATTTTGAAACAGTACCATAAATCTCGTGTTGAAAAGTAGTTTTGCTGGTTTTCTTACTTAGTTGATACTTAACATTGACGAAACACTGTTTTTCTTCGCCACTGAGTACTGTGCGATGACCAATAAATGGTGATGTCACTACAAAGAGCATAGCACCTCAGTATACTTAAACGCGCTGTAATAACTGTTAAGGTGATCACTAAGATTGAATTAAATACCAAATTTGTTGTTTAAGTACTTGAAGTATCTGCAAAACTGTACATCATCATGTAAACAATTTGTTACATATCCAAATCAAGCGACGCCGTTATCACTGCCGTCACATACAAAAGTTTCTAGATTGTTTGAGATCAACACCCTTCCCGATCGGTCCAAAACCACTTAAAAATACACAAAAGCTGTGGAAAAGTTCTTAGAAATGCCTTTCTCATCTCAGATGTTCACATTCTCAGGTTCTAAATGCATTTAGGGTTAAAAAAACATCCTGATTGTGCATATTTCCACGAGACGCAAAAATCAGACAATCGTGGACAAAAGTCCTTGGGACACTTATGTAATGTAACGGATTATCTGTGTTTTAGAACTGACGTATGGAGAAAACGCTGCTATATCCTTTATAAACGGGTTGCTGTCCCCCCTCCCCCCCAACACAATGTTGAAAATCAGCTGAAATTGCACGTACTAGTTTTCAACATTGTATGGGGGGTGGGGGGCGAGGTTAGGCAGGTGAAGTTGTATTCACGCCTGGCGTGTACGCAAAAGCGCCAAAAGTGCAAATTTGTCTCAAGACTTTTGTCCATGATTGTAGTTCAGCTGAATTTTGCTAACCTATACTAGAGTAAACTCCCCAAATCCCCCCATCTATCGACACTGTTGTGGCTGATTTGCGTAAATTTAAACTTGCTGATTTGATTTTTTTATATTTTTGAGTGGCAATTCCTGGTGTCCTTACTCTAGATAAAATCTTCAACCAACCAGTCAGTTTTGTGAAAAATGATACCCTATTCTAGACCCAAATGCTCTGATTTATATACCCTATCCTAGAGTAAACTGCTTGAAAACCATACCCTTTACAGCAGCACATACCTATAAAGCCCACATATGGCAGTGCCCTCCCCCCTTCCCGGGGGTATTACTTGGCCTAAAACATGACAGAAATAAGATCATTTTAGAAGTTATGTTATGATTCAATATTCCTTGGTACAATTTGCTGTTTGTTTCATACAACTTACATTGTTAATAACAAAAATAACTATACACAGAACAAAGGAACAACCAAAGCGTAGCAAGGATCAAATTAAACATCAACATTAACATAGGCACACTGCAACCAGACTGAGTGCTTTCCCTTGAAAATTGGAGAATTTGGAGAGGTGTTACATTTACATGGTCTGCTGATCAACACTATGCATACCATGAGGATTAGCGCTGTATATCTGAAATAACCCATGTATACCCACCAGATCTCAAACCCAAGCGTGTCTCATACCTGCAGGTCACATGCCCTTCTGAAAATTGGAGTTATTTCAGCCTTAACTGACACACTTTTTGAAAAACATCTTAACTCAAGCTATTCTATTCCGAAAACCGTCGTATCCACCGAAACCAAGTGCTTCAGAAATAGAGCAAAATGGTTCGTTTCATTGACTCTTTCATCTCAAACAAATCATTTAGCCAAAGTTTTCTTCATGATCCATAAGAGGTCGAAATTTGGCTATTTTGTAATCACCAAACGCCACCAAGCTCACGTTTCTTGATAACACTCTCTCTCGAACGACGATTAATTAAATATTATTTCAACAAAATACACTCACTCTTATAAATTTCCTGGGGTTTCAACGACGACTGCCAAAATGTCGACTTTCTTTACTTTTCCCGCGAAATACTTCCCAGCATTCTACAAACTCGCTGTTACAGGAAAGTATGAGTCGATAACATTGGTCAAAGTTTTAAGAATCTGTCCAATAAAAACCTTCGTTATATAGGAGGTCTTAAAAAAAGGACTATTTGAGCCACTTTATTTTTGCAGCGGATGACAGAGTATGCGCAGAAATAACGTTGACTCCTCGTTGGACGTTTCCAATCTTGTTCCGAATTCGTCCGTAGTGTTTGTGTCGAATGCCGCGGTAGTCTTTCCCTCTGTTTTTCTTGGTAAGGATTTACACGTTTTGCCGTTTTAAGGCCTGTGATACTTATTTTTCTTACCTATTCGGCAAGCCTCTGATTAACGACTAACCTTGCTGGAGACAAGGATCAAGGTTTTGTTCCGTGCCTACTTTGATTAAGTTGTCTGGAACGTAGATCATCATCAACACCAGACACATCTTTTGTTACTGGTTTCCATTGCAGTAATTGCAAGTATTTTAAACCAGCTGACGTCGTAGATTTGGAGCAAGGCTTGAGTCAAAAACATGAGCAGCTCGGAAGAAGTGTCGTGGATTTCTTGGTTTTGTGGTCTTCGTGGAAACGAGTTTTTTTGTGAGGTAAGAAACTAATATATTTAAGCTTACTTTTCTTAAAAGCCGCCAAATCGAGATCGATGTATTTAAAACGAAAAGTGAAGTAACGTCACTATAGCCAGAAACATTTCGAACTGTGGTGATGTTATTTAGAAAATCACTTGTTTACCACACTTCTAACTTCAAGGCTCAATGCAGACCAATCAAATCGTCTTGTCATGGCAAGCATTGCATGTACAGGCGGTTTCAAGTTAGCTTGTCACTCACCTATTTAGTTTGCTGCAAAAGCGTGAATTCCCACTGTCTTGTTTATAATGAATATCAATGGTTTCTTTAGACTACTGATAATTATTTATTATTTCCATTCGTTCACTCTAGGTAAGTGATAAAACTATTATTCACCAGTTCGTGACACCTTGCTCAATCACTTATCTTATGAAACATGCATTTTTATACATACTTGGATGGGTTCACAACCTTGTTGTTTTGGTGTGTATAGATGGCTCCTTTCTCTTTGTTTTTGTAATTTTATTTTATTTTTGGCTGGCAAATCAGTTGATGCTTATCAAAAAGCCCTTTATTTACATTTGTTTGATCACAGCAGTTATTTTTTACACAGCCATAACACTTCCTCCTAACATCCCTTGCTGGTGTTCTGGGTAACACGTTTCAATGAGAATACTGCTAAGCTATGTCAGATTGAGTCTTGTCTCCATGAATTGGTCCATTTGAGGCAGTTCAGTTCAGTGTTACCTATGGGCACAAACTGTGCAGTAATGAGAACAGGGTCAAGAACATTTCTTTCTTTTTTCCTTTCAGCACTGGTCCTTTTGAGGCAGTTTTAGTGCAGATGTATGGTCCTGTAATAATTCAGTCAAAAAAAACTTTTTTTTAATTTACCAGGTTGATGAAGACTACATTCAAGACAAGTTTAATTTAACAGGATTAAATGAACAAGTGCCCCATTACAGGCAGGCCTTGGATATGATATTAGATATGGAGCCAGGTAAGGGGATATTCTGATGTTTTATCCAATTGAAATAACCAAAACAATGCTTCAGGGAACGGTCAGATCATGTCTGAAAAGGTTAAAACTTAACTGACTGGGAGCTGACTCACATAGACTTGGTTTCAAGGTAGGCAGATGTTCGTTAGTACAATCGTAATGTATTATCTTGTCAACAGATGATGAACTAGAGGATAATCCCAATCAGAGTGATTTGATTGAACAAGCAGCTGAAATGTTATATGGTCTGATTCATGCTCGTTACATATTAACCAACAGAGGGCTTGCACAAATGGTAAGGTTAAAGATTAAAGCACTTTTTGTAGCATATATATGGGTTATTGACCAAGCATGAGGTCAAGATGGCTGGATATTATACCAAGACAGAGTCGAGGTTTATAAAACATGCAAAAAGGAACAAGGCTAATATCCAGTCATCTTGACCTGTGAATAAAGGATTTATTACATGGAAGAAGAACACTATTTTCTTGAGGAACAGAGCGGTTAATCCCGAGTGGGCAAGATAGCACCATCTTGCCCACTTGGGTAGCCATTCGCAATACAGGGTTTCATGCATCTTGCCTGCCCACGGAGCTAGCCATATATTAATTTATTTACTATCATTGTTTGGTAGTTTCATATGTAGACCATCTTCTTTGGTGGAATTTTCCCTAATTTTTTATAGTCTTTTGTAAATGTGCAAATTTGATTAGGTTTGAATGTTTCAAATTGTTTCAAAATGGGACCAGGAGCTTTATGTTTACTGTAAGCTGATATTTGGTAAGGCCTAGGAGTGCAGCACTTGCTAAAGTACCATTATAGGCTTGTAAGTAGGAAATTCATGTAATACATGTACTACAGATTTATAGATAATCATGAATGTACTGAACTTTTAACAAAGCAGGAATCTTAGCTCTTATTCTAACTGATTTCCTTCCAGCTTGAAAAATATCAGAATGGTGATTTTGGGCACTGTTGTCGAGTTTACTGTGAAAATCAAGCAGTCTTACCAATCGGTAAGTTTCAGAGGCTGAATCTTTCTGACCTACAGTAATATCCTATACAGCCCTCAGTGCTAAGAGTAGGGACAGTTCCTCTCCTCTTGTCTGTATCTGTCACTTTACACCTCAGCTACAGGGTTTAAATAGTCATCGTCCTAAATTACACTTTATGTCGTAGTGGAATCAATAAGGGAAAGATGTACGTCCTGACTCCTTCACAAGTTATATAACTCAACAATGCACAAGAAACAAGTTCGTTGCCTTTATCAAAAACTCAGAACACTTGTTGCACACTTGTTGTACACACACGACATAGGTCAAGCTCTGACATAGATCAATTCCTAGAACTTGTTATTGATTTCTGAAACAATGCAACAAATCGGTAAACTTGTACCCTTATACTTTTTGTGGTACAACAACCTCATACTGTCATACCCTCAGTAAACTCATGCTCAGCATTTCTTACCATCAACAGGTTTGTCTGATGTACCTGGAGAGGCCATGGTAAAACTATACTGTCCAAAATGTATGGATGTTTACACACCCAAGTCATCTCGGCATCACCACACAGATGGAGCATACTTTGGCACAGGTTTCCCTCACATGCTGTTTATGGTCCACCCAGAGTACAGACCAAAAAGACCTAACAACCAATTTGTACCAAGGTATTGTGAGTTAGGATATGAGTGGCCCTGTAAAATATTCCATGGACAGCAGTTCCAACAATGAAACCTTAACAAACCACAGGGACTTTCATTGGGACCCACTTCCCCAGATTTTTCAAAGTTTTTTTTTTTCTTAGAGGAGGGGAGGTGGAGGAGGGGCAGGGGGTGCAAGACAAAGATGCTGCTTTCACTGATCAATAGTGACATACCAGAAGATACAACCCCTGGTGACAAAACATGGCAACATCCTCAAATAAACTTGTCCATTTTTCAAAGCATATCTATCATTCAATTATTGCTTTCTTCTGTTTTGCCATGTGGTTGCAAAGAACGGTCATTTTCATGCAACTTATCAAACATGAAACATCAAACACTCCAGGCAACAAGGAGAGAGTGGAAAAGCAATGCACAGCAAAGTGTTTTTGGAAAACTTTGAGATCTTTGGAAATGTGATGCGACACTGTCCCCAATGTTGGATATATCCTCTCAAGTCGAAATAGAATCTCCCCTTCAAATGATTTATTGTTGTGAAAATTGGTATAGAGAGTTTGAACAGAAATGCAGTTTGCCAGCTTACAAGCTCTACTGAGTCACCTAATTTACTACTCTATTATACTTTGTTCACAGATTATTTGGATTCAAAATTTCACCCATGGCTTACCAGATCCAGGAACGAGCCGCGGCCCAAAGAGGACGGTCGGCATCTGCCCGTCCACGATCAACCAAACCACACTACAAATAAGAGCAATTTATTTTTCTATCTTGCTTGTTTGTTTTAGTTTTTGTTTAGTGCTCTGCCCAATTCTCAAATACCTTAATACACAACACATCGGAAAATCATTATTTGATAGACGACTTTCTTGCTATGTTATCAACTGTTCAAAAGTGTAGGTAACCTAATAGAGATAGCGATAACCTTGTATGATGATTTTTAATCTGTATGGCTCTTCTAGATGGAGACACATCACACAATGCAGCAAAACATGTATAACTGCCTGCCGTGACTGTGCTGTACTCCATCACTATTCCCCATCCCTCCCCTCCCAGGGATCTAATGGAGGATTTTAGTAGATCAATTTTAAGGTGCACATAACTGTGCTGTTGAGCAATTTTTACTGGCAGTGAATTGTAGTGATCTTCATCAAATTCTAATGCAAGGTTTCCATATAACTTTGGTATTGTAGTAATTAATATGCAAAAAGAGTGTATGTACAGCTTCAAAAGAATTCTTTGATCGATAAAAAAAATAGAGCAAACAAGCTATGTATATATGTAACTTGGAGAGTTGCAGATTTCTTCTTAGTACAGTTTCAACAAACACAAAGCACAATTATTAAGTAAAAGTTATTGTTGTGCATACTGCATGAAAGAAATAAAGTTATTTGTTTTTTGTTGTCTTGACATGTTGGAAGAGATATTAAGAGTTGTGTCTTCATGCAGTTTCATTCTGGCCTGGTTTTCATCCGCTCCACTCTACCCGGACTTCCCCTCATGACCCTTCCTGATAACTGGTATCTTAACGTCTACAATGGTCCAACTAATGCCATTCTGTTTAGTGATCATATGCCATTGACTGTGAAATCCTTCTAAGAAAATTAGGGTTATATGGTTTTAAAGGTAGAGCCTTACTGAGAGCTGATGCCAAGGATCTAAGCCATTTTGCTAATATAAATATTTCCTAGTTCCATCCCCTTGTGGGGGCAAGAAGTTATCACTCGGCCAAAAGTGGCCTCATTAATTCATTAAATAGGTCAAATTTTGCCAACACATGTGACTGGAGCTAGCACCAGCCCCTACAATGGAGAAATGGCTAAACTAACTGAAATCCTGTCTGAAATGCTCGACTGTACGCTGATACAAATGTCACCGTTGCTTCTCACCATCATGAAGAGCTGTTTTCAGCCATGGCTAGATGCTATTCGTGTTAGCCTTAACGTCACTCACTCACTCACTCACCCTTATCGTCCCAGTTGGGACATAAGGACACCATGACATTACTTCTCCTCTTCTCTTCTCTCTCCATCCCTAAGAATGGCTGCCCAGTCTTATTAGCCCATTAAGGTTATTTCGGGCAGCCATGTACTCTAATTATTTCAACTTATTTTTGTTCATCTAATTTCTAATTTCTTTGTTGAGTACAAATAAAGTTGTTGTTGTTGTTGTTGTTGTTGTTATTGTTGTCTTCTCACAGTCCCTCGCGATCTTTTCGGCCTCCGCCCAGACCAAGCCAAGCTCTTTGAGGTCTGCTGTCACCGTTCTGCGCCAGATGGTCTTTGGCCTTCCTGTGCGCCCCTTGCCTTCAGGGGTCCATTTAGGGATGGTGTCGTTTCCCATACGAAACACGTGACCTACCATCTTACACGCCACCTAGGAATCTCCAGTATGACGCTAGTGAAGCCTGTCAGTGTATATCGATTTTTATTTTAAATCGTATTCGGCCAGAAAAACGTAGTGGAACGATGATAGACGAACCATGCCCTTCTTGGCCGGGTCATGGCCGCGACTCGCCAGCACTCATTGCTATTGTAAGGTCTTGTAAAGCTACATCTTTGTTTATAGGGTGAACTGTTGGGATTTCCAGATAGGTCGAAGCTGTCATAACCTGCAATCGAGCGTTCTTTTTTATTAACATCAGTCCAGGGGAAGGAGAAAAAAAAGAACGCTTGATATTTTTATTCTTTTTTCTTCTTCCCCCGTTCGCCAAAAAAATAGAACGCCTGATCGCTGGTTACCGCTGTCACTACTGACAAGGCCACCTAGTACGTGAAGTCTTCAACGACCTCCACAGCATGACCACTGATGGTAATGGGGGTTTCCAAGGATGCGTTCACCGTCATGATCGGTGTTTTATAAGTATTCATGATCACATCCAGGTCTGCTTGCCCAGCACATTTCCAGAGTCGGTTGGATTTCTCCAGCAAATGTGTCTGATGGGAAGACAGAAGTGCTAGGTCATCAGCATAGTCAAGGTCCTGATCCACTGAATTCCAAAGCGGCTATTGCTGGTTGTGTTCTGCATTACCCATTCCATGACAATAAGGAGAAGGATACGTGCTAGTATACTGAGTACACGTACTTCCCTGGCGGACACCAGATTCTACTGGGAACGAATCAATCATATATTCAGGATGACGCTGCATTCAAAGATGTCATGGAGTAGGCGGGTCAGTTTGACTACAATAGCTCTGGGGGTAAAGACTTATGAATGAAGAATCTTCCAAAGACCATCACGATAAACGCTATCGAAAGTTTTGCGGAAATCCAAAAGTTCTGGAACAGGAGAACATTTCATTCAAGGCACTGTTCTTTGATGTTCCACAAAGTGAAGATTTTGAGGCATCCACGACTTTTCCGAAATCCGACCTGTTCATTCCGCAATCTTCTGTCGATCGCACAATCAAGGTAATTCTGCTGAAGATCTTACTCGGGATCGAAAGAAGTGTGATTCCACGCCAGTTTTCATGGCTAGAGGAGTCGCCTTTCTTGAGTAGCTTCACAATCAGCTTCTTGGACCAGTCTTTTGGCATGGTACCTTCACTCCACACAGAAGAGGAGCTCGGTAAAGACAGCTGCTGCGGTGTTGATTTCAGCCTTTATCATTTCGACAAGGATGGAATCGATGCCTGCCGCCTTACCACTCTTCCTCTTCGAATTCATCTTCATCAGTGATTGCTTTTCGGACCTTCTTCACAGTTGGCGGACCGGTGTCAGTGTCCAGTAGGTCACTGGATGGAGGTGGGTTAGCTGGCGTTTCAGGGTCTGGTCCGTTGAGCACCTCTTGAAATGTTACATCCATCTAGCTGCTTGTTCTCTCTCAGTTGTAATAGTGGTGCCATTCTTGCCTTTCACTGGGCCACTCCCTTGAACGTTTGCATTGCAATGTTCCCTGTTGATTCTGTACACTGTACTGAGCTGACCCTGTTGTGCTGCTCGCTGCACAAGCAGCCTTGTCTTCCTAATAACTCCGCTTGTCCTTTCATGTACTTCCCATAACTTCTTTATCTTTCAGTCTCCAGGAGACCAGCAGCTGCTCCCTAGCCCGTACTGACTTGGTGCTCAAAGCACTCAACTTGAATGATCAGAGCTTTCATCGATGGCCTGCCAAGTCTGAGGGGACAAACAATCTTTTTCCTACTTCTTCCTCTTGAGGCCAAGGACCTCTTTCCCAACTTCGGTGTAAGCTTCCTTGATGTTGATCCACTTACGGCTAACCTCCCGTCCTCTTCAGGAGAGTCTTCCGGGAAACTGAAACGGTTTCGAAGCTTGAAGATGAAATTGTGCGTGATTGACTCCTGGAATCTTCAGTTTTGACACATCAATTCACTCACGTGTCTGTCTTGGAAAAAGGGTCTTTCGTAGCTTCAATTTCAATGTTGTCATGAGAAGAAAACGGTCACTTCCTATGTCGGCACCACGGAACACACGCACATCTTGCAGGGAGGACTTGCACTTCTTGTGTATCAGGATGTGGTCTGTCTGGTTGGTGTCTGCCATTGGGAGATACCCATGTAAGCTTATGGATGTCTGTGTGCTTGAACAACGCTCCAACAATGGCCAAGTTGTTGTTGGTGCAGAGATCATTCAGACGCTCACCACCGTCATTCATAACACCTCACCCATGCCGGTCCATGATGCCCTCCTCCTCTGAGGGAATTGTCACACCCAACCTTTGCGTTCATGTCGGCAATAATCCATTCCCATTCCAGCAGTGACTTGATGTGACTTGTGATAAGGGGACATCTTCTGCATAAATGCCACCAGTTCTCCCAGAATAGAGCACGGTCAAGACCTGTCTGCACTCACTGGACGACCGGACTGTCTAGCGATATTCGCTGATGCCCAAAATGTTGAGTCTGTACTCCTGCATGTGGAGAATTATCTGTGCTGTTCTACCTAGATGGTGCTTACGCTGTTTGGACGTTCCATGCTCCCACACGTAGCTTGCTTTTGGTGCAAACAGATTGCCAGCTTCCCGAGGGCTTTCACTGACAGCAGTCAACTGGTCAGAAGCAGAGACCTGTTAAGAATCACCTTGAACGTGGAAAAGTTTATTTGCATTGTATTGATAACTGTAGCAAGAACGTTTTTCCGTGTTCGGGCTGCTAACCTAGCGCACAACCTCCGCCGTACTTGGTAATCAAGTGGTAGAGGGCATCCCCGGCCTTGGCTGTTTGACTGATCGAATATTGTCTCTGTCTCCGCCTTAACGTCGTCAAGACAAAATGGACATAAAATATCACTCTTCCCCGATACCTGTCGACACCTAACGGCAATACAGTGAAACCTCCACTAACGGCCACCTCTCTAAAACGACCACCTCTCTACAACGGTCACCTCTCTGCAACGGCCACTTGATTTGGTCCCGGCGGACAGTCCATACGTACATTCACTCTTATTTAATTTTAATCTCTCAACAACGGCCACCTCTCCACAACGGCAACGGCAACTAAAACGCGTCCCGGCTGTCAAAATAACCTCTCTATTACACTTTGCCACCGTCTTGTAACGCCTTGTATTGGTAAATTTTGGTCTCGTTGTTGGGTTTTGCTGAGTCGGTGCTTCACAGAATGTAATGTTTTAACTCCCCGTTCTTTGCTAGCCAAGAAAAATCGTGCAGAGCAACCTTTCAAAAGCGACTTGTAATCAATTTAGAAAGATATTCCTGGGAAATATTAACTTGACACTTTTATTACTCAAACGGCAAGCACCAAATATTAGGCAGACAGTTGTGCTGACAATTTCTTTTTGTATTGAAAGAGGTCCTATACAAGAAGCAGCGTAAGTTTTCTGTTTTCGATACTACATTGCATAATATTATCATACAAGAGATTCAGTCGGTACTTGGTCTTTTGTAAGCGTCCGAGTGAGGATTTTTCAGTAACTGACGTTTAGGCAATACCTTGCGAGTCATCGTTTACCTTTCGCTGAAGTTGTCGAAACACTACACACAGAAAACCTGACGCAAAGGTAAACCACTAATTTACAAAAGTTCTGAATTTTTGCTTTAAAAAAAATTCGGGTTTTCCTTTAACATTACTATTGATCTACTTTCATTAAAGCCCAAGTGACTCAGATGAAACAAACTCAATATACCGGTAATCATCTTGAAGCTTCTTGCTTTGGTTTGCCATTTCCATAATATGATACTGATCTTCATCTCAGTCAATAAATCTATAACTTGGAATCTAGAGAAAACAAAATTCTCCTTACACATAACGAATGCCCGGGGAGGACTCGCATATGAAAAGGTTGGGGATGCTCGCTTAGGGGTTTAAATAAAGCTTTATGGTCTCACTTTGGGTGTTCAGGACGAAACGCCAAAATTTTTCACTTTCAAAGTATCCTTTAGGATGCACTCGTGCAAATAACAATAAAATAACACTCTCATTTCCGTTTTTACGCTCGATTTCCGCTGCTCTCTGGAGGCCGCTTTACTAGCGCGGGCTCCCTTCCCGAACAACGGTTGATAATCGATCCTATTCTGTTTTAAGTGATATCTTTTAGGCGTCAAATAAAGCTCAAGCCACGCCCGGATTGGTCTCCTTTAGGGGTTTAATCCAAATTTTCCAACGAGCAGCCCCGACCTTTACATAAGGGAACCCCTCCGGAAAGAATGATACAAAAAGAGGTATGTAGCTAGAGCAAGGCCATACATGTATACAGTGAAAAAGCAAAAATGGTATATCTACACAAGTGACAGTGTGCCTGGCGAGACAATTCAGCTACTGCGGCCAAGCGGCCTACCAGTCTGTTTCACGATGATATAATAATCTGCTTTAGGCGCAGTGTCAATTAAATAAATTAAATGCACTAAAACAATAAAAGTAATTCCTCTAATCAGTTGTTCCCGATGGATATTATAAAAAAAGTTAAGACTTCTCACTGCACGTTTCATGCAACAACATGCAAACGCTGAAGTTTAAAACTTAAACCATGCTGCCGTCAATTTTAATTACAATGCCCTTTAGATTGAGCAAACTTTGTTCCTGGGACGCCCACCAAGATAAATGACGGCAACGTTAGACGCCATACGGGGTTTACATGGAAGTGCTTGTTACTAAAAGGTGTAGGAATCGAATGTCAGTTTCACGCAATCTTATTTTTTGTTTGAAGAGTTTAAGAATTTACCCTGCATACAACGCGCATACAAAGTTTTCAGACTTGGATTTTCAAAAAGATTCAAAATCTAAGAAATCACTTAGCAGAAATTCTGTTAAATAGTTTTTCAACTGTTTTTTTTCCTTCAGTTGAGGTCTTGGCATTTTCCTTGTCAGTTTGTCCAGTCAGGCTTGTTTTCATGCTTTACTTTGGGCTGCTTCTTTCCTTGTTGCGTCTTGTAGCAGTGACGTATCTACTTCTTCTGCTGGCAGTTGAACATATCGTACTACTGATCCTCTGATGAAGCAATTCTTCACAGATAACTAGAAACGAAAAAAGAAAATCAAACCAACTTAAACATGGATAGAGTTTTTCAGAGACAGTATGCACTATAACATACGCTAAAACCTATCAATCACAGTGCTCTTAAGCTATACATGTGCATAGTTCAAAATGCTTTTATTATTAGTGGAAGATAACACTGAATCCTGTTCCAGTCTTCTTTTCTCCAGGGCACCCTTTGTTTTTCTTTCATCTGTACCTGAACTTTTGTGTTTCCCCCCAAAAAGCTGACAGCCAGGAACTGGCTACTAAAATTATTCCAGGTGCATGCGTTGGATATGAGATGACAGAGAGCCAACAAGGCGCCCCAAGATATGGAAAACAAACTAAAATAAAAACACACCCCAAAATAACACCATGATGGCTAAGCCAGTGAGCAGACCAATTTTGATATATTTAAATTCAGCCTAATAATAGAGCTCTGGGGAATAACTACAGAGTTTGTGGGGTTTATTCCCCAGAGCCTTGTGCTGAGGTCTATTGTTTTAGGCTGAATTTTAAGATAAAAATTGGTCTATTGATTCATCCAGTGATCCAGTTTTTAATAAAATAAGAATAATCAATTTATTAAACCTTACCATATGAGGATACTTGTCTGGATCTGTGAGGCTTATATCTGTTAACTTGATGTTCAGAAACTATGAAAAAATATTATAATAAATGACAAAAAAATTAAATTAAATTAAAAAGGCACTAAGTTAATATGGAGCAGTTTCACTCACATGGCCTGCAGTCACACAAATTCATTTTAGGAAAGAAAGCAAAGAAAGTGTTTACACAATAATAATAATAGTACACTTGAAAAAAAATCACTTAGTTCTGACTGGCCCAAAGAGAGTGAAACACCACAGCACAGATTACAACTAAGATAACCGAAGTTAGTGCAAAGACACTCAAAGACTACGGACAGTCATCCGAGGTATTTAAAGGGTGGTGAAAATTCATCCAAGGCCTTCCAAAGATAGGTGAAGGCAATTAGACATTTCTGGACATTTCCAAGGATCACTCGAACCCTTCTGAAGATCAAAAAATATCACCCTATCCCTGCAGAAGATTAACAAAGATGATGAGACAAATCATAAAACTAAGACATTTTCAGTCAGCAAGAAGAGATCTGCAGTTGTCTCTACTGCTTATCTCCGTCATGTAAGGGTCCTGCCTTGTACTGCCAATAAACAATGTCATCATGAATGTGATCTTATTTTGTTTATTTTTTTTTATGCAGGGCATGCTGTACTTACTTGATCAACAGAGTCCAATGTCCCATGCACACTGTTAAGAAATGAACAAGATCAATTTTAATCAACAACACACCACATTTCCTAATAATTATTTACATACAAAATTAATAAATTATGAACATACTGAACAGATATGAAGAGACATTTTAATTCTGAGATGATCAAAAGTTAGCCAGCAATTGTTACATTATGAGCAGTAAACTGGCAGAAAGTTGTATTTCTTATGAAATGTTGTGGCTCAATAGAAATCTAAAATTGAGCTGGGAATTAGAAGTGGCATATCCATGGAGTTGCAATTCCTTCACTGCTTTCACATTGAAATGTAATTTGGAAAAATAGTGTTCAATATGTCCTAATGTTTGTTATTTATCCACGGGCGGCACAAACTCAACATCTGAGTGTTGATTCACACATTTAATAGACTTTCTATGGAAAATTCCCTTTACTGGTCCTAAATATACTATAATCAAGCATAAAAATAAACTTATATAAATTCTGAGCGTAAATTGCGTCAATTTTTGACAGGTTTGTAGTTTTATTTATTTTGTCTTTTTTTTTTCGATTTTCTTAGTCTTCATTCTCCTCTCAACTGATTCATAAAACAAAGCATGGACGGTGATTCTAAGTGACCTTGTCCCACATATCGCTTTTGCTTTACAAAGTACAGAATCGCCATTAGACTAGGAGTATTCCCTCTTTTGCTTAGTTAAGTGTGACCGTAAGTAAACCTCGAGAAACAAAATGCTCGCATGAAATTTTTTCCTTGGTTTTCTTATGCGTCACACACAATGGACTAAGTGGAAGAGGGACCACTCATAGTCTAAATCGCCATAAAAACACAACTGCCATATGGACAGATAAATTAACCATTGCATCAATTCATCAAGGCAACCATACTGAGCTAAGAATTTCAAAAGCTATTCGGTTTTCTGTGATCTTTCCATGTGCTAGTCTTTTTTGGCATGATCACAGTCACGCTCCAACAGCCATTTGGAATTACATTTTGTACACCAAGAGTTGAAAATGCACATGTTACCTGTGACATTACATTACAAATGAAGTTTATTTCTACATTTTAAAATAGCTTTATTTAAGCATATTTAGGACTAAAGGGAGTTTGCCTTGCAAAATCTACAACACATCAACAGTCATATACCAGCGAGTTTGCACAACCTGTGGATAACAAACACTCCGATACATAATTGAAGAGAACCAAGAAATATATGAGTCAAAAGTAAATGCAAAAATCAAGAATAAGAAAAAAAAGTACTCAGTCTGCACGGTCTGCGGTCTGCAGTCTGCAGTCTGCATGTTCTGCATTTTGAGGTGACCGTTTTATAATGCAGCTCAGAAGCAAACTGCGATTGGTTTATAGTTTTAAACGTTTGCTAATACCCTTGACTTTAGCTGGTGTTACAAAGCAAGGTCTCAAATATTCCTACTATCATGCCAAATCTAATGAAATAGTATTGCTATCTGGTGAAAGTACAAAACTTCAGCTACAGTTGTTTTACAAATCAGACAAATTCACGTGCGACTGAATATAGAGTGCTAGCACACCTGAGGTCGTTCTTCAGCTCTACAATAACCTCTTTTCCAACCAAAGACTTGAAAAATGAGTAGAAAAGCTAGAAGAAAGAAAGTAACAACCGTAAAATTTCGCCAACAAACGTCCTACAAACGAAAAGCAAATGCTCACCATTTTGAAAGCTGAAAATATGGCGGTGTTTAAACCGCTGACCAGTTCTTTCGTGGGAGCGTAGAGGTTTATGGGATACTGCATGGCACAAAGCTAGAAGAATTTCCAGACTGTACAAACGATTTTTGCTCAAAAATAGAAATTATATTCGTCCATTTTACAGACAGTATAAAAAAATGAATACTGAAAGACCTGTTCAACAATATTTTAGTCCTTATACATTCAATGGAGGGTAAGTAATGCTTGCATTTCGTAGTTTTATTTCAGTTGACATTGGGGTCCGCATGAGTCAGCACATGACTTGTAAGCCTTCAGATTTTCATTGTAGGGTTTTTTTCCCAAGCGGCAAGGAAATGCTTCTATTCTGTGATTAAAATTTTTTTTCTTGTCAAGAGCGTATACCCTGCAGTAGATAGAATGTAAGATTTGGCTATGAGTCATCATAAACGTTGTACTCTGTCTACTGTAAAGAATAACATCCCTGTTCACTGTGATAAGTTTATATTTTTGAGAAGGTTATAGAACATTCTGATCCCTCAAATAGTTATCCATAAAACATCTCAGGAGAGGGATGAAATGCCATTTGTGATTAACTATACAGTGCGAGGACAGTGAATTGACTTTTTTAAACTGACAAAAGAAATAAGGCAAAGATAGCAAAAGTGAAAATATGCTTAACTACTGATACTTTGATAAGTTTTCACATTGCGTCTTTTTTCCCTACTTCAAGGACTGTACTAGCTATTGCAGGAGAGGATTTTTCTGTCATTGCTTCAGACACGCGTTTGAGTCAGGGATTTGCCATTCACACCAGAGATAGTCCAAAGACTTACAAACTGTGAGTGAGACGTTTTTTTTGCAAGGTCAACTTTGCTTTATTTTGGTGAAGTGTTGGCTGTGAAATGCATCTAATAATAATGGCTTTTTACAGAGTATGGTAATTTATTAAATTTAAATGTGGTGAAAATTTCTTCTACAAATGTGACAGTTCAGGTATTGCTAATCTGTGTTGCTAATCTGTGTTGCTAATCTGTTGGAAAACTCCTTAGTTACACATGCTGTGGCGTGATTCTTGTCCCTACATTTTTCAGCTTAGTTTTATTGCAAAAACTGTGTATGAACTGTAGAAGTAGATTGTGATGTTTCCTTCAGATGCTAACGTGAGATGCGTAAGTCAAAATAAGAGAAACAAACAATTTTGAAAATGCACTCTCAAAACATCAGTAACATGGACCACCATGATGCTGGACAAGACCATTTCACAATATGAACAATGCAGTAAATAACTGTGTGGGTGGTGAGGTGACCTAATCGAGCGGGGCTGATAGTCAAAGTTTATTTTATGTTTCGTGTTTTTCCATACTTTTAGAACCAATTCAACAGTTCTCGGATGTGCTGGGTTTCATGGTGATTGCCTCACACTAACGAAGCTTATTACAGCAAGACTTCAGGTGCAGTGATAACTAGTTGCATTGTGAATCTGAGTTGTGTTTTTGTTTTTCACAAGGCAATGTAACATCTGTCCTGTCAGTAACAACTAGGCTCAGATTCTTCTCATTTTACATTGTATTTTTCTTGCATTTGTGAAATACTAAATATTATGTGAACTAACTTTCATTATATGTTTGTTTTAGATGTATGAACATGAGCATGGGAGTAAAATGAGGTGTGGATATTTTAATGTCTGGAACTGCATGTGCATGTACTAGTGATAGTGATCAATCTTCATGTATTTGTTTCATCATTTGTTTCTATTGGCCTTGAAAAACCCCACTGGGAGAGTGGTCAATTAACATATTTTATTATTATTATTATCTTTATCATTATCATTATCATTATTGTTATCGTTATCATTATCATTATCATTATTATTTTATCAGTAATGATGGTTAGCAGCATAGGACAGCAATGTGTGCAAAGAACTATGGCTATGTTCTAGATCAATATTACTCTGGGTACAATTTTTGTTTCCTCTGTTTCACATATATTTAACAATTATTAGATTATGAGCTCGAAATTTCTATCATGTAATAGTTGATGAGGGCACAACCCTCATCAACTGTCTTACACAGAAAGAGAAAATAATCCAATTGTTTTAGTATAAACCTACTAGTTGTTCAAAACTGTATCAAAATCCTCTTCACAGATACTTCGAAAAGTACGCCAAGTTGTTTCGACAACCACACACTGCTAGGCTGCTTGCTATCTACAATGGACTGGATAGTGAGTAGTGGGTAGTGTAGCCAATAAGATGAATAGCAAAGTCAATAAGAGAATGACATACACCATACACCATACACCATAGCAAAGGAAAATACCAGTTTGTGCAAAGGGCAAAATTGGACCTTTACAGCTACATTAATTACTCTCTGTAATAATTAGCCTTTAGTGCATTATTGAGGGTACGAATTTCATTTTATTTCACTTATCAACTATTTTATGCACTTCTGTTCTAGCTGTCCTGCTATTGCTCAGATGTTGTCAACTGTTTTGTACTATCGACGCTTTTTCCCATACTATACATACAATATCTTGGCTGGGTTGGATAATGAAGGTAACATTCTACTGCTTTTATGTAGTGTTTATTTTCTTTTGAATGCCTCATGCATTTCAACTGGCAGAAGTGTACAGAAGTGCTTAGGCAAGGTTAAACAAAAAGACAACAGTCTCCCTTGATTAGATGCATCTGTTGGAGCAAAATACTTTGTAAGTGTTGGGCAATATCGTTGAGAGTAAATCTAATGCCATTGAATACCCAACATTATTATATGGCAAGGTAGTCTTGAGGTAAATCAGAGTGTTCTGATTGGTTCTCTCTTGGTCGGGATTTTGCCATACGGACCGTTGCCATGGAAATGGTCATAAGCTGTGTATTTTTTGTTTTCGAAACACGGCAAATTCAAAACAAGCATAGCCCGAGTGCCATATAATAAACTACTTACTAACCTAGCTAGCTCAAGCCGTACTGGGGAATATTGGCCCTCGGTCATTTTTGTACGGACCGAGCACAGCAAGGTTCCTACAAAAACGACCGAGGGCCAATATTCCCCGATACGGCCCTCGCACTCGGTTAGTAAGAGGTTATTACTTTGGTATCATTTTGGACTTATCTTGAAAAAGATTGGGAATCACTAAGGTATCATTTCAGATTTGAAATGGGTATAACAATTATTGCAGGACCAGAGATCATTTTAGGTGCTGTACTGGTCAAGCACTGAAAATTGCATATTCAATCTTCAGTTGTTCTGTGCATAAAACAATAATGTTGATTGTTTGTTGTATTCAGGTAAAGGATGTGTGTTTAGTTTTGACCCTGTGGGCTCTTATGAAAGAGAGACTTACAGAGCTGGTGGCTCAGCATCAGCCCTTCTACAACCACTACTTGACAATCAGGTAAACTGTATGATGATGTTCCTTGTGCATACTATAGTGCTACATCTTGACATGGATGTTATGGTCTATTAGTGTAGAAGATGGCACGCTGTCTTTGATTAATACAGAATGCAGCTAAAATCAGATAAAACTTAAACGGAGGGTTTAATATATATCATGTTATAATAAATAATATGAACTTGTATTTGTGTTAATCTGGTCACCTCTTATTGTTTTGAAGATTGGGTTTAAGAACCAACAAGGGGCAACAGAGGTTCCTTTGACTAAAGATAAAGCAGTTTTCCTGGTCAAAGATGTTTTTACTGCAGCGGCTGAACGAGATATCTACACTGGGGATGCTGTTATTATCAGTGTTGTCACAAAAGATGGTGTGACAGAAGAAGCCTTCCCACTTAGAAGAGATTAAACTGAAGAGCGGCTTCTAAGTTTAACTTTGTAAACAAACTTGTCTGAATTTCTATGTGTTGCTGGAAGCATTCTAGATGCAATGTTTGTTATTTTACTCTGTATCTTAATGGTTCTTGTGTTTGTAAGTTCAGCTGCTGCGCTGTTGGTCACCAGGCTCCCTCTTCATAGCATAGGAACAAAAGCTGCACACTAGAGAGAGGCAATTTGTTACTCGTGGAATCTTGAGTGCTTCTGTCTTTCTCAATGTATAATTTGTAGACAATAAAAATACTCTTCCGAAAAAGAGGCTGCCTTATTAACTGCGTAGCCTAAGGGAGTGTGGCTCGTCAAATGAGAAGCGTTTTTTTGTCTCGTATTTCCGGCTGAATTGGAAAGAAATTTTAAGAGGTGGGTATTGAGCTCCTTGAGTAATTTTATGACGAACTTGTTGCAAAGAGGTGGTGAAATGTGTAGGGAATAACAAAAGTAGCCATTGAGGTAAGTTGGGTTTTACGTTAATTTTTTGTGAGGTTTTTGGAGTGTTTTACGTAAGCCAAAGATGTGTCTCATGACGTCACGAGTCACGGGGTGACGAGAAAACGATTAACGGGTAAAATCTAAGCGCTTTGGGTAAAATAGGCCCTTTTCGAGTCGCCTTTTGCCTGCGTCTAAACGAGTCTTCGTGCGAAACCATTCATATGAAAATGTGTTCCGCCTACAGGCGAATTTTCGCGCAAATCAGACTCGTTTTCGCACGAAGACTCGTTTTGAAACAGAGGCACTCGTTAATTCGGAAATTGCCTACTTTCAAAGGGTTAAACTTGTTCTGTTTTACTTGCTAGGATTGTAGGAGTTTTCTCATCTTAAAGGATTTTTACTGAGTCCGTGCGTGTCTTGAAATAATAAGTGCTATCGAAAGACAAGTTCTGAAGTGGTGAAGCACTACTGAAGATAATAAAACTAAGGCCCCGAACACACTAATCCGTTCTTGTATGTAAACGCATATCTTGATGCGTTTTCGCCTATCGTCCACACTAAAACGACCGAAAACGCTCATGAAAACGGAGGCTTTCGAAAACGGGTTCAAAAGTGGAGCATTTTGAAAACGCTCCGTTTCTAGTGTGAAAACCGTGCCGAAAAGAGCATCGTATACTGTCGCTTCCATCAGCGTTTTCTGGCGTTGGACGATAGGCGAAAACGCATCACAAAGTATGCGGATTAGCGGATTAGCGGATTAGCGTGGACAGGTGAAAACGCAAGTGTGGCCGAAAATATTTTGCTTCGTTTTCGTTGAGACGAAGACGGATTAGTGTGGTCGGTCCTTTTTTTTACCAAAGATAATTCGTTATCACGACACCAAAATCACCGATTCACATTCATCTTGGCACATCAGCGTATTCATTGCCAATAGAAATGATTTCTTCGTCCGGTGGTGAACAAAACCACTATGGAGAACAAAAATAAAAACTTCCATTTCATGTTTTAACTGTGCCTGCACCCCGGAAGGGGGTCTCCCGTTC
The DNA here is from genome assembly GCF_964199315.1 of Orbicella franksi. Lineage (NCBI taxonomy): Eukaryota > Metazoa > Cnidaria > Anthozoa > Scleractinia > Merulinidae > Orbicella > Orbicella franksi. Next base: position 3,384,729 of record NC_138145.1, on the reverse strand, counting down.
AAAAAAAACGGGAATGCTCGTCGGAAATTTTAAAAAGAACCCCTAAGAAGTACCACGATCTTGTTTTTTGGGCGTGGTTTGAAATATTTTTCACCCCTAAGAGGTAACAATTTGAAAACAACACATTAACTGAAACTGAGGCACCAAATGAGGTACCAAAACTGCTTTTTTAACCCCTCAAAGGTATACGAGATCGTCTCCGGTTTCCGTGGATAACGCACGAGAAGTATAAAGATCTACATGCAAAGGGTACAAGAAATAGCATCACACATGATAAGCTTTGATAATCGCGTGTGTTTATTCATTTTTCCATGCAGATCTGACCGCACTTTCTCCAAACTCCATAGTGAGGTTCTTACTCAAGCATTTGACTTCACATGTTTTCGATGCACATGCACATATGTCAGTCGGTTTTTTTACCATTAGAATTGAGAGGTTAGAAGAAATCTCGATGTTCGCAAAATCTTTAAGGTGGGGTGGGGGAGTTTGTCAGTAACGAACAGACGATTTTTCTAAAGAAGGGAGGTTTGAGAAGCTGGTGCTTAGAAGGACTGGACAGGACTAACAGAGTGAGTTTCTAAAAACACGCAAAACGCAACTGACCGTCATGGTGAACTGTAGGAGCAAGGTTGTGATTCAATCAGACCTGCTGTCGATTTACTGTCTTGGTTGCATGGTAAATACATTTTACATGATACCACACTGTGGTACAGGTATCGGTGACGATCTACCTTTAATAGGGGCCTTACGCACATACGACCACGACGGCGAGGACGACGGCGAGGACGACGCCCAGTAAAATTGTTTCTATTTTACTTTGGAAATTCGCATTTATTTGGAACTATCCGGTGCGTCTGTCGGTATTAAAACTTGCCCCTGCTGAATATGCTACAAATGCGTTCAGTTCCAAAAAGAAATACAAAAAATTAGCCGTTGTGGTTCACGTTCTCCAGACAACGCAGAATTTGGTCATTTCACGTGGCTGTTTTGCAGAGGACAGCAAAGAAATGCACCAAGAATTATAATGCGCCTGCACAGGCAGTGTTTTGCTCATTAACCAAAAATATATGAATTCCTTCATTGAGCCAAATTTTGCTCGTTAGAAGCTAAGAATGCTCACTTGGACAGAATTATGGAGAAAAAGAAAGTTTTGGAGAAAATTTGTGCTTTTCTTCAAACCTTTTGTTTGGTGACGTTCTCGTTGCCGTTGCCGTCATGTTTTGCGTAAGGTCCCTAACATGTAAAACGATCTGACCGCTGTACAGTGTGCAAGCGAACGCACTTTTCGGTGCACTTTTGGGTCTTTCAGTGCACCGTCTTTTATTTCACCGGCACATTAGTAGTCTACTAGTGCACCGCACAGGCGCACTAGTTTTTAAATTTCTTTCCGTACACCGGTACACCATTGCACCGCACCGCACCGGTGCACTAGTGCACTGCACCGGTGCACTTTCAGTGCACCAGTGCACCGCGACTGAAAGGTGTTAGGCTCCAGAAAAATCATACCTCGTGTTCGCACCGTGCGTATTTCAGTCGCCCAGTCATGGGTAAAACTACAGCTGAGAGGTTACGTGAATCGCTTGGAGATGAAGAAACAAAAGAAAAAAGAAAGAAATGCAAGATTCTACGAAAAGAACAAAGAGAAAGTTCTAAAAGAGAGAAAAGAACAGCGAAGGAGAAAGAGACCTCGTGTCGCTCTAGAAGAACAAAGCGAAGGTAAATTACCAATACCAAATTGGCGGCTTTACAAAGTTCGTGCAAGTGCCAGAAAAAAGCAAGGAAAAGAGAAGACATCATCCAAGAACGGAGCTGTTTCACCAAACGACCTCCGAGGAGTATTTGCTATCAGAACAGGACGAAACCGAGCTCTCAAACACACGAAGAACAGTCTTATGCCTAGCAGTTCGCGAAAAAAAGTTGTCGTCAATGCTTCTCTAGTCACAAGCCCCTCTACACGGCATTTACAATAACGACTTGGATATGTTAACTCGCCTGAAGAAGATTAAATTTTGTTTGAGACAATCACTGCTATCCTTTATACCCTTTCTGCGCAAGTGATTACCCACGAACGTCCGTGGGGAAGGAAGATTGCGTGACGAGCGTCTGCGTAGGTGCGTACATTAGGGACGTTAGAACAAATCAAGGCAGTGCGATCATTAAGTAGACACAAGGAATAAAAGCAGTCCCTTTCCACAGACATAATCTTTATTACTTCTTTAATTAAACTATTTACAATAAGAATTGTTTTTTTTCCGCTATTTGTTACAAGTAAGTTTCACAACAATATCTTCATGGTATTTGCTTTTGTATTTTTGGAGCTGGAACAAAGTTCAATCTTTGCTGCAAGTTATTTATCGGTTCCTCAAAATGTTTCTCGAAGTAAACATTCATAAAGAACTTGGATTGATATCCACAGTATACAGCCCAAGGGATGTAATATTTCCGCAGATTGGCCCGCTCTCTGTAAATAGATAAACAACAGAAAAAACGCTATTAACAGCAAATACTTATACTGTAGTCTTCTAAGCCACGACTGACTTAAAATGATACCCATTTTCCTTAGCAGCCAGCATAGAAGGGATGTTATTATAAATTTTCAATTTTCAATTTACAGACAAAGAAGGGTAATCCCATATAAAAAAGACGGCGGTGCTCGTGGAAAGATCCTGTTTTGTAGGCGTGGCTTGAAATTTTTTCTCCCCTAAGAGGTACTAATTCTTACATAAGACACAATCTCCTGTCATATCTTTTCGGCCAATACCCTCAGAGGAACTGCAAAAGCTCTCGCTGTGAACCTTTTGACGCTAAGCACCTTAAGAGCTAGCAAAACCACGTTTTTAACCCCTAAAAGGTACAACCAGCACCCCGGTCATTTTTATACAGGAGTTCTCCCCCCCCCCCCTCCCCCGGGCAGAATCTATACCATCAGCCCTCCCAAAGAGTCGTTGAAGCAAAACCAGAGCTACTGTAACTCGTCAATTTCCAAAAAGTCTTGCATGGCGATCAACTGAAGAGGTCTTGTAAATCGCATATGTGGATTAGTGTGTCGAAAGTGAATGCAAAGTAGGTTTTTTCCGAATTAAGATGATGTTTAGTAAAACTTTCTTGGCTTCGACAAGCAGAATTTCTCAGAAATCTTCAAAAACTGGTGAGCAATATCAATACTTGGCAATCATGAAGAGAATATGAACAAATCACTTGACGGTGTTTGTCTGTTGTGATTGGGGAGATCTGTTTACCATGTGATACGACTTTGTAATATTATTTTGAAACACCAAGTGTTCTGAAAACAGCACAGACAAACGAAAAAATAAGAACTTGACTGTCTAGTAGCTTACCGTGATGTTAACCTGATAGGTGCAACAAATGAGCTCAATGCACACATTGGGAGTCCTGTTTGAACCATTTCATACCACTTGACAGCTATTTCATGAGGAACACTGATGACGAGATACAGAAACCATTCACATACAATATGGGTTATTTGACCAAGCATGAGGCCAAGATGACTCCATAAATAAAGGTGTTATTTATATGAATAAAGAACACAATTTTTGGCAGGAAATAGTGGTAATCCCACGTGGACTAGCCTGTGTAGCTGGCCAGATTTTGCCCAAGTGGTTTTTTTGGCAGTGGAAATGTGGACACTATGGAAATGATCAGAGAGTAATTTTCAGTAGTGGCAAAATCTCACCAACTACACAGGCTAGTGCTTGCCAGTTGGATACCTGATCATAGCACAGGATTTGGTTCGTCTTTCCCCCTTGTAGAGCTAGTCTTGTTGTGATAATTATTATTAATTGGTAGGGTGGGTTTTGGTTTGGCTTGTCAAAGTTAAAACATCCATAAATACGATAAATGTGCATCTATTGTGCCACAGTGAGCTCAATGATTCACAGATCTGGCATTATGAAAGGTAGATACTCCATATAAATTGTTATTTGATCACAATAAATTGCTATTTGTGACGAGATTCAAACCTGATTGAGAGACCAGCAAGAGTGTGAACAAAGTCATGAACTTCTCGATATCTTTGCATAACATATGCAAGGTCTTTGTCATCAACAAACTTGACCTGAGTCCAAGAACACACAAAATACTATTAACCGATTGGCTGAGAACTGAATCAAATTAGCGGCAAAGGACTGTATTTTTTTATGTATCATTTGTGTAATACAAGATCTCATTCAGGGGTCAATTATAAAATATTAAGTCATACATCCTAGCATATCGTACATTTCAAGCATTTCAAGTTCACACTTATTTTCCTATAGTATAACTTATAACCACAGAAAAATGCTTTCTCTTTCTTGAATGAATGAAATGCATAAATATACAATTTTCCTTTTTTTTTTCATATCTTAATTCTCACAATTCACTAATATTCCTCCATAGTTCATTACTTCTTATTTACAATGAATTAATTTTCATTCATAATTCAATAACATTTATTCATTCATAATAATTTCTACCTCAATATTTGTAATATGTAATATTGTGAGATATCGTTCATACCATTTATTATATTAGGCAAGAGCATTAGATCTCTCTTAGTTAGACTGCATCTCTTACCTCATCTCTACCATCAGGTGTAAGTCTCTTTTTCAGTAAATGTTCCGTAAATAAAAAGAAACAAAGCAAGATTAGGATTTTCTCAAATTTATATTAAAAAATACAATACTAGGCCTGCTTCTAAATCAACCTACTACATCAATACCATCAAAACAAACTATGGTAAATTCAACATTCGCTTTACAGCTGTAAAAGTTTGAATCACCCTGAGGAAAGCATTAAACACCTCCCCCTTAAAAGGTTGAAAAACAAAGTCGAGCTAAACATCTTACAGTCTTACTGTTCATGAGTTTTCAACTGGTATTTGTTTATTTTATTTATTTATTTATTTTTATTTATCTATTTATTTCTTTCTTTCTTCTTTTCGTCTCTTTTTTATTGACTAATTAATTGCTTTCATCAAGCTTTAGTGCCAACCTACCTCCTGTACTTAAACATTACTTAGTTTTACTCAGCTTGATTAGCTTTATAGTTATCCTGAGTAAACATAATTTACCTCTTTTTTGTAGTAATATACTATATTGTAAAGTTTAACTTTTTTTTCTATTTGGTAATAAAGCTTGTTGTTGTTGTTGTTGTTAAAAAAATAAGTTGTTCAGCAACATAATGCTTTCTGGCTGGGTACAATAACATACTCAATAAAGTATCTATGGACTGTCAGTGCCAGATAAATTACACATATTTTTTTAGCAATAACTATGTTGGAATTCAAGATTTTAAACCGAGTTGTAATTTTTAAATAAAATTAACGCTTGAAAGGTTTGATGGTAAATGAGAAACAAACTTACATGAAGGTCCATCCCTCTGGCGTATTCTCGTCCAAACAATCCATCTGGAAGTTGTCGGAGTTTGTCAAAGTCAATTGAGGATGAATTAATGCGAGGCCGCTCTCTAATACAAAAAGTGCAAAATGATTAACAGGTAAAATAAGGAATACTGTATACATAAAACAAACTAGGTTTGTATTGGAAGCCATAGACATGCCATGCACCAAAAATAATTACATTGATTTTATTAATCATACAGTCATGTTAAAATTAAATGATTTGTGTAAGACCAGCTTCATCATTTAATGATAAATATTTTTTAAAATCACATGGCATAAATTTGCAATTACTTCAATATTTCTTGTCCAGCTGGATCTTGTATCATTCTATGGTGCATATTTTTAAGTGCAAGAAGCCCTGTTGTTTCTCCGACTGTTGCCACCATGTCTGCAATATTGAATTTAAACATTCATGAACATTAGAATAAAAGATATATATACACTTGTAACAATCTTATTCTATTCTTTTTAAAATCTCCCTTAATTACTTTGAAGTCCACATGGAGCTACAGATTTGTTGAGGGAAAGGTTGTTGTTATTCATCGTAGTAGATGCAATAATAAAGTGTATTATCGTTTGTCTCACGATGTAGTCACTTGAGATGTAGATTGCATCGTTTTGACTGCTTACTGCTAGTCTTCTTCAGGCGATAAGGTCGACTGATTGCATGGTATCATTTATATCACAAATGTCGGCTGTGATTGGTGCATTTCGATCCTCCTATTGTTCCATTGTTCCAGCGAGTAGCTGTTCCCTCAGTGGTCCGCTGTTGTACCGTTCTCCTGTTGTTGTGTTTCTTGATTGTGGGTATCCATGCTTCAGGAATTTCACAGGATTCCCTGTGAGTGCGGCAAAGTCTACATCGGGGAAACAGGGAGATCTATGCAGGAGAGGATCAAAGAACACGACAGGGATATACGACTCGCCCGTACCCAGACCTCCGCCGTTTCTGAACACACCCACGAGACCGGCCACTATCCTATCTGGAATGAGGTCAAGTTTATTGATCGAGATCCTCACTGGTACACACGTAGGGTCAAGGAAGCTATTCACATAAGACTTCACCCTAACAACATCAACAGGGATAGTGGAATTGAAATTCCTGAAGCATGGATACCCACGATCAAGAAACACAACAACAGGAGAACAGTACAACAGTGGACCACTGAGGGAACAGCTACTCGCTGGAGCAAGGGAACAATAGGAGGATCGAAATGCACCAATCACAGCTGACCTTTGTGATATAAATGATACCGTGCAATCAGTCGACCTTATCACCTGAAGAAGACTAGCAGTCGAAACGTCGCGATCTACATCTCAAGTGACTACATCGTGAGACAAACGAGCTACAGATTGTTTGATATAATGTGGTCAGATCAAAGCCTCAAGCTTATGTGACAAGACTTGAAGGTAGCAAACATAGTAGTAAAGAGCTGCTGCATACACTGAAAAATAATGAGAAACAATTATTGGGAAGAAATGATTTCATGTATTTTCTTTTCCTTCAGACATGTGGAAACATTGGCTGCACTTATTTATTTTACAAGAATTATCAAACTCAAAGCCAAGAAACAATGAAAGAAAAGCCGCAGAAAATGGTTCATTTGAAGAAAAACAAATGTAATTAAACCCTGCTGTTTCCAGCTCTCACAGGAAAATGAAAAAAAAAGTTCTACATAGCACGCAGGCATTAGAAGAAAAGGGCCATACAAGAATGAATAAAAATTTACTGAAAAATTTATCAATATCATGGAGTACGATATTCTCTTAGCAGAAGACAACACCAAGGGATGTATGTCAGTTGAATGTCAAATGCCTGATGGTAATTTCTCACTGTGGAAACTACCGGTATAGATTGATGTTAGTTAAGTGATAGTTCTACCTGCTCTTGTTGGATCATACAATGCCATAAAGGCAGAGCCTGCTGTTAGTAACACCTTTTGCATCTTAGAAGTAGGGACATGAGATTCATAGAGTTGATGTGCTCCTTGTACATGACTGGCCTCTTCATCTTGCCAAGACAGGGTTCTATCGCTACTAGAATCCTCCAACTCTAATCCTTACAGAAGAACAACAGATTCTTAGGATAAGAATACAGTGAAGGGCCCCCTATTAAGCAGACACCCTCTATTAATTGGACACCAGCTTGAGTCCCTAACAATGTTAGCCTCTGTTTCTGTTAAGTCCCTGGTTGTATTGATACATTTTAATTCATTAATTTATGGTAAAATAAGCATTTCATGACAAAACATGTTGCACCCTCCCCCTCTCCCCCCCCAAAAAATAATAAAACAAGTGTCACATTACACCTCTAACTCCCAATAAAGGTCACCTCTCTACAACAGCAACTTTCCTCTGTCCCCAAGGTGGCCGTTGTGGAGAGGTTTGACTGTACTAGTTATGTAACACTGTTTAATGGTATGAATGAAATATCCCACAAGCCATTTGAATTTTTTCAGTATACACACAAGCCTTGAGAGAGCGAGAGAGCGGCGTTGCATAACTATTTCATCCCGTGCCATAGAAAATACAGTGGCCAACACACTCAATGGGACATACGCGTGGCGCATGATGGGAAGGTTGATTGTAATACAGTCGAAAACATAACTGCCCTCTTGTATTCTGATTGGCTGTATTTTTTGTGGCATAGTACAATTAAAAATTACTAAAAGGCATTAAGATCTAAGAGGTATTAAGGGCACACTGCCAGCGTGCGAAGGAGAGCGGGCCCGGGGGGAGAACTCCCATATGGAATGGATGGGGATGCCTGTCAGAAATTTTGAATTTAACCCCTAAAAGAGACCAATCTGGGCGTGGCTGAAGCTTATGCAGACCCCTAAAAGAGACCAGTTTATAAAACAGGCAAATAAAAAGTACAGTGACTTTTAATGATGGCGAAGACCTTATCATGAAATACTTTTGCCTATAAGTAGTTTATAAAAGTATTGTCATAAGTCTTCATCTTAACCATTACACTCTTGTAAAACAATAGACAAAGACATTTTGTTACAGTGGACTTCAGATATTAATGGTATGGAAAACTTTGTTTATATGAATTGAGTAAATATAAAGAATCAAAATTCTTTCTGTTTTGTTATTTCTTCGCGTGCAACCCTTAACGAGACCTTGACGGCTAAAAATAATGACATTTTGCCCAGAAGACCCTAAACGAGACCAAAATCCGAAATTTCTACCCCTAAGCGAGACGACGAGTATCCCTGTCCATTCCACATGGGACTCCCCTCCCCGGGAGAGCGGGTCAGACTTCATAACATAAACCACGGTTTTTGGTCTCTCTTAATAAATTAATAATAATTATTATAGGCTTATGGAACTTACCTGCCGTCACAAAACGCTTTACCTTTGAGCGCCTGAACCATGGATTCAATAACAGTTTCAAAACACGGCGATTTCTTAATCCGACAGCCGCCATTTTTATTTTTAATTTCAGTCCCAGTTTTCCCTCTGTCAGAAGCGAGGTCAAACTGTTTGGGGCAACCAAAACGTGACTACTTCATGTAACGCGTCGGAAAGCCTCCAACCTCGTGGAATCCAAACATGGCGGAGATCCCGCAGTTAGTGAAGGATGCAGTTCTAGCATCAAGCGAACTGATGCCTCCAGGATCCTCGGAAGTGAAAGGTTATGACTTCAGTAATGGAGTGGATTATCACGCATTGCTGGAGTCATACAGAACAACAGGATTTCAGGCCAGCAACTTTGGCAAAGCGGTAGAAGAAATCAACAAAATGGTAAGTAGCCAGCAAGGAGCATATATTTAGCGTGAAGGCTGAGTTTGGTCAAGCTTAACGAAGTATATTACTCTGAGTCGGTATTTTTGTGAGTTGTATAAAACAAGAGTGGCATGGATTACTGGTCATAACAGGGAACAAGTGAGAGGGGGTCGCAAGGGTGGATGGACGGAGGGTTGGGGGAGGGCGAAGAGTTAAGAAAATAAATATTTATAAAAGACCGAGGTTTAGCTGCATCTATCAAATGGTACACTTAAAAACTCACTTTTTGTCGGTAGACCTGTGTTCAGGATATCTCCTTATTCCTAGGAGCCTGAAAGGTGCCTTTTTGTGATTATTGAGTAGGTTTTGGGAAGCAAATTGCAGTTATATAAAATTAGAACACAGTCCTAAGCAAATACATGCACTGATTGGTTAAAAATTGTGTTTCTATAACTTGATAGAAACACAGAACCAGGACGAAAAATTGCTGTAACTATGGTGCAAGCAAACGGAATTTACATTTTGATAATCAAAGTTGACAAGTTTTCCTTTTTCTCATTGTGTTGTTTTCTAAAAGAAATAGAAAACATGTTCGCTGTGTTTCTTTTGAGTTATAGAAACACTTGTGAAAGTTTGGGAGAACTCGGAAAAGCTGTGGTAATACTTGACTGTGGCTCATGTTCCCACAGCATTTCTTGTTCTCCCAAACTTCCACTCATAATTCTATGACTCGATAGAAACACAGTACATGTTTTTTATTTCTTAAATGTAGTTGTGTTCTTCCATAGTGAAGTTCATGCAGGTATTTGAGCTAATATCAGACGAAATATCTACTGGTGAGTTGTACACACCTTAATGAGACTTGTTAGACTTCAACTTATGAATCAAGGACTGGTTGTCCATAACTGACCAGTAGCATTACACTTATCACCATTGTGGCCATATGTGACTACTGGTACAAAGTGAGAAAGGATGATGACACAAAATATTCTAAAACATAATCCATATTAACTGTACTATTCAGACTTGCCTATTGCCAGTCAACCCCTGAATCTTGGAATAGTGCATTGCAAAATCATCATTTGGCTCTGTACGTTGTAATCTCATAAGCTAATGTGGTTTTTTTTTTGTTACCACTGGAAAATCATCATTTGGCTTTGTACGTAGTAATCTCATCAGTTGATGTGTTTTTTTTGTTACCATTTAGATTAAAAAGAAGTTAGAGCCTCTTCCAGAACCTGAAGATGGTACTGTAAATAGTAATTACCTTGATCCTGGTCAGCGACCAATCGACAATTGTACAATATTCTTAGGATTTACTTCTAACATGATTTCAAGTGGTGTACGAGAGACAATAAAATACCTGGTAAAGAATAACATGGTAGGTAAGCAAATCTTTGCTGTTTGATTTAGTTAAGGTGGGTCTCTATAGTTTTATGATCACATGCGTGCTACCCAGGGATGAAAGCTTAAGTAATCTGTTTTTCGTTATTTTATAACGCAAGGTTTGTACAGGTCATGGAAAACCTGGAAAGTCATGGAATTTGTTCTTTCAATTTCCAGGCCTTGAAAGTCATGGAATTTAAGTGAAGGTCATGGAAAGTCATGGAAAAGCAATATGCTTGGCAAAAAGATATTTTAAAAATTGAAAAAATAACAGACAAGTCAGAAACAGGCTTTAATTTCAGTATAAATAGACACAAGCACACATTTTATGAATTATAATGTTGGAAAATACGTTAAATAAATGATTGTTTTGATATTGCTGTGAGAACAACTGCTTAACTTTGGTCATGGAAAAGGTCATGGCTAGTCATGGAATTTTAAAAGCTTCAAAGAGAATGAACCCTGTAACATCAACATAAGCACAAAAGGCAAAACTAACGGTGAATTTTCTCGTGTTTCCTTCATTGAAATTCCGTAAAATTTGGCAGACTGATGATAAATATTTACTTTAGTTGGAGTTCATTTTTCAGGAAAATCTATCTGACCAGTTTTTCAGAAGTGGTAAAAGACATAAATTTGCAAATAATGGAAAAACTGCCTTCACAAAGCCACTTTATTTGTGTTTAAAATTTGTATCCCACCAGATTCATCATACTGTGAGAATTTTGGAAGATTTCACCGAAGAACATTCAAGAAAATCACAAATGAAGACATAAAAACAGTAAAAAAATGCATATATTTGGGCATTTATAATACTAGACTAAATCCCAAAATTTTACAAATCATCATAAGATTGCTTATTACATTTGATAAGTTTGAAAGGACTGGGTGTAAAAACAAATGCAAAAACGACAGTCAAAACATAACACTAGTGTGTGCAACGCAATAAATAATTAGCCCATGGAGCCACCTTAAGTCATAATTGTATAATCCTTCTGACCTAAGACATTTTTCCAGTATAAATCAGGAATTAGATGAATGTAATTTAATTATTATAAATGTTAACTTAAAGAATACTTACAAGTAGAGTTGTTTGTAATATGGTAAGCTAATGTCTCTTGCTTTCTACATCCAACGCAGGTTGTCTTTAAGAGTATGCAGAATTTACTTTTTAATAAGTCTGCACATTGAAGTCCATACAATGTAATTGTCACCTCCTTCCCTAACAGATAAGAGTCAGTTGAAAGTGATGTTAGATGCTGTGTACTACAATCATTGTGTGTCTGTTGGAATTGGTGGATTAAAAGGGGAAAATGTCCCCCAGTATATGTACAGGTTAATTCCAGAATCAGGTTTTGTCCTGAGGTCTAAAATGAGTACATGTATACTTTTGAGGTGTGGCTTCCTTCTAATAATAATGCAAATGTTATCAATTGAATCTTGCAGGTTGATTGTATAGCCACCACAGCTGGCGGCATTGAAGAAGACCTGATAAAATGTATGGCTCCTTCTTATATTGGTGATTTTTCATTACGTGGTGCTGAACTGAGAAAAAAGGGAATCAACAGAATTGGCAACTTGCTTGTACCAAACAATAATTACTGTCAGTTAGAAGAGTGGATTCTGCCTGTGTGGGATAAGATGTTGGAAGAACAAAAAACACAAGTATATAAAATCCTTGACCTTGTTCATTATAAATTTAACAATAATTTGTAGTTTAGCCTGAAGCTCAAAATGAAGTTGTAAGGATTTGATGGTACACCGACATAATATCCTACAGTTTAAGTAGATTATTTACTGGGCTTTGTCAATATCCTTTAGTAATAATCATGGATAAAACAGTTCTAAGTGATATGCACTACGATAGCTTATTTCAACTATATCTCCTTCATAAACTCAATTTGTAAAATAAGTCTTTAAAGAGTATGTACACACTGAGCAGCTTTTTGTGGCTATTTTTGGTACACCTAAAAATGGTATTTCACAAAAGTGACTAAGAATAGACTACTGTAAGTGTCCATAGTGGTTGTTGAAGATCTGTCTCATTTTCTTTTAGAACTGCAATTTGCCTTTGCTATCTGTTGACTACTGAATCATCATGATGGATCTATTGTGTGAAATCTTTTGCCTGACTTTCGTTTTGTCTGGTGAAAGATAGTAAGAGTTTCCCAGATGACAACAATAGCAAATATGCATATGCAAAATGGTTAGGAAGGGCCCTTTAATACATATAACCATCACAAAATTCATTTTGCCATCACTTGTAAGTGAAAGAAAGCAATACAAAGTGGCACATCTTACTCAACGCTACTAACTGTCCCCAACAACACACTCTTGGTTATTACATAATATGACACATTGCAAATCAAGTTTACTTTGGCAGTCTTAAGTGTTCAAGAATATTTTGTAGAGTAAGTAGCATAACAGGATCAGCAGGGAACCTGAAGGCCATAATAAGGCCTTATGTGTCCCATGGCACAACAAGGTCTGATGATGTTGAAAGCCATAATGCATATTTTCTTTTAATGTTAGGGAATAAAGTGGACCCCATCTCAAGTTATTGCAAGGCTTGGAAAAGAAATAAATCACCCAGACTCAGTTTGGTACTGGGCTTACAAGGTATGTTTTATGACCTTTAAAGCTAATCAATAACAATATTATTTAGTATTTCAAACCTTCAGTAAATAAATTTAAATGTGGTAATGTTTTAGCAAACAGTAGCATGACCATTGTATTCATCATTATCATTGTGTTTATCTTTGTTATTGTCATCAACATCATTGTTGTCATCATCACCATCACTATCATCATCATCATCATCATGAATTCATTTCCCTCCCGCTCATCCTCCAGCTCCTTTGTGTCGTTCATTTCCCTTCGCTTAGTTCCAGGAATAACTCACACTCGTCACCTTCCCTGCTGTGTAGATCACTCTTTCAGTTGTAACAGGCAACTCTTTTATCTTCTTGTAGGTTGTCATCCAGAACTGTTTTTCTATAATTTCAGGCCCTTATGCCTTCCTAGAAAGGTTAACATAACCAGCTTTATTGAAGAACTGCTTCCAATTTCTCAACAGAATAACATTCCAGTGTTCAGCCCAGCCCTTACTGATGGTGCATTAGGGGATACCTTATACTTTCATTCGTACAAGAATCCTGGCTTAGTAATTGATATTGTAGAAGGTAAATACTTAGTAAGGTATCAACTTTAGCTTGATATAAAAGGTGATTTAACACCATAGAGTGTGTGTGAAGCTGCCATTTCAAGTTTCTTCGTAATTTGAAGCTCCGGTTTGCTCTGACAATGTGGGGGTGAGGTTATATTGCGTGGGTGGGTGGGTCGTGGGTGGTTGAGTCATAGATCATGGGTCATGCATATTTTTGCATTATTGGTCACATGTCATGCATAATGCGTCATGCATAATCTGTCATGGGTTGTGTATTGTGGGTTGTGTGTGAAAATAAAGCAAGATTTTGTTATAATGGTTCAAATGGTCCATATGATGAAAAGTCTATTATTTTGTTCCTGATGGCTTCATGCAGGATTGACCATCTAGAGGAAAGTTATTTTTATAAAGAAGCTCAGTTCAAATAGTTTTGTCTGCCTGTGAAAACCAATTGCCCTCCTGCTGAGAGTGTTGATGAAACCCCTGCAAGGCTGCATGCAATTAGAATATGTTGTTCCAGAAAATATCCATATCCCTCTAATGGAGGGTCTTCGGGCCTGAACCCTTCCCCCCCCCCCCCCGTTCCATTCTTTTCTTTGAAAATGTTGGCTTTTGAGACCCCCTAAAGTCCACTTTGCGATTTCCAATAACCCTCCATGTGGCAGGCTTGATTTCTGCCACTCTCTTGGATCCCGTTACTAAAGTTTGGGGAGAGGAGCATTTTGCCAAACAGCAGCTGGTAATGCAAACCCATCCTTGGGGTGGACAGGGATATGTGTGGACTTGAAATCAGAGATTGAATAACCGTTCAACTATTGTTTTATTTCAGATATTAGGAAAATGAACAATATCTCAGTATATGCAAAAAATACAGGAATGATAATTATTGGAGGAGGTCTTATAAAACATCATATTTGTAATGCTAACTTAATGGTAAGTGCTGGCTTCTTTAAATTAAGGTTTAAAACAATGCAGTTTTTATGTATTTGTTCCTCTAACTCAATGTGATTATAACCAATAAGGTACAACAAAAGAAATCGCAACAATACTGTGACTTTGGTTTAATGGATATCAATTTTTTCTTTGGATATCAATTCTCGATTTTCCCTTTTAGTTTCGGTTTTGATTGACACTCATTCTAGAAATGGTCAATGAGGGCCCAGTTGGCCCCCCTCTGTAATTTAAGGAGGCCCAAGAAAGGAGGGTTACGAAAAGATATTTGAACGTCTTTGCACAGTCTGTTCAGTGAAAAAGTACGTTGACGAATTACGTTGAAGAATGCCTAAGTATAACTTACATTTCTGGTGATAATTGAGTATAATTGTGTAGTTGTTTCTGTGTAGAGAGTTGTTACGTTGTGTAAATATTTTGTAATTGTTGGGATTTTTGTCTTTCACAGCGTAATGGTGCAGACTTCTCTGTGTTTGTGAACACTGGGCAGGAATTTGACGGCAGCGACTCGGGAGCCAGACCGGATGAGGCCGTGTCGTGGGGAAAAATCAAAATCACTGCTTCTCCAGTAAAGGTAAAGAACGTGAGAACTTGGAAAAGTTTCTTTGCAACATCTGGTGGCCGAAAAACTGTAAGGAAGTAAGGTTTCTCATGAAAGTTTACGGGAATTGGAGGGAATGATAACTGTTTCGCCCCATGGCGAGTTCACCCCCAACTTTTAGTGTTCGTGTTTACGTAGTTGTTATCGAGTTATCAAACGTTTTCGAAGAACCATTTCCTTCTACGTATGTTTGATAAACTTAGATGATGATTGTTCGAAGTCAAACGGTTACCGGTCATCCCGCCACCAAGCGAAATTTTCTCGCCACCAGTACTCTGATAATGGGAGGCAGTGGATTAAAGAACGAGGAATAATCTCTATATACGACTCGATCTGGCTGGGGGCGAACTTGATCAAGTTGAGTCGATGTGGGGGCGAACTCGCCATGGGGCGAAACCGGCAGCTACCGTTTAGGGGGACTACAATCGTGGGATTATTTACAATGTAAGCATTGAAACATTGTAACATTTCCCAACCCTCATTTCTTCGTTTTCCAGCGTTTAAGTTTAAATCTTTGAAATTTGGACCGGGTGAAAGGAATATTGTTCTTGATTGCGGGTTATGTACATAACTCAGATGGATCTTTATCAAACGAATGACACTTCTGAAAAGTAGTTATTGTTTGAACAATACAAACTTGCTTCACACATAGTCTGCAAATCTGGAAAAAAGAAATTTCGTTGTTAAGTTTTCCAGACATGGAAAAATTATGCACTGTGGAAAATTAATGTCCAAGGAGAAGTGGGAAATTTTATCCGACAGGCAAACGTGGTAGCTCATATTCACAATGCGCTAATTCCGTGAAAAAAAGAGATCACAAGTGTATTTAATGTAATAAAAAAGAATACAATTTAAATAAAAGAACAATTTTAAATTAAAAACTGAGACACCGCCAAGCAAATCTAAATCAATTCATTTTTAAAGACGCAAACCTAAAACCACCATGGAATTAATATCACGGTAAAAAAAGAGGCAAGGTTTTCAACTGAAATGGCCTGGCGCAAGCTACTGGTGTACACGGCTAAAAATCACACATAATTTGGCTCTTGTGAACTTTTTTAAAATCAGATCACGTTGATATTTGGCAAGAAGTTGAAGTTTGTGAATATCTTCCCACTGAAAAGGTTTGGGTCTGCGTATATGGTTGAATAAAAGAGAGTATTTTAAAAAAGTCGTCTAAAACGGGCCCAGTTTGATCGCTTCGCGTAACATTTGAAGTCTTACTAGGCACATTTTAGGATCTCGAAGTTGTGCCTAAAGTTGTGCCTAAAGATATGCGTGAAGTGTTCAAAGACTGTGCCTAAATTGTGCCAAATCGTGCTTAATCGTGGCAAAGTTGTGTGTTAAAGAGCTCTTAAAGGATTCTTTAAACTAACCTGTGTGAGGCCTATACTACAATCTTTGTTATGCGATATAATAAATATATAAACAATAGCCTCCATTTGGCGCAAAAATATGCTAAGATATTTGTCCGCGGACATGATCTGTTCCGAGAAGGGAACAGTTTTCCGAGAGCGTAGCTCCAGGAAAACTGTGAGCTTCGAGGAACAGATAATGTCCAAGGACAAATATCCTAGCATATTTTCGCGCCAAATGGCGGCTATTGTGTTTATTATCCGTCAAATCTTTTTCGCAACACGCGCAGTTTTGAAAATTTGGGAATATTCTCGGATATTCCTCAGTTTTAGCTGGGGAATATTCGGTCACGTGACGTGTTTAGACCAATCGCGCGCGAGGGAAATATTTGATAGATTGTAATAAACCGTATTCTATTCAATCTCTAAATTCTCAACATGAACACAGTTTGCGATTCGCATTATTCGCTTTTCACCGCGTATATACTGTTAGTAGGCATATGTTGCTGATGCCTACTTTTTTAGATACATCCTCTCCTTGAAAAACGTTGTTCAAAGGGCTGCCTTTAGCCCGCAAATTAGGTTGCACTAAGCCCAAATTGGCATAAAGAAACCTTTGTGGTACTTGTCCCAAAAACTTGCCTAATTGTTCATAAAATGTGCCTAAACTGTGCTTGGGCTGTGCCTAAACTGTGCTAAAGAGTGCCAGAAATGCGTCTTGCCGGTGCCTAAACCGTGCCCTATTTTTGCCTTCTTCGATTTTACCCTGTGCTGTTGCACCAAAACCGTGCCTTTCTCTGAAGAGCTAATTTGTGCATATGGCCGAGACACATTAGGCGACAAGTCGCTCCGTGTGTACTGATTGCAAAACAAGTCGCGGTGGTTTCATTTGAGAGGGGATGTGAACTAGTTTTCTAATTCAATATGGCGGACCAGCGAGCACAATATATGACGCTCTCTCATTGGTTCATTTATATTTTGTCGCAGCGACTTGTTGCCGGAAGTGTACACACGGTGCGACAACGCCGCTTTCGCTAATTTTGTCGTTGCGATCAGTCGCACGAATTCAAACTGGTTTGAATTCTTGCAACTTATCGCAGCGACAATGATTTTCACAAAAATTAACCGTGTCACACGAGGCGAATTGTTGCGGCGTCTTGTCCCCGCGACGTGTCGCCTAGTGTTTCCCAACCTTAAATTACGCTCGTGTACACCAGTAGCATGCGCCAGGCCAAATATTGTCCGAAAAAATTATGGATGATACCTGGACGTCCTGACAAAAATGGACAACTAGTCGACAGAAATGTTTAGTTTAATTCTCGTGATAATCGCCAAATTAGAGGCGTTACAACGCTGTAAGTGTTGTGTTGAGGTGTGTAGTTTCGTTCAATTAATAAGGCAATACAAAGTACAGTGATGCTTCTTTCACAACATAAACAAATTTTGCAAAAGTCCGATTGGATAAAACTATTGGAACTTTGAAGAATTGATTACTTATGAAACCGCGCAGGTAGATAACAGGTTTAAAAAAGACCGTTTCTCGAAGGTCCCGGGGCTTTCGAGAAACAGGCCCCAGAACACAATTTTTAATTACAGTTCAACGCTTATTGTTCATTATGATTACGACTACAAATAACAGCAACTCAAAATGATGAGAAATATGTTGGATTTTACACTTCCCTAACAGCAAATACGAATCAACAATAAAGCTAAATGTTGTCATTTTCTACCCTCGCAAGTCAACACTGACAAATTTGTTGCGGTCTTGTTTCAGGTGTACGCCGATGCCTCTCTTGTGTTTCCTCTCCTGGTAGCCGAGACCTTTGCCCGGAATTTCAAAATTAACAGCTAGAAATAATTTAAGCGAAGCACTGCTCTGAGCACAGCCCGTAATACGGAACTAGGGAATTAGTTTATCTTTCGTCAAGTTTTCGAATCGTTTTCAGCTGGATTTGGAGGGAAACGAGATGATGCAAGGCTGGAAATGTGTCATCACTGTAAATGGACGCATTTAATTGCTAAAAATTTGAAGGAAGTTATAGCGCGGACGTTCATAAAAAAAATTGTCTGTTAAGGACGGTGCCTACTTTTGTTAGTGCGCACACGTTCTGCATATCACGCGAGGCATGGTTAAGCGCCACGCGCGCGCTGGGGTTGACATTGACGCAATCAGCTACGCTGTCAAGTGCACGACTAAAAAATGAAAGCAAAATTTTGGTACTGTGACCAAATCAAGTTCAACGAACCCGTACTTAACCCAAGAGCACCAAAATAGCAGCATATCGCTAGCCACTAACTGTTAATGTTTCCCAGCTGAAAAACTAGCTGTTATCTGTCGAAAATTATACTGAAATCCAACTGTAAACATGTACCTGCAGATGGCGTAGTGCGCGCGCAAAACGAGTGCGAAATACGCAAATGTTTTGCATACTGGGGAGGTGACAGGGAAAAATGTAACGGGCACCGTAAAAGTTTTCAAAAAAGATCAATAAATTGAAAAATCGCGTGGTTACGCCCACATTTTATGTTATGAAATGGAAGTGGCAAGCCTATTCAACACGTGATTAGTTTCTGGTTTTGAGCAAAAGGTATTTAGACTGTTCCAAAAGGTCGAGACAGCAGTATATTGGCTGAATCAGAGGAAGGCTGTCAAAAAACGCTAAAAGCGTTGTTGCAACGATTTTGATATAAAAAACATAGCAGAAATGGTTTTTATGTTACCAATTACCATTCAGTTTTAAGATCTTTATAAATATGTTTGCTTTTCTGTTTGTAAAGGCGTATTCGATGGAAATCTGTGAAGAAATATCCTTTCCTTCTTTTTTCAGAAAATGCTGACGTCAACGTTTTTGTTGACATTCAAGGCTAATTATCCCGAAAAAATGCGTGGCTACCCCAATTTTTCTTTGTGGATTCCAATAGCCCTTGCAAAGGTCTACATTTTCCGCGTGGTCCTTGCCTGGCGCAAAAACCTTTGTATTTAGTAGGCACCGTCCTTAAGGTAATTCCTCTGAAATAAAAGTGACAATAGATTTTTTTTCAAACTTTGTCCACTGAATATTTATCATATGATAACTTCAATTTTGAAATAAAAAAGGGGGGTGCCCATGCTCATTAAGGAGCAGTGAGGCATTGAAAATGCCCCATTTTGGCATTATTTAATGCTTATTATAAGAACGCATTCCCAGTAATTGTAACATCTTTGTGAGTCCGGACTCATAAGAACACGCATTAAACTACAGTCAACACATTGTGTCGGACACAAATAAACGTTTTAAGTTTGATTCAGACAGAAAGCTAAATCCTTGGTTAAAAATTTGAACTAAATTTCTTGACGTGGTTACCGACTGCCAAATAGAAAAGACCACCGTGTATCTGCTATTTTTCTTATTTATTCAATTTTCAGCAATAGAAATTAGATCAGTCTTTTCTCACGCAAAGCTTATGATTAGTTGATTACAATGAGTGGAAAAAAAATTGGGGTTGCCCGTGCTCGTTGGTGAGCTAGAGCCATTTTTCAACTGACAGAGCTCAATATCAAGGCAATTCCGTCATGTTTTCAAAGTGCGCGTGCACGAGCGCGCGCTAATGACGCCATAAATTATGCGCAGTAAGGATGCGCAATGCAAATGTGAGGAATGACCTTAACAAGAGCTTATAGGTGACAACAACGCTGTGCCAATATCAACGAACGATAACGTCACGTTATATGTGCAATTTAGAATAAGAAAAATTGTCGCGCAAAGTGAACTCGAAATTTCGTATAGTGACAAGGGCCACCATATTCGTTTACTAGGTCGAATTTGTTTACTCTTCGTTGACGTTTCATCATAACTTGCAATTAAACTCCTCCGATCTAATACAGATTAGGAAAGGCAATGGTCACAGTTATATTAGTTCAAAGCAAACTAAACATGTTAGGTATTTTGCAATTCCAAAGAAATTCGACTTGAACGGGAATCAAACTCATGGAGTTTGCGATGCCATGTAAACATCTATCTTTTACTGTGACGTAAAGCAATCGAATTTTATATATATTGGTCCTGAGTTTGCTACATAACTGCAGGACTGTTTATTAATCTCTCGACTCATCCGCGGCTCATATACATAGCATTTATTTTTTAATTCAGATATGATCGGCGACAATGATCGGCGTTTCCACCCGCCGCAAAAAGGCCAAGAATCCTGTCTTAAGCATCCATTGCGACTAAACCGCAAAGATCTCTTCCTGTGTACAAACTGCATTAGCAGACTTGAACGGGAATCAAACTCATGAAGTTTGCGATGCCATGTAAACATCTATCTTTTACTGTGACGTAAAGCAATCGAATTTTATATATATTGGTCCTGAGTTTGCTACATAACTGCAGGACTGTTTATTAATCTCTCGACTCATCCGCGGCTCATATACATAGCATTTATTTTTTAATTCAGATATCTGTTGACAGTTTTTTTTTAAACTTACAATGATCGGCGTTTCCACCCGCCGCAAAAAGGCCAAGAATCCTGTCTTAAGCATCCATTGCGACTAAACCGCAAAGATCTCTTCCTGTGTACAAACTGCATTAGCAGACTGAAGACATTGATAGTGTGGTTTTACATATTTATGTCGCAGTTAATTTCTTTAACCATTTCCAAGGGAAGTTCTCAGACAAGCTCAGTTAAAGATAAATATAGTTCAGCGTTAGAACTTGACGAATTTGGAAATTTCATCGAGAAGAGCTCCGGAGAAGAACCGCCTTGACAAGACGAACAATTTTTAATGGTTTAGATAGAGTGCGAAGACGATATTCGACGGAAAAATGGGCGCCCTTTTTAGCGTTGACATCACTGTCTTTAATAATTCTTGACAATCTTTACAAAGGAAAAAAGCATTAAATAATCATCGCTTTTTCGAATTATTATTAGAAGTAGTATTAGCTTCCCTGACAACGCATTGTATACTCAATTCGGATCGAATCCCTGGATACACTGTCCAATTAATGTGAAAAGCTCTGTAAGTTGGGCAACACCAGCCCACTCTTATTGGCTCATTTACTGACAGTATGATTAATTCTGACACCGTTTTGTGTGTTTTGAGCAGATGATAAGCGCCCTCACTCTCAAATTGCAGTTTTCTAAGTTATAAGTTTAATCATACCGGTCACGAAGAACAGTAATCCGCCCGGCAAACGCAACTGAACATCTTTCAGAGCTTCAGGTACAGTGCGTTCACTTCATAGTTGAATGTGAAGTGTTGTTTTACAATTTGGCTATGTTTACACCTCATTCTGCCTTTTGTCCTTTAGCATTTGTTCTTACCATATATTCATTTCTTGCTTGGCTGTAATATCTGATCGCTTGCTGAAAAACTAGGGAACTGCTATTTGTCAGCCGAAAAGCTTTTGCGGTGAATGGGCTCTTGAGTTCAAAAACAAAACAGTGTTTTGTTCTTGTTTGGCAAAACCTTTTGTTCAAAACTTGGTATGGGTCCAAAACAGAACGATTTTGAAAAATATATTTCATTGTATTCATCGCAGGCAATGAATTTACTTCGCGTCAGAGAATAGCGCTAACTGCAAAACAATTAACTGGAAAATAATACAAAATAGTAAGTCGCGCAAATTAGGAATTTGCTTTTTCAGGTCCGCGCTTTCGTCAAAGTTAAACTCAAATTTTCTGCCATTGTTGTTTGTACGAAACAACAAACTGCTTTCTTTTGTGCAATGGTTTTAAAAAGCAATTCACCGAAACCGGTTCATGAGCGGCCAATGTTTATGTAGCTGTCCGTGTTTCAAACTTCGGGTCGCTCGAGCAGGAAACAATCAAAATTATCCTTCTCATCTTCGACCAGTTTTTAATGAGTGTTGTTATGTTTTTTCTGAGCAAAACCATCCTGCTGTATTTTGACAACAACAGGATAGTCATTTTTTACTCACACAATTCCCACTTAATATTTATAAACATAATTAGCTGCGGGCTATGGCTGATTCTTTAAACACAGCAGAGGACGTTTTAAGCAATAAACCTTTATATAGTACAGGAAGTAAAGAACGTCCGGGGATATCATTTTTAAATGCTTAATTCGGTTGTAAAACGTTTAGGCCAGTACCTCATTTCTTGAATACTGCCGTGTATTAATCACAGTGAAAATTTCTTTCGAGTGACTGTTTAAATTGGAAACCATTTTGAGATAGAAAGTTGTCCACTTGATTGAGTATGTGCGTTTTCAATGTAAGAAGAATATTTGGCCTTTGTGCTAAAGTCTTCTAACGCTGCGCGAAATTCAGTACGTCCTTACCAAAATAAAACCGCTTGTTGATTCGAAGTCTTTTTACAGGAGAAACAGATGGATATGTTAATTCAAACTATTTTTGTCTTATTCATTATTTCGGCAAATATACTTCCTCTACAGTAATTTGCTTATAACTCGATTGCGAGACTGAAAATGATTTCAATGACAAAACATTCAAACACTATCTATATAAAACTGTCGGAGCGATCTGTGCTCATAGTTCTTTAAAAAACGTTTCAAACAGATCTAAAAAAGTATCTATATAATTTGAAACTGAACCGGCGTATCGAAGAATTGAAACAATAATGAAATTAAATTTCTCTGCTGGTAAGCTGTGAAGTTTGATCGGACGACATTAACACGAATTTTGACTGATGTGCCGAAATGATTATTAATTGTCTCATTCACTATCTAGTCAAATTACGTCGGCGTCAGTTTGAGTGACTTCCTTAGCAATCCAAAAACTTCGGAGGGGGTTTGGTCTGGAAGTGTTATTTTTGATGGACGTTATTGCCAAACGTCTGTAACAATATACGATTAAAGCTCTTATACGATCGACAATTACATTGTTTAGCAATTTGGTAACTATATTCCAGTGCCGGAAAGCACCCAACCGATCGAATGCAAATTAGCCAATATATTTAAATACAGCCTCAGGCATCCTCGCTGAATTTTTACATTTTATAGGTGACGTGCTACTTGAAGGAGACCAAAATGAGTTCACCTAACAACTCTACCATCGCAAATGGAACTGAACCACCTGATTACAGTGTGGAGCAGTATGTGGAATCAAGTGGTCTCCGTGTTTTCCGTTTGGCTCTTTTCTCGCTGATAATCGTGGCCAGCTTGCTCGGTAACTCGATGGTTTGCTATGCTGTTTGGAGCATACCGTACCACAAGCCCCTCTCCTACTATCTCGTCGCTAATATGGCCTTTGCCGAAATCCTGAGCAGCGTGTGTTTGCCAGTGATGCTAGCGAACCGGGAAAACGAGGAACTAGTCGTCAGAGCCAAATGCATTTTAAATCCTCTCCAAGTGCTGGCAATCCTTGTGGTAACGTATTCACTGGCCGCGATCGCTTTCTATCGTTACCGAGTCATGGTTGAACCGAATCCGCGAGGACCATCAACGAAGGTAAAACTTCTGACGATTCTTGGGGTGTGGCTGGTGTCATTTGCAATCTCCTTCCCGCTGTTCATAGGACTAAGATATCAAGATGGCGAATGCAAAGAACATGCCGTAGCCAGCAATGACACGTATGTGCTTACGAAATTCATCCTGAATTACGCTCTGCCATATGTGATCATGTTGGCGTCTTACGGTGCAGTGGCTTGGAACTTAAGAAAGAGAATTGCAGAGAAAACAATAGAGGCGCGAAACTCGATGGTCCCTTCTTCGTGTGTTGTGAAAGCTGAAGATCAAATTGAACTCCAAGCCGCACCGGTAAATGAAGGGAGGCGCTCTAGAGAGACTGAACAACGAACGTCTATGATGAACGAGAGTAACCGCAGGGGAAGTAGGCCAGAGAGCACTGACCTGGAAAGAGATCTACTTAAGATGATTTTTGTGATTATTATCATCTTTGTAGTTTGTTATTTTCCGTATCAAGCCTATTTTTTGTGGGTTAGGATTTATAACATAGAAACGTATCAATTTCGGTATCAAGACCTTATATATAAGTATATCTTTATTTTGACTTGCCTTCCTAGTGCCCTGCATCCTTTATGTTACGGTACAATGAGCACGTTTTACGCCAAGGCATTCTCAAAACTTATTCTCTGTAGAAAATAAATATTCAGATGTGCGTTGCTTGCTAAATTGAAAAAAGTTATACTAAATTGGGTAGATGCTACCTTTGCTCGGTTCTAGAACAAACGATCGAACGAATGAATGAAATTAATAAGCTTGTAGCTTTAAATGAAACATAGCTATACAAATAAAGAAACTTCCATATTACGGGGTACAAGGAACATTAACACAGTTTTAAGTGAGAAAACTTCTATTTAGAGCTGACAAGATACAGTAGATGTAGATGAAGAAAAAAGGAAAAAATTGTATGCAAGGACCTGTGGGATAAAGAGAACTCAAGCCTGGTATTAAATGTAAGTTTAGAACATATATAGATTTTTCGGTTACTGTTAAAATCGCTTTTAATTCTGCGGTTCGTACTGATAAAAGGTATAAAAGCTATAATAGCTGCTAGAATTAAGTTCGTTAAGTGATAAGCTTAAGTGATGTATACATTGTAGGAAGATGATAACCCAGTAAATTTGTGCAACAAAATAAAGAAGATTGATCTAGAAGGAAAAAGAAACGCGTGGGTTTCAACGCGGGTAGGCATTGAAATTGTCTTAGAGTCGATTGTTTTAATTTGTAAATGCAGTGTTTGTCTCCCAACTGTCTAAGAAATAGACAAACAAGCTGGTTGAGTGTGAGAAAAACTTAATGCGAAAAAAGCAAATAATTTCGGTTTTTTAATTAGAAAGCAACACTGATGACACTAATGTCGATTAGAAAAAACGTTAGTGTAGATAGGAAAAACATTCAAGGTAAACTAGTAACCAAACGAATCCATTTTGGACAGTTCGTGTCGAGTTCGTGATGGCAGTCAGTAATTTGTCCAACTGGACGAGGACCAGTGTAGCCACGAGAGTTAAATTTTTCCGTTTTTTGGTCGCCTTTTCTATTTTGCTTTGTCTTGCTGTTAAAGGTAAATTTTTAGCGTGCCTTTTTTGTGCAGTTTTAAATGCAAATTAGTTTTTTCACGTCGTGTTATGTAATCGTCTATTGTTTATTACGTAACCTCGTTAAGTTTATTCTTTTAGTTCAAAATTCCGTTTAAAAGCGTTGTAGTTTTTTAGTTGTATTCAGTCGTTGTCAGTTCCGGAGTGCCGTACAGATCTTGTAAGTAATCTCGTTTTTCCTTTCTATTTTTTGTTGTTTTTCGTATTGTTGTATTTTCAGTTTATTTAAGTTTAAGTTCGTATTTATTAATTTCTGTATTTGTTATTTTGGTTTTAAGTGAATCGTTAGAATTAAAGACGAATTCGAGACGTACAGGAGTGTTATGTATATGCATTCAAAGATCTAGGGGATGCCATGTTGTCCGGAATTGAAAGTCTAAGAAGACGGCGAGTCCATTCAGAGGATGCCCTCGACAGTATGCGCCTGAAGAATTCGCGTTCAGGGTATTTGTCTAGAGTTACGACGAATGTCAAGCTCGTTACTTTAAGGAACATTTTCATCGGAAAATGGAGACGGTTGCGAGAATCCAAAGATGGATTGAAAACGCTAGAGAAATCACCGCACCTACCGCCGCCGAAGCGCTTCAAGAAAATGAAGATTCTGTAAGTACCGCAAGTTCTCTGCTATCTTCACATTTGTCTGTCAGACAGCTAAAGGCCAAGCAGGCGTTAGCGCAGTTAAAATTGTACCAGCTGAAGAAAAAGCAAGCATTATTACGTCAGGAAGAAGAAACGAAACTAGAGTTGGAGATTGTGGATGCGCAGTATGAAATTCAAAGGACTGATCTTCAACTAAAGTTGCTTCAGGATGAGGAGCCAGGCGCTTTAGCTAATTTACGGGACGTTTTTGAAGATGTGAAGCCGTTTAGTGAACGAGTTAATGTTAGAGCAGCAAATGTCCCTGAGCAGGAACATTCTGATCCTCGAGTCGAACGGAAAATTGGTGCTCGAAACGCTCAGTTGCGGCTGAATCCTAATGCACAGGAGTTTCCGAGTTGGTCAGTAGGTCCCACTGTACCCGTTGCGCATCCAGGAGCAACTAATCCTACCTTGCCTGGAGGAATTGTGGATAAGATGGCATTAACCATAAAGCAGGGATTTGCATTGCCGAAAAAGGAATTGACTGTGTTCGATGGTGATCCTCTCGAGTACTGGAGCTTTATCAAATCGTTTGAAAACAGCATCGTGAGCAATGAAGCCAGCGAAAGTGAAAAACTCATGTATCTCCTTCAGTATACATCTGGAGTGGCAAAGGACACGATCAAGTGTTGTTTAGTCATGGATTCATCCCTGGGATACCGAAAGGCGAGAGACCTGCTGGAAGAACGATTTGGACACCCCTTCATAATTGCCTCGAAATACGTAACCAAGTTAACAGAAGGACCACCACTTAAACCATGGGATCGCGCAGGACTACTTGCATTTGCGGACAGATTGAAAGACTGTGAACACACTTTGGAATCCATTGGATATCTGGAGCAGATTAACAGCGCCGACAACTTAAGAAGAATTGTCCAGAGACTGCCGTTCCATCTCCGTACTAAGTTTGTGGAACTAGCGGACCAAATTCAGCAAGCTGGTCAGAGAACGAATATCAGCCATATCGCCGAGTTTGTCAAAGTCAAGGCGAGAGCTGCCAATAACCCAGTGTTTGGTTGCGTGGTAGACGTTGCGCGTGACAGATCAGAGAATCAGAGGCGAAAACCAAAGGGTGGTGCATCATCTGAAGAACGTTTAAGCACATTCAATACACGAGAGACTAAGCCTGGTGTCGGGCAGAGTTTGTCTTCCAATAAATTCACTCCAACCCTGAGGTGCCCATCGTGCAACGGAAATCATTCCTTGGCGAAATGCGGTAGTTTCAAAGACAAGAACTTCGACGAACGTCTACAAGTGATGAGGAAAGCTCAGCTATGCTTTAATTGCTTCAAGTATGGTCACATCAGTGTAGGATGCCTAGCGAAAAGTGCATGTGAAATCCAAGGATGCAGGAGAAGACATCATACTTTGCTTCACCCACCGTCTCCACAACAGACAGTCGAAGGTCGAGACAGAGTGGCCGATCAAGGAATTCAGGTTAACAGCAGTACTCCATTACAAAGTGGACAGGCCAACAGTACCTCAGCTGGAGGAGGAAAGGTGTGCCTGAGAATAGTTCCTGTAAAAGTACGATGTCACGGTGACGCAAGCAAGATCGTGGAAACCTACGCCCTTCTAGACAGTGGCTCAGACATCTCCTTGTGTGACAAGAGCTTGGCCGCGGAGCTCGGTGTGCAGGGACGCCAAAAAACGTTTTACTTGACGACCCAAGAGAGAGAAGACAGCCCAAGAATTGGCTATGAATTCAGCCTAACTGTGGAGCCACTGGATGGAACTGACAAAGTAGACGTTACAAGACTATGGACAGTTGATAAACTGAATGCTTCTAGCCGCAGTATTCCATCAGTGCAAGATGCAAGACAGTGGGCTCACCTGCGGGACATCAAGCTACCAAGTATTAGTGAGAAAGAAGTCCGAATGATCATAGGCACCAACGTTCCTGATGCATTCTGGGTGTTAGAAGAAAGACGCGGTAACAGAGGAGAGCCATACGCCATACATACACCTCTTGGCTGGACACTCGTGGGCCCAATGGAAAGGAGCGTCGGCGAAGATTGTCATCTGAATGTTAACCTCGTTCGTTCAGCGGAGGCCTTGAGAGAAGATGATGATTGTCTCATGCACCAGCTTGAAAGGTTCTGGGCAGCGGAGAACTCTGGAGTGATCCCTGAATCCAAGGTTAGCATGTCAGTGGAGGACAAGGAAGCCCTTGCAACCATGGAACAATCTGTGAAACTTGAAGATGGTCATTATCAAATTGCGCTTCCTTGGAGACAGTACCCGCCATTCCTGCCTTACAACCGTTTCATGGCTGAACGCAGACTGCAAACACTCAAGAACAGGCTCCTACAAGATAGCGAGCTCCTTGAAAATTACAAGGCCACCATGGAACAATATCTTTCCAAGGGTCATGCAAGAAGAGTGCCACTTAACGAAATCAACGTACAAGACAGGCCGCTGTGGTACCTTCCCCATCACCCGGTGCTAAACAAACCTGGAAAGACACGAGTGGTTTTTGATTGTGCCGCAAAACACAAGGGAACGTCTCTGAATGATCAGCTCCTTACCGGTCCAGATTTGACCAATTCTATCGTTGGTGTGCTGATGAGATTTCGTGAAGAACAGGTTGCATTGTCTGCTGATATCGAGTGTATGTTCCATCAGATCCGAGTAGCACCAGATGACCGTGATGCATTCAGATTCCTCTGGTGGCCGGATGGAGACTTGACCCAACAACCAATTGACCATCGTATGGAGGTCCATTTGTTTGGCGCGACATCGTCTCCGAGTTGTTCCAGCTTTGCGCTAAGAAGGACAGCAGAAGACAACAAAGATGAATTTTCAGAGGATGTAGTCAGGACTGTCAAGAGGAACTTTTATGTCGATGACTGTCTTAAATCGGTTAAATCAGTTGAAAATGCTGTCGAAGTTGTGGACCAGCTCCGAGAAATCCTCTCCAAAGGCGGGTTTCGGCTCACCAAGTGGTCATGCAACAGATCCGAAGTTCTGGATACAATCCCGCAAGTCGAAAAGGCTCCATCAGTGGTGGACCTGGACCTAGACAAGGATAAGCTACCAATGCAACGTACGTTGGGACTCCACTGGGATATGGAGAGTGACAAGTTCATGTTCAAGGTTGCTCTTAAAGACAGACCAAACACCCGCCGTGGTATACTATCCTTGACCAGTTCTGTTTATGATCCACTTGGGTTCGTTGCGCCAGTCGTCCTCCCAGCTAAGAAATTGTTACAAGATCTCTGCAGAGAGAAACGCAGATGGGACGATCAAATCAGCGACGGCGATGGTGAAAGGTGGGAGAAATGGAAGAGTCAGTTGGCCAATCTTTCCATGATAACAGTAAAGAGATGCGTTAGACCTGCCTGTTTTGGAGACTTGAAAACTGCCGAGTTGCACAACTTCGCAGACGCTTCACAAGTTGCATATGGAGCAGTTTCGTATCTCAGATTGGTGGATGTCGAAGAAAGGATCCATTGCGCATTTCTAATTGGAAAGTCTCGTCTTGCTTCTCTGAGACCAATGACTGTGCCAAGATTGGAACTGTCAGCTGCAGTGTTAGCCGTTCAGTTAGACCAGACCGTAAGAGAAGAGCCGGACATTCCGATTAGCCAATCGACATTTTGGTCAGACTCCACCTGTGTGTTGCAGTACATCAGAAATCAGTCAAAGCGTTTCCATACATTTGTTGCAAACCGGCTGTCAGTTATACATGAGAATTCAGCACCCCATCAGTGGAGGCATGTCAGTTCTGAACACAACCCAGCGGATGAAGTTTCCAGAGGTCTTACAGTGGACGAAATGAGTGCAAGTAGCAAGTGGCTGAGCGGTCCCGAGTTTTTGAAGAGGAGGGAAGAGTTTTGGCCTTGTGATCCTACAATTCGCCAACCAGAACTATCAGATGACGATCCAGAGATCAAACGTGAAACTCAGCTCTACAACCAGTCGTCGACTCGTCATCAAGGCGAAGAAGTTTTTTCCAAGTTGATAGAGCGCTACTCATCTTGGGACAGATTAAGAGGAGCTGTGGCCTGGCTATTGAGATTCAAAACGTGGTTCATTGAAAGATACCGTGGTGGTTCCACTAACTTCAGATCTCAGTGCTGTTTAGAAAGGGGACCTGTCCTGTCCGTGGAAGAAGTTCAGTTTGCAGAAAGGGAAGTTATCAAGCTTGTACAAAGGCTGTCATTTCCAGACGTCATTAGAACCACGCAAGGAATCAGTTCATCGAAGCCTTCGCGCCAAGTAACTTCCGAGTTAAAGAACCAAAAGATGCCAGCCTACATGCGCAAACTGCATCCATTATTGGACGACGTCGGAATCCTAAGAGTTGGAGGGCGACTGGAAAATGCCTTAATCACGTATGAGGCTAAACATCCAATTATTCTTCCCTATCGTCACCACGCTACGGATTTGATCATCTCTCAACATCACCAGAAAACCGGCCATCTTGGGCAAGAGTACGTACTGTCCAGTTTGCATCAATTCTATTGGATAATCAAGGGACGTTCAGCTGTGCGGAGAGTGATCAGTAGCTGTTTCCAGTGTAAAAAACTTGGTGCAGTACGTGGAGAGCAGTTGATGGCCGACCTACCGAAGGAAAGACTGACATCAGGAGATCCGCCATTCACCTACGTAGGCGTGGACTACTTTGGACTCTTTTATGTACGTCAAGGTCGCTCGAATGTGAAACGCTATGGATGCCTATTTACTTGCTTGGTTATCAGGGCCGTTCATATAGAAGTCGTAAACTCACTTGATACTGATTCCTTCTTTAATGCATTGCGAAGATTCATCAATTTACGAGGATGTCCAACTACCGTTTGTAGTGACAACGGGACAAACTTCCAAGCTGGAGAGAGGGAGTTACGCGAGTTGTTGAGCAACTGGAATCAAGAATCAATCCACAAGTTTCTTCATCAGAGGAATATTACATGGAAATTTGTTGTTGTTAAGAGCCAACCCAAATTTGCCACCTGGAGTCTTCAGCAGAGAACAAATGTACAGCAAGCGACGTTGGCGTCAAGTCCAGTACATGGCCGATATATTCTGGAGGCGCTGGTTGAAGGAGTACTTGCCGACCCTTCAAGAGAGAGCGAAGTGGACCAGACCTCGCCGTTGCTTAGCGACCGGAGATCTAGTTGTGATTGCAGACGACAACGTCCATCGAGGAAAATGGCCATTAGGCAGAGTAACTGAGGTTTTCATGGGAAAAGATGGAAATGTCCGATCAGCCAAGGTGAAAACTGCCACCACAATTCTTACAAGGCCAATAACCAAACTGTGCTTCTTAGAAGGAGAGAAGAAAGCTTAAATTGAAGAAACTGAATTCACCAGAAAATCCAGTGTGAAGAATGATCAAGAGGACTTACTCTCGTGTCTGAGTATAGTTACACTATAGTAATGAACTGTAGACTTTACTAGTCCATTAGGGGGGCTATGTAGCCACGAGAGTTAAATTTTTCCGTTTTTTGGTCGCCTTTTCTATTTTGCTTTGTCTTGCTGTTAAAGGTAAATTTTTAGCGTGCCTTTTTTGTGCAGTTTTAAATGCAAATTAGTTTTTTCACGTCGTGTTATGTAATCGTCTATTGTTTATTACGTAACCTCGTTAAGTTTATTCTTTTAGTTCAAAATTCCGTTTAAAAGCGTTGTAGTTTTTTAGTTGTATTCAGTCGTTGTCAGTTCCGGAGTGCCGTACAGATCTTGTAAGTAATCTCGTTTTTCCTTTCTATTTTTTGTTGTTTTTCGTATTGTTGTATTTTCAGTTTATTTAAGTTTAAGTTCGTATTTATTAATTTCTGTATTTGTTATTTTGGTTTTAAGTGAATCGTTAGAATTAAAGACGAATTCGAGACGTACAGGAGTGTTATGTACAACCAGTTTTTATGTAGAGTGCAGCGATTAAATTGCGCGATGACAACTTTGTTAATTTTTAAAACCAAAACTTAAGTGCACTCCACCTGAAGAGATCCCACTCTGTGTCTCTTAGAAACAGAGACAGAGAAAATATGTTATCATCTGTGATACAAGTGCTGAAAACGTCTTGCCGATATATTTTGGTTTTATTCAAAGACATCCCAACGTTTAGTCAATTCGTCTGTTTGACCCGCGGCATGGAAATGTTTAAATAATGCTCTTTTTATCAAATGCATCGAGACATTATACACTTAATTGTTATGAGCAATATTTCGCGATTAACCAAGCTTCTCAATGAAACATGAGAAGTCATTCTCAAGTCCATCAGTTCAATTTCCTTCGCTTTTAGCCATGATATTTTGCCAGCAGGTAAAAGACAGCTGCAAGCCATGCCAATTAGAAATTTAAAATTCTCATAACTGAACTGACCAAGCTTTGTTTGAAGTGTAAGTTTTTATTTTTTACAAGACGTAAAACAAAGTGTAGAGTATTTCAAAGAGTAGTAATCTGTCGTGAATATACGGATCAACCTTTTTCCAAGGAAATTTTTTTAACTCTCTCTAATATTCTGTCATAGTCGGTCTTGGAAGTTAAAACTACACAACGAAAAAAAAACAACAAAAAAAAAACACTCAGGTCAGTTTCGTTTTAACTGAAATTTGATGCCTGTGCAGCCTTTGCGGCACTTTTGAAATAGAATATTTGGTAGATTCAATAATTCTCATCTAATGGCAAACTACTTTTCTGCGAAGTTTGTGAACCGGTGGGTGATCCGGTCAATACTGATGTGCTTCATAAATTAATGGACGGTTTGCTTTTTTTGATGAACTTACAGAGAAGATGAGAGTGTTATACTCCCATGTTCGCCTTCTTGCTATGGTAATTCATCACAAGCTATCTTTAGAGATGGTGCCCAGTTCTCCGCTGGAAAACGATGCCATGCGCGTTGCGTGGATGTTTTTTTAGAGGCTGAAAATGTATGTAAAGCGGCTTGTGCTTAGCACGTGAGCAAATTTTCTGACACAGAACTGGCTGTAGATCTATCCGGGGGGATTACTTGACACTGAGCATCAGTCACCCAGGGAGCAGAGAGGGTGAAGGGGGATGTTGAAGTGATCAGCCATAATAGTGACAAAAAGGCGCTAAGTCCTTTTCTGCTTTTGAAATTTGCGAGCTGAGGACCTTAGTTTATTTTGTGGTGGCGTTTTCCCGGTGAAAGACTCTTTTGTTGAGTGGGGACGGCAAGCGTAATCGACCAGTGTATGTCAATAATTGTATTAGTTTCAGTTTACATACGTAAACTACATGCGCATGACAAAGACGAAATGTAAAGCTAAATCTAAAGGATGCCAAGGGTGCAATGGCTAGGGAAAAGGTTGTTAAAATCCCTAGTTTGTCACAGTATTCTAAACTTGTAAATAAAAAGAAATCAGTGGAAAATGACAAGGATTTGTGACTTCGGGAAAGGCTGGTTGCTGTAATCAAGTATTCTATGCTTCTGCACATAGCAATGAGAAGTGTGGAATAAGAACAAATCGTTGAAACCCGGGAATTCGTGGCCCGGGTTGGGCATCTTTGAATCCAAATTGAAATTGAACTCGTCCTGAAAATGGCCTTTCGGGCCAAGTGAGTTAAATTGACAGCAATCTTAACATGGATGGTTTAAGGTTTATTACTTGATACTTAAAGCATAGCTTAAAACTAATAACATTTTAAATA
The DNA here is from genome assembly GCF_964199315.1 of Orbicella franksi. NCBI lineage: Eukaryota > Metazoa > Cnidaria > Anthozoa > Scleractinia > Merulinidae > Orbicella > Orbicella franksi. The sequence continues at coordinate 3,350,872 of NC_138145.1, read as the reverse complement.
ACAAGAATGCAAATTTCATAATTGTAACAAAGAATTTTCGTTTAGTTCCCTTGTCCTAAAAAAGCGTATGCGTTTAATTATTTACAGTTTTTTAATAGATGCTTTTTAAAGTTATTGCTATTAATTGACACAACTTTTTCTTGAACAAAACTCCATCATTCCATTGAAACGTTTTTTTAAAAACTAGCATACTCCCAGGTAGAGTTAAGACGTTACCTCAACTAAGCTTTGTACATATTTAAATGCCAACGAATGCTCTGTACACAATTAAATACCAATAACTGAAACTAATCTATTGTCATTCCTTATGAAGACCATTTTTTGATGAAAACACATATTTACAAATTGTTTCAATTAACAAAACATATCATATAGATTAATACCTGAATCATATCGAAGTTTAGCTCTGTTCTAAGTTCCTTTTTTCGTTGTTTGTTTTTTAAAAACTCCTTTTTTCGTTCTCTTTCATTTCTAAACTTTCTTTCAGTCTGTAGTCACAAAGACTGTGCCTAAATTGTGCCAAATCGTGCTTAATCGTGGCAAAGTTGTGTGTTAAAGAGCTCTTAAAGGATTCTTTAAACTAACCTGTGTGAGGCCTATACTACAATCTTTGTTATGCGATATAATAAATATATAAACAATAGCCTCCATTTGGCGCAAAAATATGCTAAGATATTTGTCCGCGGACATGATCTGTTCCGAGAAGGGAACAGTTTTCCGAGAGCGTAGCTCCAGGAAAACTGTGAGCTTCGAGGAACAGATAATGTCCAAGGACAAATATCCTAGCATGTTTTCGCGCCAAATGGCGGCTATTGTGTTTATTATCCGTCAAATCTTTTTCGCAACACGCGCAGTTTTGAAAATTTGGGAATATTCTCGGATATTCCTCAGTTTTAGCTGGGGAATATTCGGTCACGTGACGTGTTTAGACCAATCGCGCGCGAGGGAAATATTTGATAGATTGTAATAAACCGTATTCTATTCAATCTCTAAATTCTCAACATGAACACAGTTTGCGATTCGCATTATTCGCTTTTCACCGCGTATATACTGTTAGTAGGCATATGTTGCTGATGCCTACTTTTTTAGATACATCCTCTCCTTGAAAAACGTTGTTCAAAGGGCTGCCTTTAGCCCGCAAATTAGGTTGCACTAAGCCCAAATTGGCATAAAGAAACCTTTGTGGTACTTGTCCCAAAAACTTGCCTAATTGTTCATAAAATGTGCCTAAACTGTGCTTGGGCTGTGCCTAAACTGTGCTAAAGAGTGCCAGAAATGCGTCTTGCCGGTGCCTAAACCGTGCCCTATTTTTGCCTTCTTCGATTTTACCCTGTGCTGTTGCACCAAAACCGTGCCTTTCTCTGAAGAGCTAATTTGTGCATATGGCCGAGACACATTAGGCGACAAGTCGCTCCGTGTGTACTGATTGCAAAACAAGTCGCGGTGGTTTCATTTGAGAGGGAATGTGAACTAGTTTTCTAATTCAATATGGCGGACCAGCGAGCATAATATATGACGCTCTCTCATTGGTTCATTTATATTTTGTCGCAGCGACTTGTTGCCGGAAGTGTCCACACGGTGCGACAACGCCGCTTTCGCTAATTTTGTCGTTGCGATCAGTCGCACGAATTCAAACTGGTTTGAATTCTTGCAACTTATCGCAGCGACAATGATTTTCACAAAAATTAACCGTGTCACACGAGGGAATTGTTGCGGCGTCTTGTCCCCGCGACGTGTCGCCTAGTGTTTCCCAGCCTTAAATTACGCTCGTGTACACCAGTAGCATGCGCCAGGCCAAATATTGTCCGAAAAAATTATGGATGATACCTGGACGTCCTGACAAAAATGGACAACTAGTCGACAGAAATGTTTAGTTTAATTCTCGTGATAATCGCCAAATTAGAGGCGTTACAACGCTGTAAGTGTTGTGTTGAGGTGTGTAGTTTCGTTCAATTAATAAGGCCATACAAAGTACAGTGATGCTTCTTTCACAACATAAACAAAGTTTGCAAAAGTCCGATTGGATAAAACTATTGGAACTTTGAAGAATTGATTACTTATGAAACCGCGCAGGTGGATAACAGGTTTAAAAAAGACCGTTTCTCGAAGGTCCCGGGGCTTTCGAGAAACAGGCCCCAGAACACAATTTTTAATTACAGTTCAACGCTTATTGTTCATTATGATTACGACTACAAATAACAGCAACTCAAAATAATGAGAAATATGTTGGATTTTACACTTCCCTAACAGCAAATACGAATCAACAATAAAGCTAAATGTTGTCATTTTCTACCCTCGCAAGTCAACACTGACAAATTTGTTGCGGTCTTGTTTCAGGTGTACGCCGATGCCTCTCTTGTGTTTCCTCTCCTGGTAGCCGAGACCTTTGCCCGGAATTTCAAAATTAACAGCTAGAAATAATTTAAGCGAAGCACTGCTCTGAGCACAGCCCGTAATACGGAGCTAGGGAATTAGTTTATCTTTCGTCAAGTTTTCGAATCGTTTTCAGCTGGATTTGGAGGGAAACGAGATGATGCAAGGCTGGAGATGTGTCATCACTGTAAATGGACGCATTTAATTGCTAAAAATTTGAAGGAAGTTATAGCGCGGACGTTCATAAAAAAAATTGTCTGTTAAGGACGGTGCCTACTTTTGTTAGTGCGCACACGTTCTGCATATCACGCGAGGCATGGTTAAGCGCCACGCGCGCGCTGGGGTTGACATTGACGCAATCAGCTACGCTGTCAAGTACGCGACTAAAAAAATGAAAGCAAAATTTTCGTCACGGTACTGTGACCAAATCAAGTTTAACGAACCCGTACTTAACCCAGGAGCACCAACATAGCAGCATATCGCTAGCCACTAACTGTTAATGTTTCCCAGCTGAAAAACTAGCTGTTATCTGTCGAAAATTATACTGAAATCCAACTGTAAACATGTACCTGCGGATGGCGTAGTGCGCGCGTAAAACGAGTGCGAAATACGCAAATGTTTTGCATACTGGGGAGGTGACAGGGAAAAATGTAACGGGCACCGTAAAAGTTTTCAAAAAAGATCAATAAATTGAAAAAACGCGTGGTTACGCCCACATTTTATGTTATGAAATGGAAGTGGCAAGCCTATTCAACACGTGATTAGTTTCTGGTTTTGAGCAAAAGGTATTTAGACTGTTCCAAAAGGTCGAGACAGCAGTATTTTGGCTGAATCAAAGGAAGGCTGTCATAGACGCTAAAAGCGCTGTTGCAACGATTTTGATATAAAAAACATAGCAGAAATGGTTTTTATGTTACCAATTACCATTCAGTTTTAAGATCTTTATAAATATGTTTGCTTTTCTGTTTGTAAAGGCGTATTCGATGGAAATCTGTGAAGAAATATCCTTTCCTTCTTTTTTCAGAAAATGCTGACGTCAACGTTTTTGTTGACATTCAAGGCTAATTATCTCGAAAAAATGCGTGGCTACCCCAATTCTTTGTGGATTCCAATAGCCCTTGCAAAGGTCTACATTTTCCGCGTGGTCCTTGCCTGGCGCAAACACCTTTGTATTTAGTAGGCACCGTCCTTAACAAGAGCTTATAGGTGACAACAACGCTGTGCCAATATCAACGAACGATAACGTCACGTTATATGTGCAATTTAGAATAAGAAAAATTATCGCGAAAAGTGAACTCCAAATTTCGTATAGTGACAAGGGCCACCATATTCGTTTACTGGGTCGAATTTGTTTACTCTTCGTTAACGTTTCATCATAACTTGCAATTAAACTCCTCCGATCTAATACAGATTAGCAAAGGCAATGGTCACAGTTATATTAGTTCAAAGCAAACTAAAGATGTTGGGTATTTTGCAATTCCAAAGAAATTCGACTTGAACGGGAATCAAACTCATGAAGTTTGCGATGCCATGTAAACATCTATCTTTTACTGTGACGTAAAGCAATCGAATTTTATATATATTGGTCCTGAGTTTGCTACATAACTGCAGGACTGTTTATTAATCTCTCGACTCATCCGCGGCTCATATACATAGCATTTATTTTTTAATTCAGATATCTGTTGACAGTTTTTTTTTTAACTTACAATGATCGGCGTTTCCACCCGCCGCAAAAAGGCCAAGAATCCTGTCTTAAGCATCCATTGCGACTAAACCGCAAAGATCTCTTCCTGTGTACAAACTGCATTAGCAGACTGAAGACATTGATAGTGTGGTTTTACATATTTATGTCGCAGTTAATTTCTTTAACCATTTCCAAGGGAAGTTCTCAGACAAGCTCAGTTAAAGATAAATATAGTTCAGCGTTAGAACTTGACGAATTTGGAAATTTCATCGAGAAGAGCTCCAGAGAAGAACCGCCTTGACAAGACGAACAATTTTTAATGGTTTAGATAGAGTGCGAAGACGATATTCGACGGAAAAATGGGCGCCCTTTTTAGCGTTGACATCACTGTCTTTAATAATTCTTGACAATCTTTACAAAGGAAAAAAGCATTAAATAATCATCGCTTTTTCGAATTATTATTATTAGAAGTAGTATTAGCTTCCCTGACAACGCATTGTATACTCAATTCGGATCGAATCCCTGGATACACTGTCCAATTAATGTGAAAAGCTCTGTAAGTTGGGCAACACCAGCCCACTCTTATTGGCTCATTTACTGACAGTATGATTAATTCTGACATCGTTTTGTGTGTTTTGAGCAGATGATAAGCACCCTCACTCTCAATTTGCAGTTTTCTAAGTTATAAGTTTAATCATTCCGGTCACGAAGATCAGTAATCCGCCTGGCAAACGCAACTGAACATCTTTCAGAGCTTCAGGTACAGTGCGTTCACTTCATAGTTGAATGTGAAGTGTTGTTTGACAATTTGGCTATGTTTACACCTCATTCTGCCTTTTGTCCTTTAGCATTTGTTCTTACCATATATTCATTTCTTGCTTGGCTGTAATATCTGATCGCTTGCTGAAAAACTAGAGAACTGCTATTTGTCAGCCGAAAAGCTTTTGCGGTGAATGGGCTCTTGAGTTCAAAAACAAAACAGTGTTTTGTTCTTGTTTGGCAAAACCTTCTGTTTAAAACTTGGTATGGGTCCAAAACAGAACGATTTTGAAAAATATAGTTCATTGTATTCATCGCAGGCAATGAATTTACTTCGCGTCAGAGAATAGCGCTAACTGCAAAACAATTAACTGGAAAATAATACAAAGTAGTAAGTCGCGCAAATTAGGAATTTCCTTTTTCAGGTCCGCGCTTTCGTCAAAGTTAAACGCAAATTTTCTGCCATTGTTGTTTGTACGAAATAACAAACTGCTTTCTTTTGTGCAATGGTTTTAAAAAGCAATTCACCGAAACCGGTTCATGAGCGGCCAATGTTTATGTAGCTGTCCGTGTTTCAAACTTCGGGTCGCTCGAGCAGGAAACAATCAAAATTATCCTTCTCATCTTCGACCAGTTTTTAATGAGTGTTGTTATGTTTTTTCTGAGCAAACCATCCTGCTGTATTTTGACAACAACAGGATAGTCATTTTTTACTCACACAATTCCCACTTAATATTTATAAACATAATTAGCTGCGGGCTATGGCTGATTCTTTAAACACAGCAGAGGACGTTTTAAGCAATAAACCTTTATATAGTACACGAAGTAAAGAACTTCTGGGGATATCATTTTTAAATGCTTAATTCGGTTGTAAAACGTTTAGGCCAGTACCTCATTTCTTGAATACTGCCGTGTATTAATCACAGTGAAAATTTCTTTCGAGTGACTGTTTAAATTGGAAACCATTTTGAGATAGAAAGTTGTCTACTTGATTGAGTATGTGCGTTTTCAATGTAAGAAGAATATTTGGCCTTTGTACTAAAGTCTTCTAACGCTGCGCGAAATTCAGTACGTCCTTACCAAAATAAAACCGCTTGTTGATTCGAAGTCTTTTTACAGGAGAAACAGATGGATATGTTAATTCAAACTATTTTTGTCTTATTCATTATTTCGGCAAATATACTTCCTCTACAGTAATTTGCTTATAACTCGATTGCGAGACTGAAAATGATTTCAATGACAAAACATTCAAACACTATCTATATAAAACTGTCGGAGCGATCTGTGCTCATAGTTCTTTAAAAAACGTTTAGAACAGATCTAAAAAAGTATCTATATAATTTGATACTGAACCGGCGTATCGAAGAATTGAAACAATAATGAAATTAAATTTCTCTGCTGGCAAGCTGTGAAGTTTGATCGGAGGACATTAACACGAATTTTGACTGATGTGCCGAAATGATTATTAATTGTCTCATTCACTATCTAGTCAAATTACGTCGGCGTCAGTTTGAGTGACTTCCTTAGCAACCCAAAAACTTCGGAGGGGGTTTGGTCTGGAAGTGTTATTTTTAATGGACGTTATTGCCAAACGTCTGTAACAATATACGATTAAAGCCCTTATACGATCGAGAATTACATTGTTTAGCAATTTGGTAACTATATTCCAGTGCCGGAAAGCACCCAACCGATCGAATGCAAATTAGCCAATATCTTTAAATACAGCCTCAGGCATCCTTGCTGAATTTTTACATTTTATAGGTGACGTGCTACTTGAAGAAGACCAAAATGAGTTCACCTAACAACTCTACCATCGCAAATGGAACTGATCCTCCTAATTACGGTGTCGAGCAGTATGCGGAATCAAGTGGTCTCCGTGTTTTCCGTTTGGCTCTTTTCTCGCTGATAATCGTGGCCAGCTTGCTCGGTAACTCGATGGTTTGCTATGCTGTTTGGAGCATACCGTACCACAAGCCCCTCTCCTACTATCTCGTCGCTAATATGGCCTTTGCCGAAATCCTAAGCAGCGTGTGTTTACCAGTTATGCTAGCGAACGGGGAAAACAAGGAACTAGTCGTCAGAGCCAATTGCATTTTAAATCCTTTCCAAGTGCTGGCAATCCTTGTAGTAACGTATTCACTGGCCGCGATCGCTTTCTATCGTTACCGAGTCATGGTTGAACCGAATCCGCGAGGACCATCAACGAAGGTAAAACTTCTGACGATTCTTGGGGTGTGGCTGGTTTCATTTGCAATCTCCTTCCCGCTGTTCATAGGACTAAGATATCAAGATGGCAAATGCAAAGAACTTGCCGTAGCCAGCAATGACACGTATGTGCTTACGAAATTCATCCTGAATTACGCTCTGCCATATGTGATCATGTTGGCGTCTTACGGTGCAGTGGCTTGGAACTTAAGAAAGAGAATTGCAGAGAAAACAATAGAGGCGCGAAACTCGATGGTCCCTTCGTCGTGTATTGTGGAAACTGAAGACCAAATTGAACTCCAAGCCGCACCGGAAAATGAAGTGAGGCGCTCTAGAGAGACTGAACAACGAACGTCTATGATGAACGAGAGTAACCGCAGGGGAAGTAGGCCAGAGAGCACTGACCTGGAAAGAGATCTACTTAAGATGATTTTTGTGATTATTATAATTTTTGTAGTTTGTTATTTTCCGTATCAAGCCCATTTTTTGTGGTTTAGGATTTATAAACCACAAGGATATCAATTTCGGTATCATGAGCTTATGTATGCGTATATCTTTATTTTGACTTGCCTTCCTGGTGCCCTGCATCCTTTATGTTACGGTACAATGAGCAGGTTTTACGCCAAGGCATTCTCAAAAATTATTCTCTGCAGAAAATAAATATTCAGATGTGCGTTGCTTGCTAAACTGAAAAAAAGTTATACTAAATTGGGTAGATGCTACCTTTGCTCGGTTCTAGAACAAACGATCGAACGAATGAATGAAATTAATAAGCTTGTAGCTTTAAATGAAACATAGCTATACAAATAAAGAAACTTCCATATTACGGGGTACAAGGAACATTAACACAGTTTTAAGTGAGAAAACTTCTATTTAGAGCTGACAAGATACAGTAGATGTAGATGAAGAAAAAAGGAAAAAATTGTATGCAAGGACCTGTGGGGTAAAGAGAACTCAAGCCTGGTATTAAATGTAAGTTTACAACGTATATAGATTTTTCGGTTACTGTTAAAATCGCTTTTAATTCTGCGGTTCGTACTGATAAAAGGTATAAAAGCTATAATAGCTGCTAGAATTAAGTTCGTTAAGTGATAAGCTTAAGTGATGTATACATTGTAGGAAGATGATAACCCAGTAAATTTGTGCAACAAAATAAAGAAGATTGATCTAGAAGGAAAAAGAAACGCGTGGGTTTCAACGCGGGTAGGCATTGAAATTGTTTTAGAGTCGGTTGTTTTAATTTGTAAATGTAGTGTTTGTCTCCCAACTGTCTAAGAAATAGACAAACAAGCTGGTTGAGTGTGACAGAAACTTAATGCGAAAAAAGCAAATAATTTCGGTTTTTTAATTAGAAAGCAACACTGATGACACTAATGTCGATTAGAAAAAACGTTAGTGTAGATAGGAAAAACATTCAAGGTAAACTAGTAACCAAACGAATCCATTTTGGACAGTTCGTGTCGAGTTCGTGATGGCAGTCAGTAATTTGTCCAACTGGACGAGGATCAGTTTTTATGTAGAGTGCAGCGATTAAATTGCGCGATGACAACTTTGTTAATGTTTAAAACCAAAACTTAAGTGCACTCCACCTGAAGAGATCCCACTCTTTATCTCTTAGAAACAGAGACAGAGAAAATATGTTATCATCTGTGATACAAGTGCCGGAAACGTCTTGCCGATATATTTTGGTTTTATTCAAAGACATCCCAACGTTTAGTCAATTCGTCTGTTTGACCCGCGGCATGGAAATGTTTAAATAATGCTCTTTTTATCAAATGCATCGAGACATTATACACTTAATTGTTATGAGCAATATTTCGTGATTAACCAAGCTTCTCAATGGTGAAACATGAGAAGTCATTCTCAAGTCCATCAGTTCAATTTCCTTCGCTTTTAGCCATGATATTTTGCCAGCAGGTAAAAGACAGCTGCAAGCCATGCCAATTAGAAATTTAAAATTCTCATAACTGAACTGACCAAGCTTTGTTTGAAGTGTAAGTTTTTATTTTTTACAAGACGTAAAACAAAGTGTAGAGTATTTCAAAGAGTAGTAATCTGTCGTGAATATACGGATCAACCTTTTTCCAAGGAAATTTTTTTAATTCTCTTTAATATTCTGTCATAGTCGGTCTTGGAAGTTAAAACTACACAACGAAAAAAAAAAAACACTCTGGTCAGTTTCGTTTTAACTGAAATCTGATGCCTGTGCAGCCTTTGCGGCACTTTTGAAATAGAATATTTGATAGATTCAATAATTCTCATCTAATGGCAAACTACTTTTCTGCGAAGTTTGTGAACCGGTGGGTGATCCGGTCAATACTGATGTGCTTCATAAATTAATGGACGGTTTGCTTTTTTGATGAACTTACAGAGAAGATGAGCGTGTTATGCTCCCATGTTCGCCTTCTTGCTATGGTAATTCATCACAAGCTGTCTTTAGAGATGGTGCCCAGATCTCTGCTGGATATGCTGGTTATTGTAATCATTAGTTAATGAAAGTATTCTATACTTCTGCACATAGCAATGAGAAGTGTGGAATAAGAACAAGTCGTTGCGGAAACCCGGGAATTCATGGCCCGGGTTAGGCATCTTTGAATCCAAATTGAAATTGAACTCGTCCTGAAAATGGCCTTTCGGGCCAAGTGAGTTAAATTGACAACAATCTTAACATGTATGGTTTAAGTTTCATTACTTGATACTTAAAGCATAACTTAAAACTACTAACATTTTAAATAAAAAGAATGCAAATTTCATAATTGCAACAAAGAATTTTCGTTTAGTTCCCTCGTCCTAAAAAAGCGTATGTGTTTAATTATTTACAGTTTCTTAATAGATGCTTTTTAAAGTTATTGCTATTAATTGACACAACTTTTTCTTGAACAAAACTCCATCATTCCATTGAAAAGTTTTTTTAAAAACTAGCATACTCCCAGGTAGAGTTAAGACGTTACCTCAACTAAGCTTTGTACATATTTAAATGCCAACGAATGCTCTGTACATAATTAAATACTAACAACTGAAACTAATCTATTGTCATTCCTTATGAAGACCATTTTTTGATGAAAACACATATTTACAAATTGTTTCAATTAACAAAACATATCATATAGATTAATACCTGAATCATATCGAAGTTTAGCTCTGTTCTAAGTTCCTTTTGTCTTTGTTTGTTTTTTAAAAACTCCAATTTTCGTTCTCTTTCATTTCTAAACTTTCTTTCAGTCTGTAGTCGCAATGCACGAATCTATATTTTAGCCTACATCATCGACTTAGAGTAAAACTCTCCTGGGATCTCTCGAATTTGAACTGTTCATTCGTTAATCAAAAGTTCTTCTTAGTATTGTGACAAGTCATGTAGTTTGACATGAAGTGGAAGAGGAACGTGTGTAGAGTCCGCTGTCCTCTCAACATTTCTTGCCGTCGAGAAGCACAGTTCGCTCAAAGAAGACTGAGAACTGTCTGATCCGTCTTCTCTCTGCTCATACGGGAGATACCTGCGCCTGAAAAAGAAAAAAAAGAAAATTACTTTTGCTGTATAACTAATTAAAGCATTTTCCTCTATTAAGCCATCGTCAAGATCAAATAATATGTAGCAAAGCAATTCTAAATTCAGAACACCCTCAGATCCCTCAGTAAACCTGTTTTCAAACACACCCATAGCTCATAAAGGAAATTTTTCACCATGCTCATAGACCCTTAATCTTGTTCTTATACTGTGCTTTAAACAATCGAAACGTTATCCCGCACACGCTTTGGAAAGAAACCTCTAGCTGTATCCTACTTGTTTGTGTGGCATGAAATCTCTCCACAGAAATAAATACGAACGTCTTTGTGAAGCAAATTTATTGAGATTTTCTCTTGCACTGGGCGAAGTTTTCATGCACTCTACAATGTCATATCTAAACTTGAGTGATCAAGCATAATAACTTTTGCTGTCATCTCCCGACGTTTTTCTTTTAAACTTTAGTTGTGGTTAGATGGAGAATTATCATAAAGCTGTTATAGAATTAGAGATCAAGAAGTTTCCAAGTCGTTTAATATAAAGTGATTTGAGGAGAAACAGCCTTGAAAATGAGTTCCACGTGCGCAGCCCATGCCAACACATGCGCAAATCTAGCGGGCATAATAACGAACAGTAGCTCAGCTGGGCGCTCAAACATGGCGCACGTTCATGCTACAATAGTGATATTTACTCCAATAGGAATCTTGCTGCGAGGTATTTTGCGAAAGATTAACTTTAATTAGTTGTTTTAGTGGCACGCGACACGAGGATAAACAAACAGATCACAAAATACCCATTCGCTTGTAAACGTGGTGTGCTTTTCAGGGCTAAAACTGCCAACGAATTGATTATAACAGTTTAGCTTTTGAAAAGTTTGTATAGATCGTTTGATTATACAAAGGTCTCAACCAACACTCCTACATTTTTCTAGATTTTAAACAGACATCGCTAAACACAATGCAACGCGTCCTCGCAAGACATGTCAAAATTCTTCATTTGACTTTCCTCACTGTGTTTGGCAGTTGTTAGCTTTCTTTTAATTTGAGAGTTTAACAATTTTACTGTTAATTAGAATGAAGCCATGTGTTAGACTGTGAGTAATATATCAAGTATACCTCATGCGGATATCTCATCTCCAAGTAAGAAACAGCACACAACCAACATACTTGATAATTATAACTATAAATGAGTTTTCGATGTGTAACACGCGGACTTTACCTAAAGCTTTGTCTTTCATAAGAAGCTAAACAAAGAAACTTTCAGCAAATGCACCGCTTCGATTAAGAGAAAATTCAAGGCAGAAGAGTCCCAGGTGTTGCAATGTTTCACGAGACTTAAATAAGAACACAGTTTTAGTTAGTTACCGATTTCAGGGAACATGTAAAGATAATGTCGGGATAACACCAACATAACATTGGTGTTGACTGCGGGGGGTCTACTGGGGCGCTAGCGGCATGAGCCATCGTATTTGGCTTAACAAACTTTAAAAAAAACAAGGTCCCTTGTTCTTAAATGTTCTGCTTTTATCCGCTGGGTAACGATTTTTGATCCTTTAGGAACACGAGTTAAAAGAATGTGCTCGCATTAATCGACAGGAAAGTACATAAGATGGATTACTTGAAAGTTATGTTTACAACACTCCGTTAAATGTAAACTTTAGGAAGATCCCCATGATATTTATCGATATACTGCAATAGCGCAACTTTTAAATTGGGTAATCCTTGCTTAAACTAATTGAAATAAGTTTAAAGTTTGATACTTGTGTCAGAAAAATTTGTGAAAAGCTGGTTCATAAAACATCTAATAGACAGATGGATATCGAATGTGTGCCGGGATGTATGATATAAAATGATATCAATAAAAAAAGTCATTGTCAGGGTAGGGGTGGGGACATGTGTGAAATGACTCCCCTTTTTCCAAAGATTAAACTCTAAAGTATCTTAATTGAGATATGTCCCAAGCGCGCATTGACTCCTGTAGGAAAACTGAGCTGATAAAATTGAATTAACAAGGATTTATTGTTTTTAGCTTGCCAACGCCCCTTAGAGTTTTTAGACATTTGAACGTATGTCTTACTTGAAACACCTTTGCACAAAAACTTCGCACAAAAAAGTTGCTACTAAATATAGTTCCACCCTTTTTGGTTCTGATGATCCTGTTGCCTAGAGCTTCCAGCCTTATCTTGCCTGCAGAATAAGTGAAGTTAGGCGCAAGTTTAAATCTTCCATATTATGTTTAAGTGTTGTCGCATGGGTCATTAACAGCTTGAGCTGTTTTCTAATTGGCTCTTTCTGACGCGTGGCACGCGACACGAGGGTGAAATAATGAGATATTTTATTATGTTGAGCAAATTAAATCCTTAAAGTTTTCTTTTCACCCCGAATGGGATTTTTTGAAAATTATGATCATGTCTGAAGAGAGATATGTGTACATCACAATGAATCTTGAAAGTTCTGTGCCTGACTGCAAATGGAATCAAAAGTCGTATAGTAAAAAGATTTCGAGTCTTATTTACTTCTCACAACTAGAAAGGGCGGAAAAAGCTGCAAAAGACTTCTGACTTTGGTTTTCTTGATCTTTTTCATGTTTTGTAACTCATTCACAAGAACATTCTGTAAAGCAAAGTACTTTGCTTAATTTTCCTTTGTTTATTAACGCAAAAGGAATATAATGGAGTGAAGTCGGCACACGACACGAGGCTACTACAAAAAAATCTTTTGTTGAAACTTTCATAGTAGAAGTAACTTTAACGGAAAATTTATGAATACGAGTTAAGTAAAAACTTAGCGGGCGTGTAAACAAATCCCGCTCCCAAGAGATTCTTCGGTTTAGTCTAGCTGAAATCGCGTATTCGAGTATTTGCGACTCCCCATTAATCCGTTCTACCAAACCTATGATGAACTCCGCGAAAAATTACAAATATACTCTTAATTTCACCCAAAATGAGTTAGATCAAAGCCTTCTATCATCTTTCTGAATCATTTTGCTATCGCGCCCGTTAAAAAGTGTATATGATACTGCTTTAATTAAGAGTTAAAAATATGCAGTCCTACCTCAGAGCGAACTTAAAGTTGATTTAGTAATTCGATATTCCTTATACTACAAGAATTTCAGCGCATAACTTATCTAGGCGTTCTATTTGATAGTGTGCAAACTCATTCAAAGTTTATCCCTTAGATTTTAAGATTTATTCTTAAATATGATGTCAGAAAAAACCACAAATATGTTAATTACTATTCCTTTACAAAAAACAGTTTCACGCACGCTAAATTTGGACAATTGCCCACGTGGCACGGGGCGAGTATATTTCAATAGATTCAATAATGGAAGCGCCCTGGAAGGCGAAACAGTTTCAAATGTTTCGGTATATACTCCTGTGTGGCCTTCCTTTAGAATCTCAACAATAACCAGGCATTCTAAGTACACTATTAAGTGAGTAAAACAATAGTGCTGTTTGATTTACCGGCTTAAAGCAAGTGAAACAGCACTCAGGTTTGGAATCACTCAACTGGACCGCCCGAAAGACCCGAGGGCATGGAATTGAGCTAAATCAAAATCCTTCTAGGCCGTTACTAATGCTTTGACATATCTTTTTAATGCATTTGGCACAAATAACGGGGATTAATTAGCCTGCTTTGTGTCTACACAGCGAAAACACTGTTATTGACTGGAAGTATTCTGTTACGGTGAATGAACTAACCCTATATAATGTTATGCTAGTATTGATAAACCAACCGAGAAATATCTTGTGTATCATTCAAAAGTCCCGCTTCGAAATCTACCCGATTTCAACCAAGGTAAGGGCGCGTAAATTGCGCCACATTATTAACTAGGGCAGCTAAAAAAGTCTAAACCATTACAAGCTGGACCTCAACGCTCAACAGAACAAATGCGATCAAAAGTAGTTTAGTGTTCTCGAGGTTCGGCATTTACAAACATTTTTTCTGCTGCATTAAGGGAACCTCACTTAGGTGTGCCTCCAACAGTTTAAGAGTGAAAAGTTTCTTGATCGGTGATCAAAGTTTGACTAAACCAGAGACTATTTTTCAATGTCACATTTACACTCCTTTGGAGCATTCAAAACCACGTGTTTCATTTTAAACTACCGAATGTCGGCCACATCGAAAAACGTAAATCACGTTATGTGAAGTATGAGTAGTGAAATAACCTTTCTTTTTTCAGTTTGAAATTCTAAATCGTTAAGTTTTCTCGCTTGATGTTCTTCGTTACGCGACAAAAGAATACTTTTGTGAATAGCAATCCTTATCATTCTTTTCTTTCAAACATTTCATTGTAGTTTATCGTTATTGCTTGTCACATTGTCAGCTCAAATGAATTTTAACAAAGCCTTGGAGATGTATATGTAAATTTACTACGGTTCAGTTTCAAGTTACAAACTGCTGAAGTCAGATGTGAACAAAAAGTCGCATGATATCAGTGTCAAACGGAAGAAATCAAGAGTAACATTTCTATAAATACTAAGAACTAAATTACTAAAAGATTCATAGAAACTGAGCCATGTCCAGTGATGTTCAATCGGCATTTAACCACAACTGAAATCTTGGATAAGGCAAGGTACGGTAATCCCTTGAACTGAACTTAATATTCCTCGTGTCAAAGTCTTTTGAAAAACTTTTGATAAATATTCCCTCCTGCGTATTCAAAATAACGACGATGATTGAGAATTACGAAGCATATGACGAAATATTTTGTCAAAGACATATATTTACATCAGTTACTAACGAATCACTGAAATACATTTATTAACTGTAAGGCATTTATAATTTCATCCTTTGGAATTACAAGTGCAGTAAATTGTTCAAATACGAAGCATTGTTTCATTTTGGTAAGAATTTTGGCTGGAAATGTAGTGACAGAATCGAATTGATGATGTATTACACCGCATCACCGCGCTATTGATGTTTTTCATGTGATACACATGTACTCATTCTAAACGAAATGTTGTTTGGAATTTTATTAGCCCTAAAATAGTATTTTAAACTGAAATCAAACAAGCTTTAAGTCAGTTGAATGAATTTCACTTAAGCAGATTGTGGGCATTTAGTTCTTGACAAGAGAAAAGCAAAGGCATGCGGTTAATTAACGACAGTACTGTACGTAAAATGGAAGATATATAAGGTACCATCGCCAACTTAGAGTGCATCAACAGAATTCGAAAGTGATAAACTGTGTACAACTTTAAGTGAGTTTGACTCATTAGTAAAATATATTATATTCAGTTCTCTGCATGCATTGTTTCAAAATCGACGGTAGTCAGATTATTTCACAATTTCCTTATCGATCTTTCCGATTTTTTGAGATTAAATGATTCTTTAAAACTAACTATCTCGTTTATGTGATTTTCGATAAAATAAAAACAAACATATCTTGTACGTTGTCGAATTTATGATCGTTCAGCGATGTTTGGGTTTTATGTTGCAAATGTCAATCATTTACAGCTGCTTACATTGTCAAAACTTTATCAGAAATATCATGAAATATTTAATATACCTTGATCCTTTGTCCCGAAATCCTTTGGCAAAGGGGTTGTGGTCGATTTTCATTTGAATCAGCTGGAAACAAACAACAACAAAACGTTCAAACTAAACAAAAATCATTTCATTTAAAGAAGCAGTTATGAGACAGTTTGAAGCTACATTTTAAAGGAATGAAATAAGTCAAGTATTTGATATCATGACAGACTTTTAACAAAGATTTTATTCTCTTCCTTTCAGTCGAGAATTTGTTGCGGAAAAATGTTAAACCAAGACTTCACCAAGTGAATATTTTTTTCCCTTTTCTTGCTAGTTATCCGCCAGGTGAAGTTGTGCTTTGTCAGAGCTTCTACCGACTATACATCCATATACATTCATACAAATACAAACACACACACATCTACATGCTTTATTCGATAAAACAGGTTGGAATTAAAGACAGCATTCACTGATGTGACCCTGCTAACTATTTGCATGTATATTACAAATATATTTAAAATATCGTTTATAAAATATCGTACAGTACTCGGCTGTCTTCACTAGCGCGGGTATAGAATATCTATGCACTTCTTATCCTTACCTCTTCATTTTGATACGTCGTTACAGCAATGAACGTGGTTTCAGGGAACACATAAGTTGAACACGAAACTTTTACGCCTTCTTCTGTTTCTTCGACGACATGAATCCTTGGCTGGTACTTTCTATTCGGACTTAGATGAAGCTGCAAAATTTTGTTAACGACACACAGCTTAGAAGAGCGGAAAAGGCTAAAAAAATTATTTTACCATACACGTATTTCTCAGTGATAGACAATCAAAAGATGATTGTGCTTTAGACTTTCATAAAATAAAATTTCCAGCAACAATAATAGACGGAAATTCATCTCTTAAACATTAATCTGCCTTGGGTATGACAGCCACTCAAAAACCACAGACTTTGTTGCCACGAGGGAGTTCTTCCGTTCAGTCTTCGAACTCATAATTACTGTCTTTCGAAAATGCAGCAGTCCTTCCTTAAAATATTACAAAAAATATCAATTTCACAGCTAACCAGAGATGTAAGAATCTTGACTTCATAGTGGGAAAATCTCTTAATACCAGTGTTGAAACTATGGAAAATTGCGCTTAAAAAATTACCCGGGAAGTTTGGTTTATATTAGTCTCTTACGTTTTATTCACGGCGCCAAAATTTGCATCGAAATGTTTTTGACCGGCGCGTTTGTGTAATTTGAGGTTTCTCCGTATTACATTCGCATGTCTTAATTTATTTGACACATCTTGAACTGTTTGGATCATAATTTGCTTCCTCTTTCGCCGGTTTGACCAGCGATGGTTTTGTGACTTTTAGTTGAAAGGTTTTAACTTTGTAATGTAAAAGCATAAAGCAAGTAACACGAGGTAACGCATGAATGCAAAAGACAATGGAAGACACTCATGAATAAGTTATGAGTTCGGTCAGTTTGAAAATTACAAAAATCGTCATCTCGCTATCGCCAAAAAGTCCCTAAATACCCCATGACAACTCTTGTGGCTTGAGGCACGCGGCGAACGTAACCCGCAGTAACTTAGAAACATTTGATCTCTTCGTTCTGTTGGTTTTAAGAGATAAAAACCATCTGGAATTATAAGCTTAATCACTGCGTTTCCATTGCCAGACATCGCGGCTCTAAACAACACATGCGTACTAAAAGCACTTCCCATCATTCTTTGCTTTATTTCATTGGCTTTTTCTTGGCATACATTCTGTTTATCGACAGTTTTGGGATACAAGAAAGCCGCTTCTCACTAATAAACTTATTTTCGTGAGGAAAATGTCAACAAAAAACAGATTTCTTTCGAGTTAAATTAAATCTTGAACTTTGATTAGATACTCTTAGATGTAATCATGAAAAAGAATTACCTCGCCATCTTTAAACGGGCCAACTCGACGATTCGTCAAGCGAACTTTCTTGAAGTCCACGCCATTTTTCATCCAGTACAGGCCAGTGTGCGCCACTTCGTCCGCCTGGTATGACTGTATGTAAGGTAAAGCGTGCATCTCACTCGCCATTCCGTTTACTTGCCACATATTGTTCACAAAAGTGTACGCATAGCCGTCCACGGGGACAATATCAACGTGGACGGAGTAATAACGTCTCGGATCCATTCCAAGAAAAGAAAGAGCGAGTGTTGGAAACATCCGTCTGCAATGAAATCAAACGTTTTAGCGTGAGATAAGTTGAAATAAATGATAAAATGTCAGCTCGGTGGGGTTTTCTGCTTAATAAACAATCTACCCGAATTCAACGCGATAGGCGAAAAGCAGGTGACAAGCGATTCAAACATGCGCTTTCATGATGAAAGCCTTGTGTTGAGCCAGTTTGATTGCGGACAGCTAGCAAGCAATAGAAGAGTTCAGCTTCTGTGATCTAAAGATGCTGACAAAACCCCTCATAAGGGCTTAACGTGTACGATCAGTAGCTATGTGAGGCACGCGCAAGACCTGTGTCGACTAAGTTAAGCCAAGTACAATAAAGGCAAAGCACAAAGGTTTAAATGCAGAGTAAGCTAAAGCACATGCTAAGGGAGCCCTGTCATCTGTTTAAATCATCTCTCCTCTCATTAGCAGAAGCAAAACATCGTTCATTATTTTATGAGTCACAAACAATGAGACACACCCATAAAAAGAGGGCACGTGGGAAATACAATCTGCGCTAAACCCTTAAGTGGTTGTTTACTTTGCGCTATCCATATGCCTTTCTCCTTTGTGGTTTTGTTGCTATCTGGACCTTCCTCCACCTACGCTTTGCTGATTTTTAGATAGACGAACTGAATAAACAACCCGTGTCTTGAAAAACAGCTTATCAAAACCAAGATATTGTGATGACGAACAAGTTTATTGGTGCACGTTTGTATACAGAAATTCAGATGCAGTAAGAAGAAACAAGTGAAAACAAGGACTCTCTGATAATGAAACTCTCAACAAAACAAAGAACTTTCACCTCATCTCAACATGTCCCATCAAGAGTGCTTCGCGATACACATGTGTACAGTTTGTTTGCATTCCTTGCTAAATCACACCGCTCAACGCACAGTGATCTTATATTCAGCTCGAGCTGTTTGATATAAAACCTTTTCGTTATCTTGTTATTTTGATACCCCAGGGCATAGTGTTTGTATCGCTATCGGCTCTTGCTATGATTTTGAACTTTTTGTTTGAGCGTGATTGATCAAAGAGGACATGCAATTGAATTACTTTTCGCCGATATTCTGCACTTGGAGAGATAAGCGATCAAAAAGGTCTTTGTGTCCACATGTGAATAATTCTTATCTTTATTATATCTGGTATTTTTTTGCATATTAAAAGTAACTAACCCGCATTTTAATAACACTACACCTGGGAATCATAATAGTAACATATGAAAGGTTCAAGTCACTTCAGAACTCGGTCCATCCTCAATTTTCCCAATCTCAAAACACCTCACGCGATAGAAACCTTATCTGAGGTAATCTTTTGCGATAGAAATTCCATTTTTTTTGCTAGACTAAAACGATCTCAGACACTAAGCTTTCAGTAAACTATTATTTTTGGGAAATAGAATCGTTCAAATGCAATGCATGAAAGTTCAAAGAGAGAGGACGAGGAAAATCGTATTTATTAATCTATTCACACCCAGTTGCAAATTTCTTTAGAAGTTACTGCCTAGCTTGAGACAAAAGTTGGTACTACAAAAGTTAACGTTTCCCTTCGGAAAGTGTTTCATAAGATTTTAATTGCACATAATACTGTCAGTGTTTGATGACCCCACTTTCGACTCCTTGGATAAAACAATTGATTTGTGGCGGAAGAAAGGATCCAGTATCAAAGGCACACGCAGAGAAAGAAAATCAACAGTTTGAAAGAAACCCAAAAGAGATTTGTTTTGTCATTTGCACCTGGGGAAATTATAGAACATAGAAAATAAAACTCTTGTGGCACGCGACCGCATTCTTAACATTCGAAAGCGCGCGTGGACACGGGAAAATTTCTATGAAAATGACGTCACGTATTGGTAGAAAGCTATAAACGAAATGACATAAAACAAGTTAGCAGTTAAACGGATAGATTATTTTTCATATTTCATGGAAGGAATTAGCCGGGTCGGATGTTTTGTGCAATTACCGAACAAGAATTAAGAAACCCCAGCTACCCGCAGCGAAAATAACCATTGACTGAATTAAATGCAAAAGACAATTATTCCGCCGTGAGTAAGCTCTTAGTTTGCATGTCAAGGACAAGACCAATTTGAAGCGCAATGAATTTGAATAGCTGAAAGTTTCTTTTTACCAAATCGTTTCTTGAGAGTAACACTCCGTTTTATTCGAATTTAACATCTCAATTCAAAGGTAGTTAGTTGTTTCGGGAGAGCGGTTAAAGAATTTACACCCAAACCACTGAAGTTTCATTCGCTTGAAAATTAAGTCCCTTAAAGTTTTTGCTGTTCGACAAAAATTCAACGAGAAGGATTTCAGCGCTTTTGTTATTGAGCAAAAATTGCTATCCGCCTTCTGCAAGGCGTAAAATTTAGTAAAATGTGGCGGAATTCTTTACGAATTTAATAACATTTCATTTCGAATAATTTGTGTAATTTTCACTGGTGTCTCAAGAAACATAATAACGAATTTTAGTAGATTCGTTTTTCACGATAAGTGGTTCATAAACATTTGAAGAGACTTTTCAAAAAGTCATTTTTCTAAATGTTTGCCTTTTATTCCAGTAAAATCGCTTCAGTTACGGAATGAGGTTTGACTCGATTTGTCATACATGGTATTAGACAAGATTTTCTCTCACCTTCCCGTCCTTGTAATCACCATTTCTGTACCGCAAGCGTAGAATTTCCACCACAGATCGCTTTGTTGCATGGCGACTTGAACCTCACGCTGTACCTCCATAACTCTCATTTGCGGCTGACTGTATGAAGCAGTGTTCTTTAGAGAGTCTAAATTTCTAACCAAGTCGCAACAAGCTGCGAACTGCTGTAATGGATCTAGGATTGAAGTACTTCTTGTTAATCCACGCCTTTTGCCATCTCCGCATTTTTCACCTCGCGTTTGTTCTCCGTTCAAAATGTTTTGGATGGAGTGGTCTTCGTAAACGTCTCTTGATACCGCGCAGATCTTTGCCTTCTGTGCTAATCGATCATTTTGGCAGCCATTCCACCAATTTCCTTTCTCTTTGTGATCCACTGAGGGCGGATTTACTTCACTTGTCTCCCGAGTGTTGGAATTTTCATTAAAATCCTTGGTTAGCAAGCTAGCGATTGAGAAAGCTGCAGCCCTCGGCGAGAGGTTGTCACTGTCATCAGCCGGTGCGCTCATGGTTTTGACTTCGCTTCTCCTTGCCTCTTTTCTGAGATGCTAACTTCACAAGTCAGTAAGTGACCCAGTGGGTTTTTTTAACATGTATCACCTTTTACCGCGTTTATGTTAACAGTGGCTCAGGTTGAAAACTAGCTTGCTTCTGTAAGACGTGTAAATTGATTGGCTCGTCACATAAACAATCGCCTTAATTGACCCCCGAGACATCAAGTTTATACAAAACTGCTTTGAAGTGAGAAAGGTGTCACACTAACAATTCACTGCTGGGCGTTAATTGCTCAGAAATTTTGTATTCAACGACTTGTGATTGGGCGGGCCGGCTTAGCGCACGACAATCTGCATCAAATATTTTGCCTGTGGTAGAGGCAGGTGTAAAACGTTTGGTTTTTGGGTTTTTGGGCTTTATCGCTTAGTATTAATACCATCCAATTAAAACTTTTTAAACTGGCTTATGACGCAGCTGATAATCGTCGGATAAAGCGACTGCAACAAAGAATCCCTGTGGTTGGAACAATTTAAAAGTTAGGGAAGTTGCTAAATTACTCGCGCAAATGACTCTGATGGTCTTAAATCACCAGCACCAAAAAAAAAAAAAAAGAAAAAAAGAAATGAAAAATCGCGCGCTTACTCAGCGTACTTTGTGCGCAAATATGACATCAACAATAGCAAGAAGATTTAATTGTCTCTTATCATATTTAGTCAGTCAAGAGGAGTTTTTCTCAAGAAAAAGAGATACCGACTTCATTGAGAGTGGCAGAAAGAAATTTAATCCGACTTTCTGGTGAATTATGCCAATAATCACTCTGGCTGTTTGGTGGGGACAAATTTTTCTCTCGGTGCTTTGTGTGCTATGAAACAATGCTTAGTCACACTCAATCACTTTTTTGTAAACTGATCTAATTTATCAGCGAAGTTTAATGTAACTTTTACTTTTAACTTTGACACCATTCGAGAAAAACTTACACGCAACGTTCTCTTCTTAAAGGTGCTTCAATTTTGTTTATGCCGCTTATTATAACGTGATACTTAAAAGTCCTAGGAAAGTTTTAACCCTAGCTCTTATCAATTCTTAAACTACAACTTTCTTCAATCAAGCAAAGGCGAAAACTATGACCGCGGCAACAGAGTGCCGAAAAACACAATAGGTGTGAAATGTTGAGATTGCCCTTTGGGAATCACAACATCCTAACAAGCACGCTTACACAAAACTTGTGAAAACAGTGATTATATTCCACGCAAAGAAAGCTAGCTTTTACTGTTGTTGAACCATCTCTTAAGACTTCGAAAATAGTTAGCGCGCAACTGCAGACTGAAAAAATATTAGACCGACTGGAATTGAACTCCAAGAAATGAAACGTGAGCACTGGGGACAGGTTGAGATTTACTTCCGAGAGTTTCCGAGATCAAACGTTCTATACTACTGAAAACGGAAAATCAAACTTTTGAGTAAGGGCATTTATCATTCATTTGTTGTGGTTTAGACAAAGAAAATCAAACAACAGTAGAGCGGTGCGCGCACAGATCGCACGGAAAAGATCTGAATGCACTGAATTCAGAAGACAGCTAATTAGTTTTCACAAGTTCGCGCGTACAGATTTTTTTTCTGACAGGACAGGTTGTCGCTCAGTACCTTACACTAAAAATCCACCCACTAACCTCTATAACTGGCAAGAGCATTTTATTTGTCCTTGGTCTAACCTGGTCATGCCGAACTTGACCCAAGTGTTCAAACTTCGAGCAAACAAGATGGCCTTCATTTCTGAGACGCAAATTTTAAAAAGACGACCGGGACAAGTCAGATGCGAAGTCTCTATTTAAAACAATCAGATCTTGAAACTCGACTAAAAATTTGTCGGGTCTTATCATTCCTTTGAGCCTTGTTACGATCTAAACCCCAGTAATTGACATAAAACAGCAGCTCATACGTAGAAACGACAATCATCATGCGGGAAAACGCAAATAAATAAATAAATAAATAAATAAATAAATAAATAAATAAATAAATAAATAAATAAATAAATAAATAAATAAATAGATAGATAGATAGATAAATAAATAAGTAAAATAATTATAAAAAAATAAATAAATAAAATAAGTTAATGTTTACCACCACATTTTGGATAAGAAGAGGACTGGATTCGACTGGCGCGACTGGATCTGGAACCGAGACACACATTGCGCCTACGTAGTAGGCTTTACCGCTGGCTTGAAAATGAGGAGAAAGTCACAAAAAAATCCATCACAAGATGAGGCGAAGTAAACGTTTAGCGGCGAAAAAAGACGCAGCATTTTCCGAAACAGAGGGAAGTAGTCAAGAAGAACCTGCAGATATCACGAGTCCTGATACAGGAGACTTGGTTGCAAAACCTTACGATGACATTGCAACAGACGGGAGAGAAGAAATTGATGATGATGTCAGTAGTGAGAGAATTTGGATGAGTTCACAAGAAGAAGACGAGCCTGGAAGAGCAGACGAATTTCTCAGTCTTCCAACTGAATTCAAAACCAAATTAAAGGAGTAAGTTGATTGTGAGATCTTTTAAATGGGTATAACAAAGTTTGCAAATTAAATTAAGATTGCTGTGTGATTTTCTAACTGCGAGGTAACCAAGCTTCATAGCCATGCTGGGAGAATGTCGTGGGTTGTAGCAAAGTACATGCAGGGAATTAGAACTGATCTTCCCTCAGTGTGGCTTAGCGCTAGAGTGATCGATAAGAGACTTCGTGATGATATTGTATGTGATTGATATTGTATGCGAAGGTGAATTAATCAACGCGACACGAGCGTGGGACAAAGAAAAATTCTGAGTCCTCGACAGGAATCGAACCCATGACCTCCCGAACACCGGGCGGGCGCTCTATCCACTGAGCTACGAGAACTCATGGAGAGCAAGGTCATTTAACTGAGTTCATATATGATAGGTGTCCTGTGATAAGTTAATAAAGAATTTTAATAAAGAATAATAAAGAATTTTTCTTTGTCCCACGCTTGTGTCATGTTGATTAATTCACCTTCGCATTTCATTACCGAGCTTAAAATTCACCATCTTTATTAACTTATCACTACTCACGATGAATTCGATAGCATTGATCCTAGCAGTATGCAGGACACCTATCATATATGAACTCAGTTAAATGACCTTGGTCTCCATGAGTTCTCATAGCTCAGTGGATAGAGCGCCCGCCTGGTGTTCGGGAGGTCATGGGTTCGATTCCTGTCGGGGACTCAGAATTTTTCTTTGTCCCACGCTCGTGTCATGTTGATTAATTCACCTTTGCGTTTCATTACCGAGCTTAAAATTCACCATCTTTATTAACTTATCATGATATTGTAGTTGTAGAAAAGCTTAAAATGTAGAAACTCTACCCGATCTAATATGTAGTAAAATTTTGGACTGAAAATAAAGCATTCCTATTGACTGATTTGGAATGCCTGATGTGCATCACTGTGAAATTGAGAATAAAAATCAGGTATAATAATAAAGAATGCATAGGAATCTGACTTTTAGAATTTGAAAATTTGAAAATGGTGAATGAGTCATCGAAACGTCATCGAAATTATTATCACTTATTTTTATTCTTAATTGTTTGTCCAAAGCCTCTCTTACTGTGAAATTAGTCAGATAAAAGGAAATTTCTGTAGATTTTAAAGTCTTCTTTGCAGTCACCATTTAGGTGCTTATGCACTGTTTCTTCCCTGTACTGCATTCCTTTTGTTTTGACTGCATTTACTTTGACACAGATTGGAAAGAAAGTGGCAGTTAATGTTTGGCCAAATGCTGTAAGATCGCGTTAATTCTAAACTTGGATGCCTATTAATGCATATATAATTTTTTCTCTGCATATTAAGTTTTTCAATCAGGTGTGCGGTGTTTGGAGAAAGCTTTGTTTTATTTTGATGTCTGGTGTGTATCAAATTCAAAAGGCGACATCTCTGATGCTTGGTGTAATGATAATTAAGACAGAACTTTTGATTGGCGAAGTTGGTGAATTTTGGCTCAACTTAGATATGAACACATGAGCATTGAAGCAATTATTGGCTAAACCGTGCAAAGGAATGTAGGTCACGTATGAGCAGCCGTTAGTGGGGAGAAGTGTTCATTGCAACCCAAATAACAGCAGTGAAAGAGACTTTAAATTTTATTGTTCTTTGTTAAGGATTTCACTTTTGGCCTCAGGTGTATGAGGTCAGTCAAGTGATCCCTTTGCCTGCCTCCTTCTAAAATTCACAGGAACAGCAAAGCAGAAGTTGAAAAATAATTTAACTGACTCAGTAACTGCATTAAGCTAATTTACGTGGAGCAAGACTTATTCAGTTTGTTTGTTGTAGTCCTTCCGTACTCTCATCTGAGTTGCAAGTGGACATTGATACAGATGATTTGTATCTCAAGTTTGACAAAACCAGCTTCAAACCTGTCACAACTAGTAGGAACTTTGATGATATTGTTTGCAATAACAAAGAGGTGAGAAATTAGAACATTTTATTCCTGTAGTACTCCTTTAAAAAAGTTGGGTTGAGTTTTGCAAAATTAATTGAACAGTGTGAATACCCTGTCTGTTGTGTCACTGAGTGATGGAGCATAACTCACTGAATGGAAATATGGTTATACAGTGTGTGTAACATTTAAACCACAGAAGGAAGCTACCAATAGCTATTCAATAGAAACTGCCAACTATCCAAGAGCTAAAATTGTTTATTTTCTGAGAGATTTGTATTTGTTTTGACTACAGAATTTTATCGTAATTTTGTAGTCACAACAAATACAAAATCTCTCAGAAAATAAACAGTTTTAGCAAGAGTTGATGCAGCTGCCAAAGAAAACATATTTTTCGTAACCACATGGCATACGTTAATGCTGTAGATCAAAATATTAATAAAGAAATCATGCATATTCTAAAGTTACCTCTTTACTAATCTGTAATACTTGTGGTATGCATATGACTACATGTAGTTTTTGTTTCCTGAACTTTATTCTCTGTTCTAACCCAGGGATGAATTTTTGTGTGATTTTACTGGATACTTTACATTATGTGGTGCAAAATTACAGGATGGATATCATGCAATAACCCTGTCTCTACATAGATATTAGTCCTCCAATTATTTTCATTGAAAAACAAAACCAGCTCGAGAGTTTCAACTACACATTCTTTAATATTATATTGAAAAAAAACAAACTCATTTTGTAGAGTTCAAAGACAGAGACATTAAAACATTGGAGGCAAATTCTGTTCTTGAAAGTACTAAAAAGTCATCAGAATATGTCAATGTTTGAAGGTGAAGAAAGTTACAACTGTCAGATTTTACTTCTTAGGCAAACTTAAATTTGAATCATTTTTTAAAACAGACAATTAATACACTGTGTTTACTTGTACCTTAAATGAGGTTAACTAAACTTATGAAATGTACTTGCTTACATGTATGTTAATCATGCACATTTGCCATTATTATTGCTACTGGCTTTTTTTAGGAACAGTTTTTGTACGATGCAAAAATTAATCAGAGAGTTCTAGAATAAATGAACCCCTTTCTGGCTTGGTGGTATGTTGGCTGATAATGTTGTTAGCTGAAAGATTCGCCTTAAAATTTCACATTTACCCTCAATGCTTCTCTTCTTGGACAAATATTTCTCAGCTGCGAACATAATCAGCTGACATACCAACAAAGTGAGAAGGTGTTTATTTACCAAATAGGACTTTCCTCCAATCTTGTACACTGTAAGTCCTGTACTGTAAAGTTAATAGAGATCAACAATAAAGAATGTTGGAAGAGGTGTTGCATCAGGTCAAGCAGTTTCATTCAATGTACTTGTAATACTTGAATAACACAGTTTTTGTTTCTTTCAGCTGATGAAACGAAGTGTGATTACAAGCGACTTTGAAAAGAGGCATTCTGTTCCTCCAGTGCATGTTTCAAAGTTCACTCACAAAAAACAAAAGAAGGTTAATAAGCCGATAATTGAATATTGCACATATATATAATTATATATAACTATTGAGGTCTAGTGAGAGAAAAGTACTGTTATAGTAAATGGTTTGGACCCAGGAGTATCAGTAGTTCGTATAGTGTGATCGTCTGGGTGAGTGTAGTTCTGAAAAGAACTGTTGTTGGTGACTGACGTTTCGACAACCTGAGCAGAAGTCATCTTCAGAGTCAAGTGAATAGTGTTTGTTAGTCAATGGTGTTATAAGTCTGGTCCATTGAACGTTATTGGTCAGTTTAGCCATGATGTTATTGGCTGAAAGACTCATGTAAAGTTTGTCATCAGTCATTGGTGGGTTTCGATCCGTCTATTGTTAGTCAAATCACAGGCGACCCAAGCTCTCAATGTTATCCTTTTTTTTTCACTTTTATGCGAACGTTCAGCCTAACGTGATGTATGGCATTTACTATTACATAACGACCGAATTTGACTACGCGAAACGTGACTCTGGCCTTGCAGCATATGGAGGTGTTGTGTTACAATGGTTTGAATTTATAAAGGTTTGTATAAGAATGCAATGGTTTTGCTTGAAAAGTCAATTATTTCATATCATATTTTGTGAATAAAATCTACTTACCCTGTTACTGTGTTGTATTCTTTGTTGTTTGCGAGCTCCTCAGGCCGATCTAACACGATTTCGGCGAGTTATTGCTCTGTGGGTTTCCACTACTAAAAGAAAGACAAGGCCGGACAATGATTTCCGGAGTGCCCGCCGCTCAAAGCGAATAAATCCACTGAAAATAACCCTGCCGGCTCAATTCCTCTGTAGAATTGAAGAAGAGATCTTGAAGTTCCATGTCAGTTCACTCGCTACGCGATTCCATCCACAACGCCTTCGCAACGATATATTTATTTTGAGATTGCTTCGCTCGCAAATTCGAAAACAGCCACTTCACAAAAGTTAGGACATTTTTGCGGTGTTGGGTAACTATAATTAGCCCGACTGGGGGTAGTCAGCAACGATTTGTCAACAGTCAAACCAAAATGCTCCCTGGTACCCTCGTGCTTTATTTGTCAAACCCATAAAGGGAGTGCCCGGTTACCTGCGAATTATAGTTACCCGACACCGCGAAAGTGTCCTAACTTTTGTGAAGCGGCTGTTTTCGAATTTGTGAGTGAAGCAATCTCGAAATAAATGTATCGTTGCGAAGGCGTTGTGGACGGAATCGCGTAGCGAGTGAACTGACATGGAACTTAACAAAAACAAAAACAAAAAAAACAAAAAGGCTTTATTTAACGAGGGTAACATAATTTACTGGTTGCCCAGTAGTTTACAACATCTCTTCTTCGATTTTACGGAGGAATTGAGGCAGCAGGGTTATTTTCAGTGGATTTATTTGCCTTGAGCGGTGGGCACTCCGGCCTCTGGCCTTTCTTTTAGCAGTGGAAACCCACAGAGCAATAACTCGCCGAAATTGCGTTAGATCAGCCTGAGGAGCTGGCAAACAACAAAGAATACAACACAGTAACAGGGTAAGTAGATTTTATTCACAAAATATAAGAATAATCGACTTTTCAAGCAAAACCGTTGCATTCTCATACAAACCTTTATGAATTCAAACCGTTGTGACACAACACCTCCATATGCTGCAAGGCCAGAGTCACGTTTCGCGTAGTCAAATTCAGTCGTTATGTAATAGTATATGCCATACGTCACATTAGGCTGAACATTTGTGTAAAAGTAAAAAAAGGATAACATTGAGAGCTTGGGTCGCCTGTGGTCAAATTGGTCGGTTTTTGGTCTGTGTATTTTTAGGTCGGTCTGTTAGAAGTCCGTTTGTTGGTTTCGTTTCCGTTTTGGATAAGTCGTTTGTAAGGTGCTGGTAGTTGTTGACATCTGTTGAGAGGCGTTTGTTCTAGGTTAGTGTACCAGCTTTCCAGAGTCGATCGTTGAAAATAGTTGGCATCACCATTTCTCGTGGCTCTTTTGTGTTCAGTCAGTCTTGTGTTAAGGTTTCTGCCAGTCTCGCCAGTGTAGGAAGCCTGAAAGTCGGAGCATTTGATCTTGTAAACTACTCCCTGTCTGTTGTTAGGTTTGTCCCTGTCTTTCACATTGGTCAGTAAGTGTCGTAATGTAGTTGTAGGTTTGTGGGCTACACGGATGTTGTAGGGCTGTAGGATCCGTGAGATGTCTCAGAAGTGCCCTTAATGTAAGGTATAATCACTGTAGTAACAGGTGTTGGGTTCCTCTTCGTAGCGTCAGCTTCAGTCGGCCGGTAAATGTTTTGTCTAATAAAGTCAGTGTTGTAGATGACTTCCACTCAGGTTTTCGAAACATCATTCACCAACAACAGACAATCACACTAAATGAACTACAAAAGTCCTATTGAAAATGATGTTTCTTCAAAGTTCACTCACAAAAAACAAAAGAAGGTTCATAAGCCGATAATTGAATATTGCATGTATATATAAAATAATTATACATAACCATTGAGGTGTAGTGAGAGAAAAGTACTATTATAATAAATGGTTTGAACCCAGGAGTATCAGTAGTTCGTATAGTGTGATCGTCTGGGTGAAAATGATCCATGTAGGAACTAAACATCTACATGTAGGAAACTTAATTGCATTGCTTATTTTAAGGTATCTTCATCGTTGTTGTTGCCACTGCTGCTGTTGCTGTCGCCATTATCACTGCTGTCATCATCATTATCATCATCATCATCGTAAAAACACTTTATGTCAAAACAACATTAGTGTCAGTATATCCCACCAGTGTGTGCTATGTAATCCAGATCCTGTTTAATGTGATCTACAATGTCACATCTCACTCTGTGCAGTTTGTCCACAGCCTGTGGCACCTTCCCCTTGAGATTATACAGTTGTGGTACCATACATAATAATTATTATAACTTGTTCAAATGTGATGTGACTTTTTGCTTGATATTTCAGAAAACCAAAGAGGAGTCTGCAGGGCCGATGTGGTTTAACCTTCCAGCAACTCAGTTAACGCCAGAAATTGAACAGGACATGAAAGTTATAAAAATGAGAAATATCTTGGACAGAAAACGACATTACAAGAAGAATGACTCATCTGCTTTGCCTAAATATTTCCAGGTTATTAATGATTGAATTATTGTACAAAATTATGGTACCAGGTAGTAACATTGCTTCTGTCAACCTTTGCAAATTGGATAAGTTTGTGAAAACGTTTTGCCTGAAGAAAAATCCTGTTAATTCTAGTTTATTGCATCAGAAGCGAGAAGGAAAAGTTTAAAATTTGAAAACATTAACATTTGCTACTGCTCTAAATCTCAGAAATATACAATGCTGGCCCTGGCCCTGGCTGGGGACCTTGCGTTGTGTTCTTGGGCAAGACACTTAACTCTCACAGTGCCTCTCTCCACAAAGGTGTGTAAATGGGTGCCCACAAACTTAATGCTGGGAGTCACCCTGCGATGAATTAACATCCCATCCTCTAGGGAGAAGAAATTCTCCTAGTCGCTTCATGCTACAGAAACTGGGATAAGCTCCGGCCTGATAGGCCACTTGGCTTGTATTCAGACTCAACCTGTTACAAAGTAAAGTACGGTATTTATTTATGGATCATGTCTTTAATTTATTATGAATTGCTTTATTGTACAGATTGGTACTGTGGTGGAGGGATCTGCAGACTTCTACACTTCTCGTATTCCTAAGCGTCAACGGAAGAGTAACTTGATTGATGAGTTACTATCAGATGCTGAATTTAGGAGGTACAGTGTATGTTGGTTGTGCAACTTAATATGATTCCTGTGTAATAATTGGCAATAAAATTTTAATATGTGTGGTTTTTGTTACTGTTACAGGTACAACAAGAAAAAATATTTGGAAATACAGGCTGCAAAGCAAAGTGGAAAGAAAGGATTTCACAAAAAGAAAACAAACAAAAGAAAATCAACTGCAATGAGAACTTAGCCATAGCTGTTTGTTATGTCAGCATTTTAATATTACCAAGATGTATTGCTATGAGATTATTTTATAGTTTAATAATTACACAGAGATTAAAGAGATCCTGTTTTATTTATTGAAGACAGTTTTGTGTATGGTTTTTGGCACCTTCTGTGGTAGAAATACATGTACAAAGTCTGCAAAGCCTGATGTTGATGAACATGGTTTGACTCCTTGAACATAATGAATAGGGTGACAAATTTTTGTCAGTGTTGGTAGTCCAGGGGCTAGAGGCAAAGCAAAAAATCAATTTTTGTGTAAGTAGTTACTTTAGAATCCCTGAATGTTTTCAGCAGGATCGTTGTGTTGAAGAACTATCCATCCCTGAATGCTGGTGACTAAGCAATTTTTTAAATACTTTTCAATGTCACTTTTCTGAAATTGAATCCCCCTTACCAATCCCCCTCCTGGTAATTTCTAAGGGAGGGTTCCACATTCTTTCTCCCTGTGATATTTTGGACAAATCCCCCAATGTAACTTACTTGCTTTTCCCATAGTAATAAATAATAAAACACTTTAATAGCTGACACAATTACTGGTAACCCAGTAGTTTACATTGTGGGCTATATATAAAATATATATATATATTTAGTTAAAAAATGTTAAAATATTGAAGAAGTTAAAATATAATACAGCATGCACATAAAATGTATTCGAATATATTACAAGACATTTTCAAAACGTTCTAGAGATGGTAAAATGCTCACGGTCTGAGTACTACTAGTGGACCTACTAAAGGCTCTCATCATGCACTTTTGTTATGACATAACAAGCTTCAGGAGAAACTGGAAAATGTTGCAAGGTAGGGGAGCAGGGACGGGGGGGGGTGCTTCATTAAAAACATTAAACAAACAAACAAACAAACAAACAAACAGACAAGTAAATGAATAGACATTTTCTGTATTTCATGTCAGAGTTTGCAAAAATAAGCATCAGAACAAAGTTGGGGTGGACATTTTAATCCATTGCTGCTATAACCTTGACCCAGCACCATTTTCATCGCAATATGAGAAAGTAAAAAACAAACCCATTTTCGTCGCCCGCTCACCTGGCAGGGCTTTGACATGAGGAAAAGGTAGTTTGGAAGAGACATGGGTTGACTGGCTATCCGAGTGATATTCCCCCTAATTTTCAAAACTGCAAGCGTTGCGAAAAATATTTGAAGGATATTAAACAATCCATTTGGCGCAAAATTGTCCTCGCGGACAACCATTACACGACCTGTTATGTAATCCGCTGTACTTAAAGAACGACTGCCTTGTTTGATCTTTTCGTTCCCATGACAACTACTCTAATAGTCGCCATGATTATTGTTTTGTGTGCGAGACGAAGGATTTAATATTTGAGCGACTTGTACTTTGCCATTTTAAGATTGTCTCTCGATTGTTTTAAGTCATGCCTCCAAAAAAGAAAGGAAAGAAAAGTGGCAAGAAGAAGAAGAGTGGTAAAAAGAGCGCCAAAAAGTCTCCCTCTGCAGCACCTTCGAGTGACATCCTCAATGAGTTGTCGAAGGAGTATTTCCTTATCCAGATACGAGACTTGGAAGAAAGACTTGCTCGCTACCAGAAAAAGTGCGACGAGCTTGAACTGGCAAATCAGGATTACAGATCTCAATACGAACAACAAACAACGGATAAAAAAGAAATTGTTTCGTTTTTGAAAAAGCAATTGGAGCAAAGAGCGGACGAAATAGCTGACCTTCAGGATCGACTGATCGGATTACAACAAGCCAAGGATGGCGAAAAAGATCAATACGAAGTACAGTTAGCTACTTTGAGAACTGAAATGCAGGAAATTAAGGATCAGTTAACATCAGAGAATATGGTTTTGGGTGGAAAATTAGCTTCACTGGAAGAGTTTCGTGTTCAAAAGGAAGATTTGATGGCAAAGTTTGCAAAGATGGAGGAGGAACTGGAAAAACAGCAGAAAGAACATAAAGACGTCATTTACAATTTGGAAAGGAAAGCTGTCGTTGACAAGGACAGGTCTGTGTTTTTCTTTTTAAAACACTTACAAAAAGCGAGACTTTGTTAGTTAATTATCAACTGTAGCTGTTGAATGTCCCTTATTGGGTCAATTTGACTTGAAGTCTAACTTGGTAGTTAACTTCACATGGAGATATGTAGACATGGTTGATATGCATACTATAAAATCACAAGGCATTAATGGTCTTGGTGCTTGCAGTTAAGTATGTGTCTATAAGAATTTTTGTTGTAAGGAGAGATAAATATGGTACGAAAGAACTTATAATGTAGTTGTGCTAATGTACATTGTATGTTGTTACCACCTTATTTCTCCCAAGAGCCGGTAAAGTATTCTGTTAATAATATTGATATACATGTAATATATTGTATTCCTTTTTTGACCTTATTTGACCCAGGTTAAAGAAAGAGATGGTGCTGCGACTGAACCAAGTTGCTGCAGAATTTAGGAAGGTATCAAACAAACAGATGGCCGAAACAACCAAAAGAACAATAAGAGAGAATGTCTCTATTAATGCACAGCTGGCTAAGATGTCAGACAAAACCATGGAACTCATTCAAGAAAATGATGAACTGAGAACCAGGGAGAAAAAGATGAAACTTCAGATTGATATGCTGGAACATAATGAGAAGGAGCTGGCCAAGAAAAACAGCAGCAATCAAAAGGTGAATACGCAGTTAATGCAATCTGATTTTAAGGGTTTTTTTTAGGACTTTTTGTGTTTGCTCCATTTATCAGAATGTAGAACAGTGAATGCCCTAACATCAAGAATCAGCTATCTCTACAACACAGCTTGAGACTACTCAGTGGGTCTTTGACTTATCTAAGCCTTTGTATAAAATTCAGCTCTCCTAACTCTAAGGAAAACACCTCACTGAAGCAGAAAATTTCACTATCATAGAGTCATTGACTAGGTATCAATGTTAATATCTGTGAGGCATCTCAATGGGACATAAGCTTAGAATCTGTAATAAATAAACTTCAGCAGGATTTGAAGAGTGCCTGCTTGTATGGTTTCAGATGATCCGTATGTTGGCAGAGAAAGCCAAACAACAAGAGGAGATGCTGGTTGAATATGATGAGTTGGAAGGACATAATAAAGACAGGGAGAGTGAGGTGGAGCTGCTTCGAGCACAGGTGGATAGCATCAAGGAAGAATTGAAGGTGGGTTGTTCCAAATGTTACTGGATTCTATGGGGAAGTTGAGCTAGTGATTGATTTAAGGTAAATCTAAACAGCCTTATGACACTTGTGAATGCAAGGGTTTTATGACAGGCTGCCATAGAACCCTTATGACAGGCTACCCAGTAATGCTATTCCTTGCTCCTGGCTCAAGTTTTAAACAAAATTCCTGAAAATGTACCTGTATCTTTTAATTTCCTGTATAACATGTGTAATATATAATATATTATATTGTCAATGGTGTCAACAAACTTGACTTGTATTGAATTCTCCTCAAACTGTTTTAACAGAAAACAACAGAAAACAAGGAATCTCTAGAGAATGAACTTGCAAAAGTTACAAAGGACAGAGATCTGTCCATGAAGAAGAAAGATGAGTTGACTGGAATTCTTTCTCAGGCTGCACAAGCTCTCAGAACTTCACTGATGGTATGTTGTTTATATGTAGACAGTACTACACGCCTTACTGTTGCCACGTAGGAATGTTTTTAGGAACTTTTTGACATCTTTTTGACAATTTCTGAGTTAGCTTCCATTTCAAATGGCCAGTGAAACTGCGACAACTTGCTGCCAGTTTCAAATGTTTGCAGGTTGACACTTCAAATTCTCAAGAGAGTGAATGGTGAATTTGACAATTTTTGATAGTTGGTTGAAATAAAAGCCAGCAAAAAGTTCAGAAAGTTGTCAAAAATATTTCAGTTTAAGGTTACAGTATACCTTCAGATTGGCAATTTCCTTCAAATTTGGATTTTTGGTTCAAAGCAATGGTCAAAGAGTAATCTCTAATTTCTGAAAACAAAATTGAAAAAAACTTAATATTGGCAGAGAAATGGAGGTTTTACATTATGGCTGGAAGTAAAAGTTCCCTCTTAATTGACATCCATATAACATGTACGCAATCAACCGAGACTACTTTCGCAGGAATATTACCTATATGGATACCACGAATTGGCTGGCTACTCAGTTAATCAGCATTGTTATCCAAGCATTTTTCGTATTAGGTGTAATTCTATTAAGTTATAAGTAAACATGGACCACGGAAAACTCTGTTTACCAGTTCGAAAAAGTGAACAACGAATGGAAACACATCAATGAGTGAAGAAGCAAAAGTTGGCCTCGTGGATGAAGCTATAACTATCGTATCAAACAGGCAAAAAGATCAAGTCAAGAAAAGAGAAAGGTTCTGTAAAAATTTGGGAACTCAACAGCGATAACAGCAATGTTTACAGTGACTCTTTTGTTGAGTCCGATACCGATGAATCATCCAACTCATTGAGATCCACTGGAATATTATCCATGTACATTTGCTCCCCTGTGCTTTCTTTTGTTCAGTTTGTTCTCATCGCCCAGCCACTCTAGCGTTTGTATCCTTTTTCGTCTTCCCTATTTTGCCAGACCAGCTTTAAGAAAAACCGAGCTTGAGCGTATTGCAAAACACAAGGGTGTTTTGGAGATTCATGTGTAAATTTCACCGTGAGTCAATGGTAGTAAATTTTCCAAGCGCTGATTGGCTCAGTGATCTGAGAACCCTGTTGAAGGCGTTTGTGGGCGGAGTTTGTTTGCGAAGCAAGAGATTTTTCCTTAGCGCTGTTTTCTCGAATAAATTTTTGCTTGAAGCAGACACTTTAAAGAGTTACAACTCAAAGGGGATTTGTTTGATTGCCCTCAAATTTGGACAGTAGCTAGATTAATATATAAAAAACAAAAACATGTCTGCAAATTGTGTTTTTTGAAATTTTTTTTTTCCGAGAGCAGTTTTTGTACGATCACTTCACATTTTTTAAATCCTATTTCGAAAATGTTCTGTAACTTTTTAGTGCAATTGAATATGGCAAAACACAGACACACTTTTTTAGCGCTTTTTGTCCTGAAACCAAGGAAAGAAATAAATTGGCAAAAAACAAAATTCACTTTGACTTGTAGCTTCCAAAAGGTGATTAGGACACTCACATTTAGCGGCCTTGAAAAAATCAACAGTTCATTTTATTTCAAACTTTTTGGTATGGTTTAATAGCCAGCTCTATAAGCTTCAATTTGATACAGAGGTTTAGGTATCTACAGCTTAAACAGGACGTACTACATCGCTTGGATGCAAGACACCCCTGAAGGTATACAGTAACCTTATAAAATTTTATAAGTGGCAAAGGCATGGTGCATAGCACTGTACAGCAATGCCCATTACCATCATGGCATGTTAAAAATCTAAATCACTTTGTCAGTTGCCCCTAAAATTTAATGTGCTATAAATGTTCATTGATCCAAGAATTTGGAAAAAAATTGTTTAGTTTAAATAAAATCTATCTTTATGTAGACCAATGCATAATGATATTGTTATTAGTTTATACTCTAAAGTTGTCAAAATGGTTTAATTTTAAGTTAAGGTTATAGTTTTTGAAATGAAAACTAGCGCTAAAAAGTCACAACGTTTCGACCTCTCTGAGGTCATTTTCAAGTGAGTAAAATTTTTCTAAATTAGCTTAAATATGTTAAAAACAAGTTATAATAGATAAAAGTGTGGCGAACGCTAAAATCTGATAAAATATGTGAAAAAGTGTAAAAAAATATACAATGGAAAAATAACATAGTGATTAGCAAGAATTGCTCTAAACAAATAATTTGGTGGGAATTGAATCACACTGTTTGTTTAACGTTGGTTTCGGTTCTTTGATAAAAAACATTTCAAAAATAAGGTGCGTGGTGTATTCATTTCAGTGTGGCCCGTGTGATGTAGGCTATGTCGGCTACACGTGCCAACACCTACACCAACGAATTGAAGAACACAAAGGATCGGCAATCGGAACCACCTCAGAGAACAGCACCATATGGAGTCAGAAGACATAGCACAGAGTTTTCGAATCTTAAGAAAGTGTCACAACAAATTTGATTGCCTCATTTTTGAAATGCTTTTTATCAAAGAATTGAAACCAACGCTAAACAAACAGTGCGATTCAATTCGTGCCAAATTATTTGTTTAGAGCAATTCTTGCTAAGATTATTTTATTCTTCCATTGTATATTTTTTACACTTTTTCACATATTTTATCACATTTTAGCATTTGCTACATTTTTATCTATATTATAACTTGTTTTTAACATGTTTATGCTAATTTAGAAAAATTTTACTCACTTGGAAATGACCTCGGAGAGGTTGAAATGTTGTGACTTTTTAGCACTAGTTTTTATTTTGAATAGTTTTAATTAGTATTTAATTTGTGATTTTTACCTGATGAATTGTGATATTGGCGTTGATTAGTTGCCAGGTTCTCATTAGTTATTTGGTGGAATACCTGTAAACTAGCTCTCAAGCTAAGCGTATATCCATGTTAATTTTTATTTACTTATTTATTATTTATTTAAGAAACTACTTATCAAGGTGTCTTGCTGAAATCACAGACATGTGTGGATTGAGTTAATTTGTAAGACTGCCAAGTTTTCTTCCTAGCGAGTAATATTCTTGAATATCAAGTTCCTTGTAAGTGTTTGAATGGTTTCCTTTTTTTCTCTGATCTTTTAGGCACCCACTGTTGTCGACGGAAAGCGAGATGAAGCAGAGGCCATTTCTCAACGTGAAAATCTAGTGCAGACACTTCTAGGAATATTGAATGATGCAGCTTCATTTGGTGTGGGTCCTAGTGCAAAGGATTTTATACCAACTCGCCAGACTAGAGGATACTCAAGCCCTAGTCCAGATATAGGCAGACATATACCTAAAAAGAAGGAGTAAGTCATTACTTGAGAAACTTTGCAAGTTTTTGTGTTTCAAGGAACAAGATCACTGAAGTTAATGGTGAATAACTTTTTTGGTTTGACAAATAACTTCAGCAAAGCCCCAAGAACTGTTAAGAGATCAAATTATATAGAAAATAGGCCATATTTGTGTTCTTGGTATTGCATTGGAAGTCAAACTACATGTAGTTTGGGGTTAATATCATTTGCATTTGAAAAGACTCCCTGCGTTAGCCTCGGTTGGAAGCTACTGGTGGTTCCAGTCCAATATCAAGAATACAAAAAAGGTCTATTGAATGAATGCAAGTTTTTACACTACCAGCGTATGAGCCATCAGACTTACTGAGAAAATTCTAACCACAAATGTGTTAGTGATCACTGCAGTCCTGGTCAAAGATTAGCGATAAATTGACCTGTTCTTAGCCAATCACAATGAAGTAATTTTTGCAGTCATATGATGAATTCTTTAATTCTAGTGTTGTGTTCAAATTTCAAGAGAAGTTCCCATTTTATAAAAGCCTGTCGCACAAAACTTGATGTACAGTAGTTATCTAGTAAGTGACTTCACTGGTCCAGCAAGGAGTATAATGAATTCTAGTCTTGTTATAGCTCCTTGGTTAAAGTTCACTCTTGTCTAATAACTTGTTACCATGCAGGCAGACATGCTGTATATGACAAAGACTGCTAGGCTATACAGGCCATCTATATATACTGAAGGTTTTGATATTAGGTGTCTTATTACTGACATTGTCTTTGGCTCTATATTAGAACTCTAGCTTCTAAAGCACAGGCCGTGGCAGCAGCAGTGAACCGCCCTCTACCACATTACAAGCTGGGAGACCTGGGAATAGTTCCCAGGTCCCATCCAAAGCTTGGAGAGAGGACCGGGGCTTCTTCACCACTGGCTCCCATTAGCAAGCAGACCAGAAGTATTGGTGTACAAACTGTTAGTGCACAGAAGGTCAGTGTCGACACATCTCTTACACAAGTGTTGAAGTTCTTGGTCTCATAATTCCTGTAAATTCGATATTGGGTAGCATACAAATGAAGGTGGACATCAACTGTAAATGTTTGCATTTTACAAGCATGGTGGATTTTAGCCACATTTTTGAAGCTTCGTAGCCAATAGTGTAGAACGTGCTGAAGCTCTAAATTGTGTTATTTCTTGAGTAAACGTCTCTCATACGATCTTTCCCAGTACCCCACTTACACTATATGTGGAAAAAATCGAGGTTTTAATGACAAAATATTTTTTTGTAACCTGACAGATAAGAGTCATGCATTAGAAATTATGTTCAGTGAACTATGGCGTGGTAATTAATGAAAGTTATTTCTCCGTATTTGTGATCTTTGTGTTTTTCTTTCTTTTTTTGCAGGCCATGTTTTTCGCTGATCAGCTCCTTTCCAAACGAAGTCCTACTTCCTCTAGTCACTCCATATCGCGTGACTACCATTCACCAATCAGAACAGAGCTACCTGTTGGCAGCGGGTCACGTGGAAGAATACCTTAAACAGGGCGCTGCCAAGTACAGACAACAGGTTTTCTATTTAGTTTTTCTGCAAGAAACCACCCTGTCTCCTTGGTGAATGACTTTAGTCTAGTTACTTTGCGAAGTAGTTGTATTTATTCACTACAAGAGATTGCTGTAGGCCACCGTTCTCTGGAATGAACTGGTACAAGTTTCCTTCGATGTGGAAGCCGCTTTCAAGGCCATACTGGAGTATGACTTACTAACTCTAACTTATGCGCAAACAAACTGTGTACACATATTTCCAGTTCAGCCACATTGTTGTATCAATTCCATCAAAATCCCACTTTGTAAATAGTGTAATTTTCTCACTCATGTCCGTGAGCAATGAATATATTTTTCTCTCCGCTTTTGGTGTAAATGTCGCTTTATAAAGTTGGTGATACGCCTTATAATCCAATGAAAGATATGAATAGAGTTTGTTACTCCGCGTCGCTTGAATACATTTTTGTTGTGTTTGTTGGCGAGTGAATACCAAACTAGAAGGCTTACAAGGTGCGACCTTTTTAAATTTGTAAATATATCTTCTGTTGCAATAAATAAGGTTATTTTGATGCCTACATATCTTCTGATAGAAGGAAAATAAAGAATGATACCGGTTTCGCCCCATGGCGAGTTCGCCTCCACTATAAAATTTCTATTTCGAGTTCGCCCCCAACTTTTCGACTTTGCCCCAAAATTTTGTGTCCGTGTTTACGTAGTTGTCATCGAGTTATTTAACGTTTTCGAACAACTATTTCAGTCTATGTATGTTTATGTCATCTCGCCATCAGGGAGTCTTGCCACCAACGAACTCCTGGTCGCCACCAAGCGAAGTTTCCTCGCCTCCAGTAATTTAATAAGGCAGTGGATAAAAGAACGAGCAATAATCTCTATATTCGACTCGATCTGGTAGGGGGCGAACTCGATCAGGTTGAGTCGATGTGGGGGCGAACTCGGTGGGGGCGAACTCGCCATGGGGCGAAACCGACAGCTACCAAATAAATTGGCAGGGTATAGCTGACTGAATGAAAATCAAATAACTTGGCCACCGAGTTTGCGTTCAAGATGGCGCAGGCCACTCTATCGGCATTCAGCTGGCCAAAACGGGCACACACGACAGGCATGGGTGGAAACCTAAAGTGAGTTAGATACTTCACTGACGATGAGCACCGTATACCTTCATGGGTACCGGTGTGTCCAGTCCGACGGAATAATGACGTCAAATGTATATTTTTCCGTGTGTATGGGTTTTATGGAAAATCTTGTCCAAGATTTTCGAAACACTGCATAGCTGTGAATGGATACATTATCAGCGTTAGCAACGCAGCAAACGTTTAGGAAACTTCGTAACAATTCTGCCACACCCTGCCCTGCGTTTGGTAACAACTTATAAGCAGCCTCAATCGTGAAACAGATACACAAATTCCTTAAATCAACGGGTTTGTCTTACCTTCCGTAACCATGACAGGAGCAATGAGGAACCGGTCACAACTCTGACAAGTCTGGTGGAATGAGCTTGAAATCTAAAGCTATCTAAAATGGCGAGAAATGATTTTCCAGCCTTGCCGTTTGTTATCGACTGTTTCCCGAAGACTTTTCCACTAAGATCACCCAACCAAATTATCAAGAGTTCTCCGCAAAATCAAAAGATGACAAGGCTAAGCGAGGAATACCGGTAGTCTTAAGCTTATGTTGATTCAAAATGCAAAACAAAACCTGACAATTCTTTTTCGACAATAGCAATTATTACACTCAAATTAAACCAATCTTTACTCGTTACTCGAACTTGACTCAGCCTCAAACTTGACTTGTGCTACGACTGAAACCGTACACTGACACAATTACCGCCGTGCCATGGGTAGTTCGTCGATCGAGTTGACGTTTAAGAGCGGCCCAATTTTACAACTGAATGACTGAACGGGGCAGAGAGGGTGGGGGAGGGGTGAGGGGGAGAATCAACGTCACAGTCCTTACTTTTACAAGTATGAAAGGGGAACAAACTGGATTCTGGCAAGAAGAAACAAACTTTTCCTGTATTCCAAGCTTGCGGGGGTCAAGCTTTGTTTTGCTTCATGCAGGCCAGGAGAGAGTCTACTAGCTCTCGCTCTTTCTTGTAACCGTTTCGGGCGGAGAGTCAGTAACATATACGTAGCTTTCTAAATCCCGCAACCCTATCAGTTTGTTACTGATCGTCCCAAACTGAGCCTGAGCTGAAGAAATAGGAGACCTCTGTACGCAACTATTCCAAACTTTCGTCTCTTGTATTTGCCTTAACAGTCAAGTTACGCGAAAGGTTTGACGTTTAGATACATATCTGGTATGCACGGCTAGTCATATCAGGGCAATGTCAACACGAATTGCATGACAATCAAAACACTTAAACTGTGAACTGGTTAGAAAGTCGTACGGGCGTGATCACTATTGTCAGACTTGTTCAGATTTTCATACATTCTATTTTTATTTTGAACCCAAAATAAAAACATTTACATACCAACCAGCGTTTCTTAACCTGATTGTTTGATGTTGTCTGTCCCAGAAGACTCCAGAAATGCCAAACGTGATAAAATGATGAAACAATTGAATACACTTGTCTCCTGAGGAAAGAGCCTTTGTTGTGCAAAGTAGTTCGTGCAAGGGTCAGTACAACACTCATATCCAATTACTCCAGAATAAATTAGAGTATGTAACCAGCTTTAAAGTTATACCTTTTCGCTGTAGCAAAACTGTTCATCTCGCTTTCAAAACAAACCGGATATAAAACGGCACCGCACAAATGTCGACCCCATCTCTCTCTCTCTCCGCGCCGCGGTCATCTGAAAGATCTTTCAAACAAGGATGACATCTGTCAATTGTTTGAAAAACAAAGCTGTTTCAGTTGAGTGACCACTGCTGAGCGTAAACAGACGTGACACATCATATTGCTACTGAATTTGAAATTTTTATCCGTTGCGATGCGCGAATACCGTGCCGAGCGATCGGTTGTCCTGGTTTTACGTCTTGTTGAATTACTCGGTTATCTTGAGCCCGCATGAATTAAATCGAATTACTTTCCACAGCAATAGGATGGAAAATGTCCGTAAAAGTAAGGAAACGGCCGAAGATTTATTCTTCAAGTTTATGGACGCTCAAGACTGTCCAGAAATAACGAGCACCTTTC
Source organism: Orbicella franksi (assembly GCF_964199315.1). NCBI lineage: Eukaryota > Metazoa > Cnidaria > Anthozoa > Scleractinia > Merulinidae > Orbicella > Orbicella franksi. The sequence continues at coordinate 3,308,050 of NC_138145.1, read as the reverse complement.
GAGAACTTGTCAAGCTTCTTGGAATCAAAGCGGACAATCCGCGCGAGTTTTATTCGCAGCTTAAAGGAAAACTTCAATCGTGGAGGTGCAAATCACTGTGGGAACTGTTAGACAGTCGGGCTAATCAGAAGGAGTATGGAAAAGGAAAAATATGCGAAGACACTCATGTGTTAGTCATCGGCGCAGGTCCTATCGGCTTGAGAACTGCGATTGAAGTCGCCTTGCTTGGAGCAAAAGTTGTGATTGTGGAGAAGAGGGAATCTTTTGTACGAAATAATGTCCTTCATTTGTGGCCTTTCCTACTCACGGATTTCCGTTCACTCGGTGCAAAGAAATTCTACGGAAAATTCTGTTCAGGTTCCATCGATCACATCAGTAAGTATAATTACAATATCTCTTGTTTGTGGATAATGGTTTTAGTAATTTACGTATATTTTCACTGAGAACTTGAGGTTTGTAAAATATGATTTATTTATTGGAGAAGTAATAAGCGCGCATATGTTTTAACAACTGAACCTCTACGTATCTGCTAATTGAAATATCGTTCGTCATAGCTATTTAATAACAATATAATATCGGTATTTCCTTTCGCCATTCCTAATTCTGACTTAACAGTAACAGGAAATCTGTCAAGTGTGTAGAAACATACAACGGTTTAATATAACGTCTACATACAATTGTTTTCCGAAGATCTGCCTTGCTTATTGTCATAACTGCGGACCAAATATATGTTTTCTTGATTGTTAAGAAACAATTCGATTGCTTGGAACGGATGATCGCATCACAACAACGTTGCGCTCAACCACTGCATGGATTTATTAATGAACAGACCGGCTGAATTTTTTTCTACAACGAAATCTTGTCACTCCAATGTCCCAGAAAGCTAAAATGATCGCGCAGTCCTTGTTGTTCGTAGCGACACGATAAGCCCTCGTAATCCTCAACAACATCATTTACTTTGTGAATTTGTTGAGAGTTGTTTATCAAATCGCCGTAGACTGGGAGATAATTTTCAAGGGGATTTTTAGTAAAGGAGATCAGATTTTTGAAACGCAAGCGTATTTAATATTAGTGATGACATTTTGTGGGGATTTTAAAATTTGCGCGCGTGGATACACGCGGCTGACAAGCTTGGACAGGATTTTACGTGAGCATCAAGCCTTATCATACATTCAAATTCCCTACCCAATATATTTGCCTGAGAAAGCTGTATAAATAATAATCGTGACTTTTATTGATATTTTATTAAAAACTTGTTTCCTCATCATGTAACCACTGTTTTGTACTAAAAATGTTGGTCTGAACATGATCTATCTGCCCTCGAGCTATTGAACAGAAATCCTGGCGGTCGGAAATAGTTTCTTTCTCTCTTTCTATTTTTGTTATTGATAATGTATATATCAAGATATTTTACATTTTTCGGTATCTAGAGGTTAGTTTCAGCCACGGCAACTTTCAAAGCAGTCTTAGCGGAAGCGTACAAAAAAAAATGAAACATTTGGCGTGACCGAGTTCTTCTCTGCTTCCTAGTGGTCGTTTGTAACAATCCGAGATAAACATCTCGCATTCAGCTCTAAATTCAACAAGATTAATTGAACCAATTTTTGTGACTGAAAAAAGAAAATACAGCAAGAGAAGCAGCTTCTGAATATGATTTAGACGTTTACTGCAGGTGTTTGAAGTTCACCGGACATCAAAGCAATATATGCATTTTATTGGCTATTTGTTTATTTTTCGCCTCTTTATTTTGACTGTCTGTTATTTCTGTTTAACCAAAGTAATTATATTTTTTTAATTACATTACCGTTTTTGTGAAATATTGAAGTCTGATCAACCCCAGGTGTTAAAAAAAAAAAATTTATTCCTGCTTTATTTATCACGTTTTTATTTTTCTCAGTATATCAATAGAATGATAAAGGAAATATTTCAAATTTGTCCTTTCTCGTCCTTCCAGCTTTGGCGCATTAATATATAATTGAGCTTTGGGCATGTCTTATTTGCATGTCAGAACTTTAATTAGCGGCCGTTCAGTTTAAATCGTTTGTTTAACAAATTTCTGGGTTGTGCAATCATACGATTTTTTCTGTTTTTCGTTCCCAGTAAGGAATATAGTCTGGTGACCTATGAGTGAGCTCTCTCCGCTAGCTTGTTCGCAGGCTAGGAAGTTGCATCGTCCGTTCAAATTTGATTTCTCGCCGATAAACTTTGCGTGACGTTTGCAAGTTGCTCACCCACGAACTCGCGAATTCTTGTTAATTACCACACGTCTTTTTGCAAAAACGAATCGCAAATAAATCGTAATTACTAAAATGTACCCTATTTTTTTGTTCTTTATCATGGCTCTGGACAGAGTTCGAGGTCTCTAGTTAAGTATCAAAACAATATTACGGTTTAAGCTTTGGAAGAAGTTGAGAAAACAAGCGATATGAAAATAGCGTCGTTGACCTGAATTGTAGTTTTGTATTGTATTCTATGACTCAGTATCAGCATGGCTTCTACAGATTAGTATGTACAACATTTAGTAACATTCCAAAGCATTAGAGGAGGATTCCAGAGCAGATAAATCAGACCTCTCAATCCTGTTCAATTTAGGGCAATTTCATTATCCCTTTGAAGTTCTATTCGTCAACGGCAGCATGTTGATACTTCCCCGGATACTTGTAACTGTAAAAATAAATTCCTTATGGTCTCCATTTAAAACGTATAAGAGGAATGTCTATATTGAGTCACCGACCAAAAGCTGTGTGACTTGCAAAACACGTAGGTTCTAATTAAACTACTAACAATATTAGACGCATTAGTTTTGATAACTAGCCTGTTCCTTACTGTATCGAAAGTCGCAGGAAGGAACTTGTTCACTTGGTAAGATTTCCGCATTCTTTTACCAACTCAGCATTAATTATTACGTCTGCAAAGAACTTGTCCTATGAATTAAAGACCTCTAGAGCATGTTCGAACGCTTGCAACGTCTAGGGGAGTTTTCTTATATTTTATTTTATACAAAATGGATCAGTGACATACGTTTATCCACATTAAGATATCGACGTAAACTGAAATTCAAAATTACTACCAACACTCTCATCGCTGGCTGAAACTTTCGGGTTTGGCGAATTCATGTCCTTAACGTAACGCAATGAATATTCACAGAGCTGATATATTATTAGCCGGGTGTCCATAAGTGTTTAATGTTCATTTTTCGGGTCAATATTGGTTGTTCATTTCCCTCAGACCAGTATTTATCTCTCTTGCATAGCCAGAAAATCGAAATATTCAATAATCGGTTACGATTTCATGCCAATATTCTCCATTTATCTGATTTTTCAATATTCATTACTCGACTACAGCTTTCAAATATACGTGACCATTTAAAGTGCGGAGGAGTTGTATCCAAAGGGAGAGATGATGCAATCAACTCCTCCATCAGTACATAACAAAAGTTAAGCGACTAAAAGATCAGTAAACAGCGTACCGTATTTACTTGAAAAATCGCCAGCTGCTTTTTAAACTTTTCGACTTTGATGAGTCGCTTATTGAAAGGCGATGCCTGTTAAAAACACGTTTCAAACTTTTGAATAAATCATAGCAACCCTTATTTCTATTTTAAAACGGTAGCAACAACAAAGTGTCATTATGTTTTCCGTGTTAGAGTCAGTAGCTGCACAGACATATGCTTCTAAAAGCAAGCGTCGCTTCAGGAATCACGGACTTTGAATATTAGCGCTGGGTTGTTGTTCAGGGTGCAACGCTTATAGTTTTTGCTGTCATGTGCGGCGCTCATTTGAGGCGGCGCTTAGTCGAGGCGGCGCATTTTCAAGTAAAAACTTCAATAAACCAATTTCGTATTCTCGGTATTGGACTGGGACTAGCTTGTAACCGAGGCTAATGTGAGGAGTCTTTTCAAATGCAAATGAAATTAAGAAGCAATCCACCAGAAGTTCGGGTAAAAAGTCGACAAAAACTTTGTACCGAGGTTATTTACATTGTATTGCAAACTTCTGTGGAACGTCAGTTTAAATATCTTCTCAAAAGAAGTCATTCTAACAACACCAAATGTCAAAAAAAAAATTTGAAGATTATATGAAACACTTGAAAGTACTGGTAAAATGAAACTGATGATGAAATTTTACCTGTGATTGCACAATTTCTCTGTACTTTGAAATTTATTTTCTCGAGTTCCCATGGGAAATAAAATTGTTTTTGGTGTTGTTTTAGGCAACTATTTATACCTTTAGCTTTTAGAAAATGCTAAAAGAACTATACTGTGCTTAAGTTATTCTGGTACAAGGTTTTTGTTCATTAAAAACTGAACTTGCTCATTTTCCTGTCGGATTTCGTCTTAATCTTTTTTTAATGATATTCCCACACACGAGTCTTCATCGCAAGCTAGTTACAGTCCGATATCGAGAATACGAAAATAGTCTCAAGCAGCATTTGACTTTTTTTCAGGTATTCGCCGGCTCCAAGGGATTCTTCTCAAGGCTGCGCTCATTTTTGGCGCGAAACTGTACACTGGCGTCATGTTTGATCACGTGATAGAACCAAACTCACTGGAAGATGGATGGAAGTGCAAAGTGTCTCCCGAGTCCCACCCCGTCAGTAAATACGAATTTGATGTTCTTATTGGAGCTGATGGGAAGAAGAACGTTATTCCTGGTTTTCAACAGATTGAAATGAGAGGTTAGTGAAGAATTGAATTTAGTCATGTTATTTTGTGAGAGAAAATGGCGCTAGTGGAAAATAAGACCGAGGGACTGATTATTTTTGTTTTGATTTTTTACTTAGGTACACTCGCTATTGGCATAACGGCAAACTTCGTCAATCACTGCACAGAAGAAGAAGCAAACGTTGAGGAAATTAGCGGCATTGCGTATCAATTTAATCCACAGTTTTTTGATCTGCTGTTAGAAGAAAAAGGAATTAAGCTTGAAAATATTGTTTACTACAAAGATGAAACACACTACTTTGTTATGACAGCTGGGAAAGCCAGCTTACTCAAAAGAGGAGCTCTTAAACAGGTATTGTAATCACCAAAATTTGTGTCATGTGTTTGTAGTTGAATAAAACAAGCTGGTTAGCTCTGCACAATGCAAAAGTTTATTCAGATTGCAATGTCAGTGATGTCAGTAACGTAGAACGCACTTTTTACTGATTACGCACGTACCGAAGAGAAAGTTTCGATACGAGCCGCTAGCGGGGTTTTGGGGCAATGCCTCCCTCCAGGAAATTTTTAAGTTTAGTGGTTCGGGAATGGCATTTCCCACGTTTTTGAGGAACAGTTCACTAAATGTGGGGGCACACCTTGTCGGAGTTAAGTTTTCATGTATTTCACACGAGGCAAGTCGGAATTAAACTCACATGCAGTCGTTTCTGCAACAGGAATGTTTCACTTACTTATCCATCTGGGAAAGATACTACTAATACTGTAAAAAGCACGCATTTATGGCATTCTCCATTTCCTTAGCTTGCTAGTCTGCTTTATCGTCAGCAGAAACAAGGCAAAGACAAACAAACAAACAAACAAACAAGCAAGCAAACACGCAACGCCAATGTGTTTACGAACATCTACTTTATGCCAACAAATCATTATTGATAAAATTGCAATTTCTTTGTGTTGTTTCACGCAGGACTTGAGCCCTCCAGTCAAGCTTCTTGCTCCAAGTAACATTGACCAATCTAAACTACTGGAATACGTAACAGACGTGGTGAAGTATGCTACAAAAGGTACACTGAAGAATCTCGAGCTCAAGATTGTAGGCAATAATCAACCAGACATTGCTGCGTTTGATTTCACGTCGATCAAGAAAGCTGAACATGCTGCAAGGATCATTGAAAGGAAAGGAAGCAGACTTTTGGTGGGTCTGGTGGGAGACAGTTTGTTGGAGGTCAGTATCAAATTAAAATATAATTTCTAGAATTCTTCTGCAAGTAAAATTTGTTCTTAATATCAGTCGTGGTTTCCTTCTGGAAAGCCTGTCATTTAAAAAGGATGCCATTTTTTTGACGTATCATTGAATTTTTTATTGGTAAGGCAACTGGGGTAATTTTAACTAAGGTCTTTCCTGCCAGTAATGTTTATTCAATTTTACCCTCGACTAGATAAAACAGAAAAATGTTCCTTTAAATTGTTCGTGATGCACAGAAGTATCCTAAGAAATATCCTAAGAACGGCAGCAGTTTTTTTCAAATCAGCTCATACATGTCTGTCCCGATTGCACTCAATGATATAAATATATATTTTTTGTTTTTTCTCAGCCTTTTTGGCCAACAGGCTCTGGCTGCGCCCGCGGTGTTTTGAGCGCACTGGATGCGGCATGGACGATTCGCTCATTCGCGCAGGACAAGCCACCGCTTCAGATTCTCAGTGAGAGAGAGAACATCTACCGTCTGCTGTCAGGAACCAGTGCGGAGAATCTTCACAAAGATCACGCTAAATATACTATCAACCCAAGTACCCGGTATCTACACATCACTCACAAGCGGATCCGTGAGGTTTATCACCTGTTTGATACTGATGATCCTGTAAACGCTGACTTTAGCATTGGAAGTCCTCAGACAGAAGTCTTGAACAAAGGTAGGGTAGCCTGATGGCCTGGTGGCTTAGACAACTGGCTTTGTCCAGTGAAAGTTCTGATGTTTTTTTTCTGTCTCATGATCAATCTAGGAAGGTCCGGTGGCAGGGGTTGGGGGTGGGGGTGGGGTGGGTTGACTTTGGTCTGGTTGGCTAGTTCGAACCAAAATTAAGCGCAAAGACTGTCAATCTGTCAGCCCTAGCTTGGTCTGGAAAGTCTTTTACTAGATTAAAACAGATGACATTAGCTCAGCTATGCTCTGTTGAGAGTATCATGGAAAAGCTTATAAAACCGTTTTCCTTTCCCAGCCTCTCGCAGAAGAAAGATCAGCACCGGAGCGAAGTTTACCTCAAATAAAGGTCGGAAGCGTGGCCGAGCAAGTTCTCATCTTGCTGCAGACGTTGCGGGAAATAGAATACGATCAACGTCAGGATCTAGCATGGAAAACCTGGTGTCACACAAGCCACTTTCCTCAACACGCTCCGTTCCGCTTGACAGCAAAGTTCGTGCGCATACGTTAAGTTCGGTTGGAAGCGACGACGAAGTGTTCCAATCGAAAACAAGGCGGGTAAGAATCAAACCTTCAGCAGGACGGAGGAGAAGCTCCACAATAGACAGTTCAGGCGACGAGCTCAATGATAAAAGAAGAAAGACAACAACAAGGAAAAGTCTATCGAAAGAGAATTCGGAGGGTGTGAGGGAAAATACACGTCGTAAGAAAGGAGGATTTTTTGGGTTTGGGAAAGGGAAAGCAAAACATAAGACTCCGGTGGACTCGGATTATCACTCTGATAAGGATAATAAATTGTTTAAAGGGAAACATGGAGATGAACACCAACAAATGGAGAGAAAGTTTGGAAACGGAGTCACTCTGAAGAGTGTTCAACCAAGAGAGGACGAAAAGAAGAACTTCGCACGAGAAGACTCGGAGAGAAGGCGTCCCGCGGGTTCATTTTCCCGAGAGCAATACACAAGACGGTCAGCTCGGGACATCATTAGAGAAATGGAGGCAAGATCAAAAGGTGAGACTGGTACAATTGAAAATACAGGCAATGGGAAGGTTACAGGGAACGCGTTTGATGCAAATGTCCAGGAAAATCACGAAAACGATCAAAATAGCAAAGAAGGAGAGAAAAATGGAAAGCATAAAGCTGACAATAGGAAAGTGGAAGAAAAGGCAAAGATTAAGAAAGAAGACGAGAAAAAGAAGCACAAGGAGGAAGAAAAGAAAAGAAAGGAAGGAGAACGAAAGAAAAAAGATGAAGAGAAAAGAAAACATGATGAGGAGAAGAAACGAAAAGAAGAAGAGGAAAAAAGAAGAAAGAAAAAAGATGACGAGATAAAGAAGAGAGAACAAGCAAACAATCTGCACAACAAGAGAGCAACCGAATCCAAACCACAAACTACACCGCCCAACAAGAAATCAAAGAAACAAAGCTTGCTTGATGAAATTGCTGCGTAAGTATTTATTGTAAACGACATGAAATGTACAGTAAATGCGTATCTACTTGCCCTAGACATCGATACTGTTAACCAATGTCCTTCATTCCAAAATTTCTTGTTATTGCGAGAAATAATATTATATTTACTTCCTCGGGTGATTCTGCGGTTATTCCAGTAGGGTATAGGTCGCCATATTTACCTCTAAAGCACATATTTATCTTCTTTGTTCTTTGGTTTTGTCAACAGGTTATCACCTTCAGCTAGGCGTGCTATGCCAGTTCTGTCAACACTGAGCCCTGAATTTGACAAAGAAAACGAAAAGCTACAAGAGCACACAGTGACGTCAGCAGTTCGAGACGCTGCCATGTTGTTAATGGCAACGCCGCTTTTGGTGGATGGACTGATAGCCAAAAATGGAATGGACCGGAAGGGATCATGGGTAAGAATTGCTAGTTAAATTTAGAACTAAATAATTGCCAATTTCGGTTATAAAATTAAATTCGATCCCGGCTTGGAGTCTTATTGGAATAAAGCCGCAAAAGAGTGTGTTCATTTACTCCACAACCACCTGCGATTTTTTACTTAGTTTTAATGGCAGGCGGCCAAAGCTCCAGCTGTGATCATCTTGTGTAATAGCAGTCATGGCGAAAATGTAAGAGAACTGTCATAATGTACACACTATTATAATATAAATTTATCATAAATTTGTATTTTAATAACATTTTTTATTATTTAGCTCGACGATATTAGCTTTATAGTTGCTCTCAAATTCGAGTCTAAATAAAGTTTGTCTATGTCTATAACTTGCACAGTGTATCGCTTGTTGCCTCACCGCTTACTTTGTTAAAACGAGGCCATTTTAGCGAGTTATCGCTTATTAGGTTTGAGAAACCTAGGAAGCGATAACTCGCTAAAATCGCTTCAAATCCGCAGCAGAATAAGCGAACAGACAAAAGGCAATGCACTGTGGATGTAAGATAATGCGTTTTTATGAAGAGCTTTCTAGTATTTGTATCTCCAAAAGCCGAGCATAAATATTCCCATACAAAGCGTTATAATTTCGCCATGACCGCTATTATGTAAGGTGATCTACACAAGATAATCACCGCTCACAGCTTGAGCTTGGGTTGCCTGTGGTTTTAATATATCGAAAAAAAATTTTCTTTATCTCTCGAGTCTTGCGCAGTACAGCCAAAATCTTTCAGATCTCGTTATTTTAAATTGTAGTGCGATTTTGTCAATGATCTAATTTCATTCCTTTGCCGCTTTCAGCTTGGAAGAAGCAGTGGTCGTGTACGCGATGTTGTGAATCGGTATAACACGTTAAACAACATGAAACCATTGATTGATCAGATGAACGGAGATGCAACGCCACTGAAAAGGCCACGAGATAGGTAATGTTATCATTTAGCTCGACTTGCCTCGGGAACGTGTGTTGAAAAATGTACGTTAATTTTGCTAGCGATGACTGTCAATTTAGTTGATATGTGCTTGTTATTAAATGTTATATAGACATTTTTAAGTGGCTTTCATACCGCACTGGGTAGTAGTAATATTAAAACGCCATCAAGCATTTGGACGTGTCATAAGTGTTACTACGGTAACAGGTTTGTCCACGAGAGTATGTAACTGCACGATTCCATCAACACCTTTTTCATATTAGGAGTGAGTATTTCAGTGGAAGTAAAAAAGAAATTACAGCATGTGGTTTCCAATAGGCTGGTTTTCACTAGCAGATAAGCATAAGTATAAGCCGGCATACCCAGACCCACCAAGATGGTGATAATTAGCAGCTCTTGTGAGGGATTTTTCTAACAAAAGGTGCTAATTATAAACATCTTAGCTTATGCTTATTCGTTAATGAAAACCAGCCTTTAACTACTTTCTTAACGAGCCGAGTATCCAAACTGTTATTTGTACACAAACTTGCTCTCACTCATGTGCTTGTTTCATAATAGCTATGATCATTTCTGTTCAAGCCAAGCTGTTAACTGTCAGCTGTGTCGAGTTTACACCAAAAAAATAACTGTATTTTGAATAAATAACCCTTCCGGCTAACTTTTATTTTTCTCTTTAAAGTGTTGATGGTTCTGTAGAAATGCCGCGGAAAATTGACAATGGTTACGAGAAAAACGACGTAAACGAGAAATTCTCCACCGAGGAAAACAAGGATTCGTTTGAGGTGAAACCAACACCTCCTTCGGAGAAGAAGAAGACTTTGCAGATGAGAAAAGATGAAAAACAGTTACTGCCCTCTCCCTCACTGGAAAGATTAAAGATCAAGGTAACAACTGAAATATCGGTGTCAGGCGATTTTTTTTTTCAGAGTGTATGATTTAGAAGAGTGCTGCATCTAAAAATTACATTATATTACTAAGAAAATCGGCCTTTTTGCAGACCGTTGTCAAACACAGTTCGATGCAGTGTTTTAAACGGAAATATGACGGCAGGATTTCATTTTTTATTGCTTTGCCAAACACTGAGTGGATCTAAAGGAAGAATGTTAAAGTCGATTACAGAGAAGCTGGAATTTAAAAACACCAATTTTTTTCAGTTGACTAATTAATTGTTGGCTTTTTATGTTTAGCTGCAGGATTTCCAAGATGATTCGTCTCGTGTCGACAGTGATGTTTCTTCACCAAACGGACATGTAGTCAAAGACTTCAGTTCTCCCATTTGGCAAAAAACGGTGATTGCAAAAGTTACAGAGTCGAACGACCAGAGTAAAGAAAACGAACCTGCAGAGGTGTCAAAAACAAACGATGAGGTAGGAATGAAAAGAAACTGGTGTACTTTGGAGGTCTTCTCCAAGAGGCTGAAAATTGGTTGCAATATTTGACCAAAGTCACCTTAAAGACAGAACAGCTTACATATATTCGTGTTTTCATTCTTATTAAAGGAAACAGTGGATGGCAAATTAACAGCAAGTACAGTTTACACCCCAGAAAACGAGGAGGCTGTCAGAGACTTTTCTTCTCCAAGTTGGCAAAAAACAGCCATTGCTGTAGTGGCCGAAAACAACGCGGACAATAAAGAACATAACAAGGAGGCCCCCAGTATTTCCCGCAAAAGCGAAGAGGTAGGAACCTGAAGAATGCAAAATAGAAACATTGATGTTTTGCAAGAAATAATGAGACAAGGGAACTGACTCCTTTGACTCCTTTGTAGCGCCTTGGATTCAAAGCCGGATCTTTCAATATTAATATAAGAGTGTTTTGATTGGTCGCTGACAGAGACAAGCCTTACTGTAATGTGATGAACCTTAATCTAAGTCATTTATCGTGTAAGGGTTATCATGGAGGAGTATTTTGAAAACGAAATGGTGTTTCGATAAGATGTATATATTCTAGAGAAGGATAACGTTGAAGACAATTTCATTAGAGATGCTAAAATTGTAACATGGCAGAGTTTGCTTCGTTCAAGGTGACAGAGGAGCGGTCCATTAATACAAAACCTTCTCAGGGAAGGCGTCGATCTTCTGTGTTCCCGTCTGAACTGATGGAGGAAAAATTAACGAATCTACTGAACAGCACATCAGCTCTGAGGGCAAGAAATTCCATCAAATACATGATCAGTATCTTCAAGTAAGGAAGTATTTTTTTGCCTTTACTAGAACTAGAACTAAGGGGTTTGTACATTGATCAGGTCATCAAAGTTGTTGTCGCTAGTGAAACAATTTACCGTTTAATCGCGTCACACGAAGCTAATAATATAACTGAGCGTGATCAGCGTTGGAAAAGATCGTCCTAAAATATTGTTAAGCAGCTGAGATGCAAAATTTCTTTCCTTTGGATCGTCCCAACTGAAAGAAGTTTGCAGGGTTTTTTAGCTTTGACTCAACTTCGTTTCCAGTGTCTCTGTTTTCCTCACCCCCTCTCACAAGGAAAGCAAAGACACAGGGTACGAAGATTGGTGGTTGTTAGAGCCCAGGTATTCATGGAGCTTGTTTTCAATTCCGTAGGATTTGCTTCCGTTTTCAGTTTACTTTGTGATCTATTCATGTTATTGAACTCCCTATATTTCTACAGGCAAATTCAAAAACACCCAAACGAAGAGAAGTACTACAGGATTTTCAAAGGAAGAGCTAAGTTCAGAAAACACGTGTGGACCGTGAGGAATGCCAAGCTATTTATGACTGCAAGCGGGTGGACGGAGGTAAAACTGCAACATTAACTAAAAATTAACTTTTGTAGTGTTTCTGGGACTGTTGTACCTCACAAGTTATAAAAGAAATCTTGCAATTGCTCTCTGCTATAACGCCCTTGCCTAATGGTTGGTGCATAAAGTCTGGGTTTTAAATGGTTACTCAATGTTGTGTTCTTAGGTAAGACACTTTACTTTCAGTCGATTCCTGTTCCATAGTGCCATCAGTGGTTAGTCATAAGGGTCACCCAGTCCTAAGGCAGATTATCTGGCCCTCTTGATTTTTATAGGGATCAAGTTGAGAGAGGCTTATGCAATTTGTAATAAAATCATTTTTGGTTGTCTTTGTTTCAGATTGGGAGCTTTTTCATCTTTCCTTTGTCAAAACAGATTGAAGGACCTTTGTTGCTGTTGAACAAGTACCTAAGGTATGATTTGTATTTTAATATCAAGTATTGACCTGAAAAATTGCATGCTGACATCGACTGGATTTGTTTCACATATAGGATTTAAATAAACGCCCCCGCCCCAACCTAAGTGTTGAATGACTGGAAAAAAAAATCATAGTCTCTGTCTGCCTGTTAGACTACAATATGATGCATTTTAATTAAATTAAAGCACCAGCTTACCTTCCGTTTAAGCCTATCATATTTACGAACAGCTTGCTACTTAATGAAGCGGTGAAGTGGGCGAACAACACAAGCAACGAATACTTCAAGAAAGGGGGTAGTCAGGGAGGGAGTAACGAGGCAAGGGAGGGAGGGAATGTGGGATGGGGGAGGGAGTCAAGGCGGGGTAGTGAGAGAACGTGGGGGCGAGTAGGCGCGGATAGGACAGAGGGTATGGGTGGGAGAGAAATGCGCAAAAAGTCTCATGTGAACAGAATGAAGTCGTTAAAGACTTAAAACTACATTTGACTAAGTCAAAACTAGGAAGAGAACAACTCAGACTAACTAACCAATCAGACATAGCAATATAAATTGTTGATTGTTGCGGATTTCGTGGAGTCAGTTTCGTTGATTGTTTTCACTTTTTTGTAATCAGTTTGGCAGAAGAGAAGAGCCTGGAAGAAAACAGTAGCCCAGCAAAAGCAGAGCAATCAAACCTGCGTAGAGCTAGCTCGACAGATCTGGCGGAGAGAATAATGGAGCTGAAAGAAGCTTTAGTTTCATCGAAAAATAATTCCTTCAAGACTAACAAGTTTAGTAATGGCGTAAAGAACAGAGAATCAAAGATATTACAAAGAGCTGTTTCAATGGATGAAGTTAACATCTTAAGAACAAATGGTGAGACTAGTTCTACTCTGAGATCTACGACTAAGGATAATGAATTTCAGAAACCACGGAGCCATGCGGAAGAGAAGGAGAATGAATCAGGATACGTACGTCGTTCTGTGAGCGAAAACGCGCTTCATATGTCTTCAGAAAATGATGACGAATTGACATCAACTTTCTCGCCATTCACACGGAGGTTCTCTCAGCGTAGCATCAAGGAACAGAAAACATCCTGTGATATAGTTATGGAGAATCCACTGCACCTGGAAACTGTGCCTGTTGATGAGAAGCCCAACCAAGGAAGCATTAGCTCATCAGATGAAGAAGACTTGATAAAGCCAAACAAACTAATTACTGTTCCGCATCAACGCCAATCAGTACGGTCACCTCAGGAAGCCGTGCTAGAGGAAGCAGACCAGCTCTCCTCTGTGCTAGGAAATCTTATACACACTTTAGGCAGCTCTACAGATTCTGAAAGAGAGACAGAGTCTGAGAAAGAAACAAAGAAAGAACCACAAAATGGCAAAGTGAAAGGAAAAGTTCGAGACCAGAACAAGGACAAGGAATTAGAAGCTCTTTGTGCAACGCTAGACTTGTTAATCCATGACAACAGCGACTCTTCCTCCGAGAGTGCCAAGGAAAATATCAAAGACAGGAAACCCTACAGTCCTCGTCAAAGGGAAAATCGAAAAAGTGATTTTAAACCTCCATTGCCCCATACCAGCAAAACAACAGAGCAGTTAGAGAAAAGCAAGAGTTTTGACAATTCATTTGAAAACTCTAAACGGAGTTCCATGGCGAATGGTCGCTCAAATCGTGACAGAATTTCAAAAGCGAAAAGCGTCGATGTAGCACAGGTGACCAGCAATAGAAGGCCAAAAGATAGGACTACGAATATAAGTCAAGACATGTCAAAGAGAAACCAAAAGAACACAACAGACCGGCGAGAAAGCTCTGTTAAAACACGCGCTCAGCGGCAAAAAGAAGCGAAGAACGCCGCTTTTCTGGATAGCCGTAATGGACAAGACACTGCACCAAATAAACGGGATTTGGCTGCAAAAGCTCCAAAAAGAACGGACAAACGACCTGCTTTGAAGACCAAAAGCTTTGATATAGAAAGATCTAGAACGCGGCCTCCAGTGGCTAAATCAAAGAACTTGGAACAGCAAGTAAACGGGTTGAAGACGACCAGACTGAGTCAAGTTAAAAAGGGATCTGGTCGATCATCTAGCAGTGAAGACGACAAAAAACCGCCTCGCTTAAGAATAGCTGATCAGACTCGAATGAAAACTAGAAGTCAGAATACTGGAAGAGCAAATAACCGTGCACCTTTATTAAAGAATTCTAAAGGTAAAGGAGAAAGGTCGATCATAGAGCAAGGTAAAGTAAATACCGAGCCATCCAGACCTGTACTTGAAAATGCCATCAAAAAAGGCACTTCAGCACAAACCTTGTCTCTTAAAGAAAATTCTGGTGTGAATAACCAAGAAAATCCAGTCAATATTGACGAGAGTGTTACTTTCACTGAGATGACCTCGTGCGATCGAGTGATTCAAGATCAAGATGATAGTTGGACTATGATAAACATCATACCCGAGCCTGTGGTGGAACATACTGCTGAAGATCATGCTAACTCGGAAGTTGGAAAGGAAAAAAATGAAACACGTCTTGTAGAGGCTGATGAAACTGATCATGTTTTGGTAGAAAACAGTGATGAAATCATTAACTTATCAAAAGAAATTCAGTCTCACTACAGTGAAAATGACGCACAGAGGAATGCCGTTGATGACGACACGAAAGAAACAACCAAGGAAGATGGCGTCCCGAAAGGAAAGCAAGGGTTTCCTGGTGATTCTGAGCTTCATGGACATGTGCAAGACGGCGAGGAACCATCAGCTGCCAAACAGGAAGCTTGTCACGAAGAGGTTGATTCTCGGATTACGAAAGATGGCAATCCAGTCATCACAGAAAGCGCCAATTCAGACTACACTCAAACTGATTCACAAAGTCGAAAGATGACGTTATTGGATATTGGCAAACAGCAATCCAAAGAAAGAGTGAAAAGGAAAGAAGAAGTTTCTCTTTCACTTGAAGAAAGAAAAAAACAGATACTGGGTGCTGCTGTATCAAAACCAAAATCTAAACCTGCTGATAAAAGAAGAAGCATCCTGCAAATTAAGAGCCGTAGTGACGGAAATCTAGTTAAGAACAAGAAAGAAGCGTTTGAAAAGCCGAAAGTGGCTCACACAACCTCGGATAGTTCCGTAGCTAAATCATCCAAGCAACGACATTTCCGATTCCGCGGTCTTAGAAAGAAATCTTTTGAGTTATCAAGTGAGCCATTAGAAGTGTTGGCTGAGGATCACGAAGAAAGCGTTGAAGAAACGCCAGCAATATGTACAAATGGAAAATATCCCACCAACCAGGTCAACGGGGTAACAGCTAAGGCGGAACAAATCGACGAAAAAGTTGACAAAGGAAGGAGCCACTCCCCTGTCAAAATAAGTCCATTTCAGTTGCATTTTAAAAAGCGGAAGGGTTCATACGATTTGGAGAAACGAGCAAGCTCAGGTAACTTGGAGTCACCAGAACAGCATTCCGGCGAATGTGACTGAAGAGTTCGGTTGACCTAACTTGACGACTAATCTTTCTAGCGGAGATGTCAGTCTTAGGAAACCTGAAACAGTTTTAAATTTCCCTTAAGTCAGTAGAAGGAACAGAAGAGAATCGTCTAGATTAAATACAGAGCAGTTGAATTGATACTGTTTCCCATAGAAGGACTTGAATGGCATTTGGGGGTGGACCATCTTGACTTTTGAGGGGCCGGTACACGTGGATTGGTGAGTTTGAAAAAATAGCCTGCAAGCATAATTGTACCAAAAAAAAGAAAAAATTTGTGCACGTTCTCCCTTCTCCGAAAAAAAGCTTGTTATACGGAGAAAAAAAAAATTATACATACACACGCACCGAGGAGAAAATTCGTACTGCATGAATGGGTTAAAAAAACTCATGCCTACACTAAATCACCCCATTCCCCCTCAACAGTAAAATGGTCCACCCTTATATTTTTTTTTAGAGACTTTGGTTCAAGCCCTGCTCAAACCTTGTTTTCGCAGGATGAAAAAAAAAAGACAATGACTGTGCCCAATTTTGTTTTTCATGTTGAAAATCCACTTGAAATGTGTTTTCTTCATTGCAGTTTATTAATTTCCATTTGGTTATCGGCTTTGTTTCGTTATTATTACAGTGTAGAATATTTTTACAATTTATAATGGCAGAAGCCAAAGTTTTCAATAAAGTTATACAAAAGTCAGTTTATTTCGCAATAGTTGTGGTAATTGTTTCACTCCAAAAAGGTTTCCAAGTTCAAACATTTCAAAAACTACACTGAACTAAAAAATCTTACAAATGATTAAAAGTGCGGAGTTATCAAACTTTAGATAAAGGCAGTAATAAGGTATCTGTAACACGCCATTGATTCAGACCGTGCAATTGGAAGTCCGCGCCATGAGCCCGAAGAAGGTTGTCATTGCGTCTAAGCCATTATTACCCTCTTTATCGTAGGTCGAGTCTTCTTGATGTTTATTCCTTACCATTTCGAACTCTTTTAAGGTGTGTTTGGTTCTAAGTAAAGGGGACTAGAGGCGACTAGTACCTGCTACTAGTCCCCTGAAGAGTTTACACGAAGGGACTGGTCGCAGGGACTTGTCCCACGTACAGTTCACACGAAGCGTTTTGAGGAACAAGTCGCAGGGACTTTTCCCAAAAATTCAAACTGGTTTGAATTCGTGGGACTTGTCGCAGGGACCAAAGTTAGTCCCTGCGACTAGATTTTGAAGCAGAAATGGCCAGTTCACACGATGGGACTTGTCCCCGCGACTTGCTGTAGAGACTAGTCCCCTCATGTGTACCGACCTTAAGGAATTATACCATCTAGAAACCTCGACACACGACGCCATGCTCGTTTTGGATGTTGCGATCGAAAAAATAACTTTCTATTACCCCCAGAATTTGCAAATGTTCAAACACAATAAGCACCAAAAAGTCTCTGGGGAGTGAAGAGAAGCAATTTCTTAGTATTTTCACAAAGGCCATTTACCTCACCTACCCCGCAAGGGAGTTCATATACTTCCTAAATCACCCCTACACGAATAACACATTAATTAAGTTAACACTTTTGTAATTTATGTCGTCATATTGTGTCAAACTGATATTGACATCTGAAGCGCTCGTTTTTGATCAGGAACTAGCACTTCGCATACTTGAAGTACCTTTCTCAATGTTCTAACCTTGATAGTTCTCCTTCTCCCGGACTTCAGCTGAAAATTACGTGCGCTAAAAGCAACAAAAAAAGCCCGTTTTGCTCGAGTCATGACTTGAAATGACGGAGTCAACCTTAAGAAGTGGTAAACGTACAGCGTGCAACTATGGAGTTTCTTACGATAACTGCAGAAATTCTAGCGCGCTCATTGGCTAATTTTCGTTGTCAGTAAGCGGACAGACACATAAATTTATGCGATGCGTCAACGAGCGAGAGCGAAAACATGCGTCTGTCCTGTTATTGATCATGAATTTCATCATAACATTTTCAAACTAGCTGTGGATCCACGAGTCGAAAGCAGGGTACGACTTAAGCTTCTTGAGTGCTTAGCAAACCTCCTAAGAGCATCCATACTCTCGGTAGCTGCACGCTACACGTTTACCATTTCTTTTATAGAGTTAATGAAGTTAAATGAAGTTAAAAGCACGATCAACCGCGCGAAAATGTTCAGCGACACATCAACATTTTTCTTAATTGGATCGCGGTGAGTTAGTTTACGTTTTCTCGATCCCACACAAACAAACAACTTAAAACTACTCAGATATCCTAAATATCAAGCTGACAACAAACGAAAATTGCAGTCGGTAAAAGTGTTTCTCAAAACGTAATTAAATTTGGATCTGTTTTCCGAGGAATTGAAGACAAACTGCATATGTTCAGTAGTGCATGGTTGAAGCTTTTGGCGGTTGAGCTCTCTGTCCTTCACGGCCTCTTCGCTTAAATGAATAGAAAACTGAGGCTTAAAGGAAAATGTCAGAAATGTAAACTTATATTTGTGCACGATGCACTGAGCCGTTCTTTCAAGTGGCTGTTCCTTCAAGAGTTCAATTCACGATCGAGCGATCGAGCGAGAGTGAAACCCGGAAACTGAAATAATTCAGCAGACGGCTACCAATATTTGATAATACTTCCTTTATTAAAGCTCAGTAAAACTATTATCTTTAACGTGGTATTTCGTACGTAAGATTTCATTTAAAACACAAATTTGTTAAAACTCTTATGTAAAATTTTGCTCACGGAAAATGAAGGTGGCTCCAAATAGTTTTCAGTATTAATTTTCCAAGACTTAGATTTTGATGGGTCATTGTAACCACTCTACATCGGTTGATGGCAAAAAAACCTGCCCAATCATTGGTGAACATGTTGCTGTCAATTTTGTGGCATAATAGGTTATCATAACAACAATATGAACTGCTAAAAACACCCTTAATTTTAGCTTTAAGCGCTTATAACTCAAAAGCGAGCTCGGCATACGTAACCCCCATTTTTTATTATCGAATTGTAATCAGCATGACAAGATGCAACTTTTTGCAAAGTTTAAAAAATTCTGTGACGGGGATTCAGAGCCACCTTAACTTTTCGAAAATTTAAGGCGGCTCTGAACCCCCTTCACAGAAGTTTTTTTTAAACTTTGCAAAAAGTTGCACCTTATCATGCCAATTACAATTCAATAATAGAAAATGGGGTCACCGAACTCGTTTTCGAGTTATAAGCGCTTAAAGCTAAAATTAAGGGTGTTTTTAGCAGATCATATTGTTGCTATGGTAACCTGTTATATAAAAAGAATGACTGCAACTTGTTTATCAATGACTGGAAATTTGTATGATACCATTATTGTAGCATCACTTGTTATACAGTGGTAGTATTCATCCTTCAAAGTATAGCTGTTAGAAAGGTAAAGGAAACTGTTGCTAGCCTCCTAAATGGCTTTCGACGCCAGAAAAAAACTTGAGTTAGAAATTTGGTGGCTCACAGGAATAATCCTCCTCATCTCCGGAAGAATTATTAGATTTTTCCATGTTGTCGGTAAAAGAAAAATAGGAACTATGTTTTAAAAAGTGGCAAGATCGATGAAAGCGTGCAATCCACCTCGCAGGTTACGAACCGTGTTGGTTTTGATGTAAGGGCAATGAAAGCCAGTTTACCGAATCAATTGCTCTTTAGCTGGCTGCGTAGTTCGGCAAGTCAATTGTTGGACGAAAGATTCTTTCCTGGCGTTAGTTCGAATTCACATTTTTGAGGCCCTGTTAGGGGGGTACCCATGTCCCCTGTCTGAAATTCGCCACCAGCCATGTCGGCATTTCGCAAGATTCCTATGTCGCCTGTCGGAATTTCGTCTCAGAGGAGTTGTGTCGGAAAATTTGACCTTGTTCGATTAAAACAAAGCTACACGTATAACACATCGTAATACCTTTGTTTATTGAAAAAAACCGACACAGTGTTCTCAAGTCTCACGCATTGAGCATGAGGCTCACGCAAACGAATTCAATCTTTTGCAAGGGGCTGGGGGCATATTGGGGGCATGCTTTCTAAGGGCTTGGGCATGCTTTCGAGCGCTGAGGTTGCTAACCTCCAGGTGGAATTGCTATTTTCAGCCATTTTCCAGTCTGTATTTGGACCTAAAGTACAATCGAACCTATGGCAATTTTTACCATGTTTATATATATTATTTATACATGCTCTTTTTATTTTGCGTTATACAGGGCCCCCGTTGATACCAGTCCTGCGACTGAAGGGGTCACCCTGTTTAAATATCGATTATTATTATTATTATTATTATTATTATGTTCAACAACCGTTCTTTAACTCAAAATCTTAACGGCCTCAATCAGATAATCTCTCCTATCTATAATCTTCCTAGCTTTGAATTTGGCGTAAACCTTATCTTCTGCTGACAACGAGAAGACCTTGGCAGCTTTCCCCCGTCTCTCTTTTCCTTCCATAATGCCATTTGTTGATAATACAGCTTTATATTCTTTTGCTGGTGACCCACTAATAAAAGTATGAAGCAGACGGTCGAAGATCTCTTTCCTTTTTCCTTAAGCGTGTTTTTAGGCGTTTTAGGGCACTTCTCACTCAGCTGAGAGTGAGAAAAAATACTCAGCAATGACGGACTCGATTTATTCGACGTGGACGTTTTAGCATATGAAAGAAAGCCTGGGTTTCACGACCCGTTGACATCGCGCGTGAGAGACTGAGGAAAACACATATAAAACTCTGGAAATGCATCTTCACTTCGACTCAGACGTTTAAAACAATGTTTGCATTCTCAGTTCCGAAATTCGTTGTCGGTCTATCTTGCCATTGGTGTCGCTTTCTCTATTTGGCTGGAGTAGTCTGTCGTTCGTCGCCAATTCATAGCTCTCATGTCGCCGTTTCAAGGCCATGTCGCCTGTCGGAATTTATCCCTAACAGGGTCTCATTATAACATAGCCTTAGCGAAGCGCCTGTTTTGTTTGGCTAATACGCCCGATCCATTTGTCCTTGCTATGCGGTTCTATGTAGGCTCAGTTCTTGCTTTACACAATTGAACATATTTAATTTCTGACGGAAGACCGGCAAGAAAAGGCGCGAAAATTAAGGGACTTGGGAGAGCAGACAGACACGGGCTCTGCCTAGCTGCCCGCTCCTGTTTTCATTTCCATCGCCTGTTCATTGCAATCATGCGGATACCGTGAACTTCCGAACGTTACTTTCGGAATTAGCAGCCCTTGGGCTCGCTTCCGTCAGAGGGCTCGTTACTTTTGGGGGTTCGCTACTTTCGAGGCGTCGTTACTTTAGGAAATTTACGGGGCAGTAAGAAATGAACGCGACCCTTCAACATTCGTTACATTAATTTTGTAGTCTTTAAGACCGGGCCAAATTTGATTTTCAACTGATGGACTTCCCAGGGGGTTGCTGGCTCAGGTGTGTCAGGGATTACTCTTTTTTTTTTTTTTATCATTATGTTTTGTTTGCTCAACAGGATCGAAAATGAAAGTTAATTGCCGACTAGTGGACAATCAGCTGATTAGTTTCCCCCACCCTTACAAATACGTATTCTGACACTATTTTCGAAACTGGAAACTGACAGGGTCAACCTTACGGTCCTTTATATCATCGAAACTAAAATCCACGTCAAGCGATATTTTACGGCTGTATATGCTTGTGTGTCCCCACCGAGCTACTGGGAAATTCTTGTGTTCACCCCTTGTTCATGGACTGGGTTTACAGTTTGTATGAGCTTTCTGGATTAAGTAAAAGTCGCAATTCCGTACTGAAAAGAAATCGCTTGCGTTACTGTTTTTTTTTCCGTTACTCAAGCAAGCGCAGCGCGAGACAGTTCCCTAAAAGCCACTCCTGAGTTCGCACGTTTCCTTTGACACGTGCGTGACAGAGGGCTTGAAGCTCCCGAAAAGTTTTCGCAACCGGAAAGCCGTAGCAAAATCTCAAACCTAAAGATTACAGAGCTGTTTTACTCACGTATTCTGAATACGAACAGAGGTTCTCTTCATTCAAGAAGTTTCAGGCGTATACACTTCTCCGTTTTTAGATACAGATGAACTAAAAATCGCTTTACGTGCCCGAAAAGTTTCCGGGGCTTTCGAGAAACAGATTGAAGAGTTTAACCAGGATTAACATCTCAGGTTACCTCTAGATGTATTCAATTCGGGTGTTTTGTTTTGTCATGACCTCGCTACGGATGCCGTTAAGCTTCCTTCTTTGTTTAAGATTCTAGGAAACTGAAGGAAAGAGAGTCCTCACGCCTTCTTGTGAATTAAAATGAAAGGTCAGTTCCTCATTCTTTTGTTTAAACCTGCGGTTCCAGGAAACTTCTTTCACTATATTCATAGTTATATTGTAATTTTGAGATTTCTGAGAACAGGAAGTGATAAAAACTTTCATTCGTGACCTCAGTTTTACAAACGCTACTAAATGATGCTGTAATACAATTGGTCAAAGGTACCTGAGCTCTTGAAGAAGTGATATCCTTGGCCGTTTTCCACCTGATTTCAGAGATCACCAGTTTGCTTTAAAGTTCCTCTGCTGACTCCACGATTTTGACTTTCATTTTCAGCTCATCCAAGCGCCGCTTAAAACAGGTATGTACTTTATATTCACCTTCGAATTCAATTCGGAGTTAACAGTCACAAAATAACAGTTACAAGACCAGGAAAAAAAAAACACGTGTACACAAGAGGAAATTATTAACAAAAAATTAACAAGCACGGCTTTTAATCAGATTGTTACCGGTTATGACTGCGTGCACACACATGTTTTATGATATTTATATTGCTATCAGACCTTATGGCACAGCCAGGTATCAATTCTTCTCAGCCAACAGGTTTGTCCGTCCGTCTACATTTAAATGATTTTCGATATTTTTTTTTGGAGGCTGATAAGCAGACCAATTGATGCCGATATATAAACAGGAATCGCATTTTGGCGACTTCAATTCTCAACACAAGCAAGCACCGCTAGACAATTTCCTTCAAATTGATTTAAACCACAAAATAATATTCTTTAATAGTACTAAGACTGAAAAACAATACAGAGGAAATAAGAGCGAAAAAAATTGAACGAGAATGATAAATATTAGGATTGATTGTTAGGGGATATGTCAGTCGGGCGATTGAATTTAAATCCGGTAAACAGGGTCGAAAAAAGATCTGGTACTCGGGTGTCAGTTAAAAATTTCCGCCCATTAGCTATACAGCTGTCAGTACTGATTTAGCAGATCTCATATCTCAGCTTATCGTTAAATTTATTAATATTTTTGGATCGTTTTTATGTTTTTATCCAGCGACGTATTATAAAGTAATTTCATTTTATCCTCCACGTTTAAATTTATAATGTATTATAATTTTTATGCGCGACTGAGCATCACCTGGAAGTCTGTGCATTATAAATTTTAATTGCTCTTTTCATTATCATTATTAAAGTTTCAACCAATTCTCCTGACTATACTCTGTGACAGTTAAGACAATTAACTTACTTACTGCTTGGAGTTAAAAACAAATCTTTAGTATGGGTTTCTAAGAATTCACTTTGTCACCTTTTCGTATTGGGCCGTACAAGCTATGGGCAATTGGCGAACTTAGGTTACATCTCATGTTACGTGAGATCGTGGCTTAATACTGTGTAGTCTTCACTATTTTGCTGAGTACCTCTCCACCTGGACAGTGTATAATTAAAAGTTTTCGGCTTCTTCTTCGCTTTTTTTTCTCTCTTCCGCTACGAAAACAACTTTCCAGTCCCCCTGAATTACACCAGTCGCCCGTCCGACAATGCAGTCAATAACATGATATTGTTTGCTGTGTCGCGATTTAGAACAGCACGAGTTTCAGTTCGCTGTGGTTCTTTTAGATGTGCAGTGCTCTTCTCCCTCACTGTTCACACAGCTACAAGTTTTAAGTAAGTATCCTTATTAACAAAACGGTGAGTACGTAGGCATTCGAAAGTGGGACTCATTCCGCTAAATAACGCCGTTAGAAGCATGTTTTCGACTGCGTTTATTTCCGCCGAAATCTGAGAATGAATTTCCCCTCGTTTATCGTTTTTATTGTTTATGATAATGTACCAAACGCTAGTCAACTAGATGTTCCTAATTTTAGGAAAATAAGTTGTGGTGAGCAGTATTTTTTTCTGAATCTCGGGGTCAGTGTCGGCAGACAGACACTCAATAGCGGAAGACATTTTGGAGGTGTATTAAACACTTCCATAATCGAGATAGAATGGTCTAGAATTCCGGAATCAATCACATTCCGCTGGAAAAAGTGATCAAACAAGGTCATTGTAATCGATTTATCACCAAGACAAGACTATCTGAATTATTTACTTTTCTTTGGATGAAGATCTTTGCAGCTTGACGCTACGAAGATATCAAGGAGGGAATTGTTTGTACTGTGATGCAAATCGAGCGTCAAATCTAAATTTATTTTCAAGAATTCCAAATGAAAGCAATGGGGAGCAAGACAAACAACGGCCAACACGCAAATGGTTTTTTCGTTTTATTGATTGCTTCATTCGTCATCAAGAATTTGTAATAATTTTTAGCCCTTTTGTTACCGCTATTGATTGCTATCAGATCATTGAAGCTACACATTTGTAAACGAAATTTGAATTTGTAATTAGCTGCCCGTTACAAAACACTATTGTGCTCAAGGAGTAATATTCAGTGAATTTAACATTTCCGTCGTTGGGCTGGCTGCGTTTACACCCGTGTAGAATGCCTTCCGGCACCCGTCTGAGTCAAATTCCTTTAGCTTTCGCTGCAGCGCGTCGCTCTTTGTACGTGCAGTTTTAAACTTCCTCGTGATGCATGTACTGAAAGCCTTGGATAAGACACACATTGCCTAGCATTGTTTCAAATAATCGACGCTCTCCTGTTACTCAGCACGTTTTTGATTATAAATTGATAGGTCACCTAGACCATGCTTCAGTCATGTGCCAACCGTTTTTTCCGGTTATGATGTCAATCAAAGAAATGTTCTCGACAAGGATTCCTCAGCCCTCGCCTATTAATATATTTTTGGCTTCCTTTTAACTAGTAACGGTGACATGAGATGCAAACGACATACTGCGTTCAAACAAATCTGTCAAATTTTACTCTACATTTCACCAGTCGGCGAATTCGATCTAAATGATTTAGAATGCTGATCAGAAAGATCTACGACATAAGCAAGCCCAAAGTAGACTGGTTTTTTTATTCAAACAATTTTTAAACCTCACTTGCCCTTTTGCTTATTGCTTGACCCCCACCCACCCTCCCATGAACTCATTCGGTTGTCCCAGCATGAGTGTCATCACTGTTGCTGTGTCACACCATTCAGATAGTGCGACAACCGTGTGAGAACGGCACGCCTCCAGCATCGAGGTACGTTTTTGCCTTTTTTCGCTTGCTTCTAACTTATGATATGTACACCGTCACTAAACTGTCTTCATTTAGTCGTAATTGTTATTTAATGACCATTACGAGGTGTTTAGTATCCATATGCTTCGTAGCAAAGTGATATTTTCAGTCGGTGATTCTCGAAATGTATACTGATTATATTAAATATTGTGCATGCCGAACGGTCGGAAAAATTGATGATTAATTTGAGAACCCCAAGAGTTCGAAACCCTGGCAAGACTAGAATATACTATTAAGCTTAGTTTCAGAAGTTTTTTTTTAGTGTTTTAAGACCTCAGATTCAGATGATATTTAGCAGAGGAAGGTTAGACCTTGACACTGTGCTTGTTTTGAGTTCACTAAAGCAGGCTCGAGTCACGGAATCACATTCCTGTAGTCCAACGGCTGTAGTTAGACCCCACAGTCGAATCTTCAGATCAAGTTCAACAGTTTAGTTGTCATTTCGTAGTTATCCCATTTTGAAGATGGTACAAAGGTTTGGTTTTAGAATACGTCCCTAAATATATTCTGATGCAAATCACGGAACCTGTGATTAATGTCAGGGTGAATTCATTCCACGTGGAGGTGAATAATTATGAGTTCTTGTTTACACAATACTGAAGTCGTTACTTTTTTTCAGTACCGGGCCGTGATGTCAAATTCGTCTATTAATCGAAACGTTCGAGTTTTCTTTTCCTTTGAAGCTGTGGCGTATCTGCCTGAATAATCTTCACGTGACTCAAGCCATGAGTTTAAGTATTTGTTTGAACGTGCGGTTCATAATGCCGGATACAAGCCGACGTTCTTAAAATTCTCCTTGTGGTTAACTGATTAGAAATACACATTTTCTAGCGGAGGCGCTAGGCTGTGTTTCTCGATTGATCTTATACAGATTGATAATCGAGAACTTTCATTCGATCAATTAAGTCCAAATTATTCACTTTACTCATGAGAAACAATAACTTTATGCTCTGCGTCACTGCTCACCGATGACATTGTAACTCGTTTTAATCAGCGGGTCAAAATGTTGGGCAGAACGTTCCGTTTGCGCCCGATTAGGAACTGAAATCACAAATCGTAACTGAGTGTATATTCCTAAACTGCGCTAGGTGTTCTGATCTCAAATGCTTGCAAAACGGACTTTAGAAGCGTTAAGTTTAGAATGGGGATCAATTATAACAAGTACAACTGCCGAAGCAATTGCGTGACCGATATGACAACGTCAGCCAAGCTTGCGAAATTTTAGGTATGATGCTTCTAAAATTCCTGTTTCGTTAGTTTTGTCATAATTGACCTGAAACGAAAAGTAAAAGTTTTAGTGACTCAGAGCTATGAATAACAGAGTACGTTTTCGAAGCCAAATAAAGATTTGATTTAATATCCCGAATAGTTGTTATTACATTGCGGTGGTTAATGGCCGTTTTAAGTCCATCACATTATCGTCACATGATCTTATCTTCCTGCGGAACTTATAAAGCTATTTCTATTTGTGTTGAAACAACAGAAGTTATTCCTCTTGTAGTCTTCTTGTCTCGTCACAAACGCAATGTAGTTGAATGACAGCGACCACGCGACAGCGGTATGGGCAAGGGATATTCGACTTGATATTGCAATTTCTGCGAGACTGTGTTCGACCAATAGTAGTTATTTAGTTATGGTTTGACAAATTTTTGCTGTATGGAAACTGTAATGGCCCCAGTAACGAAGAAAGGGTTTATTTGAAACTGTCTGGACAAATCAACAACGGGGGCTCATATTTTAAAATGTTAAGATAAAAAAAAAGAACGCTGATGGCAACTGAAAACCATTATTCCAACCTTTTAAGTTTTGCTTTGACGTAATTTCCTTCCTGTGGCGAGAAAACGAAATTATGGGTCAACTCTGGAAATTATCTGCACGTACCCAAAGATCAAATGGCAATTCTCAGTAGTGCTCTTAGTAAAGTTCCCATTTTGCATCTTGGGAGAATATGGTAACTCAAACCGGATCGCCTCGGGCTAATTTTAATTTCTAAATACTGTTAAGAGTAGGCGGTGTCACGGCACGAACACAGGCTTGTCAGTAGGGATGCAAATTTAACCAGCTACATTGGGTATTATAAAAGATGTTTTCGGATAGAAACTGTCCTAGCCGAAATAAAATTAGAATTGATACACTCTTCAAATACGGACGAGAGAACAAGTACATATCCTGAATACTAGCCTACGTTGCAGCCGGACGTGTCATAAAATCCCCGATATAGGACTATACCGGCGGTTAACACTGTCTGCGACGCAGGCTACCTGAATACCTGATGCGATAAAAGAACCAGGAACATGACTTTCAACGTTTCCTATTTTCAGCTAGCAGATTTTTACCCATTATGAAATGGCGAAGAAATTGTTTATAAAATCGGCAAATCTTCGATATAAACACGTGGTTATTAGCTAGATAGTCTTGTTCTTTTCATGGCCACTGTTCTCGTGTAAGAAACAATTTGAAACTGCATTATTAACAGAAAAAGGCGCTTGGGTCAGAAATTGTAACATGACCCTCATTGTTAAAGATATTGTCCGAAAGAAAATTTGCTCCCTTTAATTTCCATTTTGCTCAGACGAAACGGAAAAAAAATCTTGATTTTAACAGATTGACGGCATCTACCTCTAATATCCATTATCAGATTGAGCTATTCGAAAACGAAGTGTTTTCCATCGTCAAGTCACTGTTTCGGCTTTATATGTATAATATCCAAGAGAGAGGTAAAATTCATTACGTTTGAGTCACAAAATTGGCAGCTAAAGGATTTACAGGGAGTAAACTTTTGACTACAGTAGGGATGAGTTGATGATCTTGCTATAAGTCATGCATTGGTTATATATATATTTTTTATTTTAGTCCACCGCCTGATTGCCGTTGAACAGCTGATATGTTTTTAGTGGTGGAACGTCAGGCATTTTAGAGATTTCCTATGGTATTGGCTTTGGAAGGAGAGCAGACAAATCAGTGAGCGTCCATCGTCATGTATTCACTGCACGACATTACAAGTGTTTGTCCAAAACTCGAACCTATCGGCTCTGATGAAGTTGACTGTCGGGAAGTAGAGAGTATGTACCCTCAAAACCATTCAAACGGACAGGTGGAACATTATGCTGTTGTATCCCCTGATAACAACAATTCTGTAGCCATGACGACTACTCGCCTTGATCAGTACAAAAAGACGGCCAATGTGGATACGAGTATCCACGAAGGAACGACGACAAACGACTCGAATCCTTACGATATGAAATCGATTGGTGTCATGGAGGCACAGCTGCCAGAGCAGGCTTATCGTGCGAGTGGTTCTGCAATTGAAATGAGTGACGGACAGATATTGAACGTGTACACGGCTGTTCCAGTTTATGAGAACGGTGGCCATGAAGTGTATTATTATTCCGTGGGGAGTCAAGACAGGGGGGTAGATACTCAAGTGGGGACCGGTGGAACGCATGGTTACCCCTCTGAATCCTATGAGGGAATAACGACCAAACAGGCGGGTGCTTCCGAGGGATTTCCTGCTTACCAATCAAATACGTACGGCACACTGCCATCTGATCAGTTGGGCCCTAAAGGAGAGGTGCAAGCTTATAGCATGGTTAGCCAAGAGAAAGCACCGCTTTACCAAATGAATCCATACAGGGGTACCCACAGGGCGTTGACAACCTATGAGATCGGAATTCAACCAAAGCATTCTTGTAGCTGTTCCTGTCATCATCAGTCCACTCCAGCTTCATCGCATATTCCCGCCTTTGGTTTGAGAAATGAACGCCCGTCAGTCATCATGGTTCCTGCCAGTTGGAATGGATTGATTTCGGATGTTACTGGAAAGGTAATCAGTTATATTAACTTGCACCTTTTTTCATGGAAAAAAATTGGCCTCTTTGTTGTTAAGGTCCTGCCCTGGTCCTAGCTCAACAGAGCCGTTCTTGTCTAGACTCATCATAAACTTTCTCGAAGTTTTTATTCTCCTAACTGGCAAATCTAGGCAATATCTCCTAACAGATTATTTTCTTTATTCTCCTAACCTAACTGCCTCACATTGTAAAGAAAAATGAGATTTGATCTCTTATTGTAAACCTGAGAGATTTTCAACAGTGTTAATGCTGGAACAAACTTCTGCCCGTTCTAACACAAGGTCCTAAGTCAGTGTTGTCAGCAACTTGGATATTGTAACGTTGTAGCCTACGGTCAACTTTCGTTTTTTGTTCAGTTGTGGAAGGGATTTTTGTGTCTCAAGGTTGTAGAATAATATGCCAGTCTTGGAAAGTTGTTAGGTTTCAGAAAGTACATCCATAATCGATTTACTACATGTAAGCAACGAATGAATTCTGGAAAGTCTGCAGTAACTGACTACAAACTGGGATTTTGTTTTCAACACGTACAGGTTGAGTCATCAGTCCAAGGCATCAGAGTAGATCATCTCCAGCACCAGGAATTTGATGACATGGTAAGGCTTTGTTTTAAAACCTGTTTGTTTTATATAACCTGTGCTTCAACCATCCCTCGTGGAGTGTATCTGAGTGCCGATATATACCTGACGGGCGACTTATAAGGCTTTTGGCAGTGATATAATTTACAATAAGCACTTTATGACCGCCTCCAAGGGAAAAAGTGGGTTTTGTTTCCCCTCGACCCTCGGGGAAACAAAACTCACTGTTTCCTTTGGGGCCAGTCATTAAGTGTTTTGTTATTCCTCCCGACTCAAAAATAGAAACAAGCTGCGAAAACATTACTTGCTTGGCGCCAGCTGGTAAAACAAATTCGCCTCGGTTTCAAGGTGCACGATCTGATCACGTGCGAATCGAAAGTTCAAGTCGTTTCTTCCCCAGGGGTTACTGAGTTTAACCCACGACACGTGACACGTTCTCCTCCAATCCGAAAACGTATTTAAGTTTGGAGGTTTAAGGTAATTCCTCTGAAATAAAAGTGACAATAGATTTTTGTTCAAACTTTGTCCACTGAATATTTGTCATATGATAACTTCAATTTTGAAATAAAAAAGGGGGGTGCCCATGCTCATTAAGGAGCAGTGAGGCATTGAAAGTGCCCCATTTTGGCATTATTTAATGCTTATTATAAGAACGCATTCCCAGTAATTGTAACATCTTTGTAAGCCCGGACTCATAAGAACACGCATTAAACTACAGTCAATACATTGTGTCGGACACAAATAAACGTTTAAGTTTGATTCAGACAGAAAGCTAAATCCTTGATTAAAAATTTGAACCAAATTTCTTGACGTGGTTACCGACTGCAAAATAGAAAAGCCTACAGTGTATCTGCTATTTTCTTATTTATTCAATTTTCAGCAATAGAAATTAGATCAGTCTTTTCTCACGCAAAGCTTATGATTAGTTGATTACAACGACTAGAAAAAAAATTGGGGTGCCCATGCTCGTTGGTGAGCTAGAGCCATTTTTCAACTGACAGAGCTCAATATCAAGGCAAATTCGTCATGTTTTCAATATGCGCGTGCACAAGCGCGCGCTAATGACGCCATAAATTATGCGCAGCAAGGATGCGCAATGCAAATGTGAGCAATGACCTTAACAATAAAATTAACTTAAAACAGAAGCAAAGATAGTTACAGCTCAAACTTGTCAGCGGTCTCCTGACGCTGATAAGCTTGAAAGTAAAATAGTCTTCCTAAATTTTGTTGCATAATTTCTAAGAAACTTACTTCCGTTTTCTACTCTTCTTCTAGTCTCTGTTTAGACAGGAAAACAAGTGCCATCGTGGTAAATCTCTGTTAGAGCACTCGCCAAGTTTTTCATTTTGACTACGCTTTTTTTTTATATAAGAATATTATCTTCCGCCCCAGGTTGAATATTCTTACTTTTCTTTCGATTTTAGGCGGTAAATATTCTTGTGAATATTTTTAAATTAATTATTATAGGAATAAAAAGTGGACTATGCCGACAGAACGTCAAATCATCTGTTCTATCACGACTTTGATGGCGTTGAAGTCATTTTTGAGCCAGACTGCAGGCAATGAAGCCTGATAGGACACATAGAACTTCCTGCAGAAACATACAGCTAGTGCTGCTTTTGTTGTTGTTTTTTCACTAGTTTTGGCGTTTAGGTTTATACAGTTTAGTTAAAACATATAATTGTATTGTATTTTCAGCACAAAAAATAAATTATTTTCAAAATTCTCAGCCTCGGATCTATTCTTAAAATATTCCTTTTAATAATTTCGCAAATTTCATTGCAAATTTCAGCCTCGATATTCTTACAAAGTGTATTCTTATAAAAAAAGAGAGAGTGTATTCAATCAAAAAAATAGCGCGCTTAGTTGAATTTTTTAGCAACTGCGGGAAACTGCGCGTACAGTCCTGTCTCAGAGACATAGATTTGTTGCTACTGAGTCTACACTGTCACGGTCAAGTTCTTTCGTATCACACAACCGCGATTGTGCTGATGCAAATCCTACGAAAGTGCCTAGCAAAAACCCCTGTTTGCTGTTTGATAGCTGTCACTGTGAATTTTCCGGTTCTGGAGCGTCTCAATAATTTGTACCGTACAAAAATTCGTTTCTTGCAGGACGATTCTGATTCATCAGATGCAGGTGATGAAGACGGAAAACCCGAAAAGTATTTTCGAAAGAACATCGATGGAACAACCGCAAGATTTAAGTTGACGAAAGAAGACTGGAAGAGAATTCCAATCAACACATTTCCAAGTGGAGGCCGATTGTTGAGTGGGGACTGGACTCGAATCTTTCTCAGCAAAGTTAAAGAAAGCAACCCATGGTGCAGTTTGCGCTTCAAGAATAATCACGTGAGATCAGAAAACTCGCGCAAAATCCACTCAGCGGTGTTCTTCAGAGGAGGAGCGGAATGCAAGCGACCAGAGTGTAACGTGAAAGTGAGATTTGTCATCCGGAAAGAAAAAGGAAAACACGTGGATGTGACGTATGTGGGTGATGTGTGCCACAACAGTCAGCCAGGCGGAAGTGACGTCATAAACGACAAGAAAAGAAAAAGATTTGTTCGCCGTTCGCGTTTTTCCCCCACTCCTG
Organism: Orbicella franksi; assembly: GCF_964199315.1. Taxonomy (NCBI): domain Eukaryota; kingdom Metazoa; phylum Cnidaria; class Anthozoa; order Scleractinia; family Merulinidae; genus Orbicella; species Orbicella franksi. The sequence continues at coordinate 3,275,613 of NC_138145.1, read as the reverse complement.
AAGATGAGTGAAGTTGACTTTAATATCAAACAATAACAACATAAAGCGGCTGACAACATTTATATTTTCCCGTCTTAATTATAACCAAAAAGTAGACGAACGTTTATGTTTATATACATGGCTATGCTTTCTACTATTAATTATACAAATTAGTATCGATTTGTTAACCCAGTAGTGTACAGGATTGTTCACAGAGAAAATTATATTTATTCCCAAATCAAGTATTTTTCTAAACTTTTCGTATTTCCATTATACGATTTTGCGTGTAAGAGACTGATTTTAGAATGATCAGTCATTGACATCATAGGACAGATATTTTATACTATTGATTGTATTCGATGATTTATAAAACCTTAGTTAAGGTACTATGTGGCTTATGTAAAGGTTTGGTTAAGCGTTAATGAATAGATTTAAAAATACATTAGTCTAGGATAGCTTGAAATTTGCTAGTGTAACATTTTTCAGGTTCTTTTAGCTTAAATAGGTTTGAATAAAAGAGTACTTATAGCAAAAAAAGATCTCACAATATACCGTAAAATTAACGTGGTATACATTGGATTGTTTGAGGCAAACAGTTAACTTCCTTTACTTTTTCAAATTAGTTTTGTGTTAGTAGAAAATGAAATAGTAGCGTCAGAGAAGATAAAAATGCTGAGTAACTTTAGTTTACTTTAGAGTGAGGGTTGTTTTTGGGGCGTTAGTACTTCTTATCGAAGTACTTCGCCGGTTGCTTTAGTGTAAGTTATTCGCACGCGAGTGCCGTGATTGAAATCATCACAAGCTCAAGTTTGATGTTTTTTTGTATAATGATCAGTTTGTGAAGGTTGTGTAAATGGCGCTTTGCTGTTGTCGAGGAAAATAATAAAAAAACAAGTTTGAATTACAATGTTTTTATTATGCTTATTTAGTTCAGGGTAGGGTTCTATCTACATATCAAGCTCCATGACGTTTATAGACCATATTCGTGTTCTCGGTTTTGGACTGGGACTAGCTTGCAACTGAGGTTAATGTGGGGAGTGTTTTCAAATGCTGATGACATCAGTCTCTTTTAAATGATATTCCTCACACGAGCCTTTATTGCAAGCTACAATCCCTGACAAAAGTCTTGGCACACTTGTCCACTTTTGTAATGTCTGTAAGAGAAATCCAGTTCGCCCCATTCCCCTCCAATTCAATGTTGTTTGTCGTAATAAAGTCATCATTGCTCGTTTACAACATTGTCGGGGGGAGAGGGGAGGGGGGAGGGGGGAGGGGTTTCTCTATTCTTGTAATGAACTATTGTTCCCAAAATAGCTTGTCAACGCATTTTCTTGCTATCTGATCCAGGCGTACCACAGACCGGGAGGGGGGGCGGGGGGGGTGGGCCCAAGGACCTAGGTCGTGGATTGTAGGTCCACAAGAGACATTATTGATTAGGGGGATTTAAACGCAGCTTTAAATGGTCTTAATGAAACTGTGGTTAGCAAGAAACTTTTTCTTTACCAACCTTGTGTACATGTTAAAATATTTTCCAACTAACCTTACGATAGGCCTGTAAATTATCAGTAAATCACCATTGTTATAGCTTTTATAATCAGATTCCAGTCTTTCTTCGTAGCAGTTAAACCGGATTTTATTCTACCCTGCGCCACTCTCTCCGGATGTCTGTTGAAGCATACGAATCTTCAAGTCATTAATCAAAGTTTTTTTTAACATGCGTTGTGCTGTCTTGTTTATAACCCCAGTGTGTATATCATTTCTGTTAAAGTTGAAATGGCCGTAGAATATGAGTTCTTATGATTTAACTTCAGATCGAATTAAATCAGGAGCCCATCACCGTCACAGGCTAATAACTGAATCGAAAATTTAAACAGTTGCCCAATTTACGGATCCGATTTAAAACCCCACGGAACAAGTCAACAGAACAGCAAAATGCGTTTTTTCTTAAATAAATTAGTTTTTAGGTCCGTGTTCACAATTTTTTAGACGTGGCTAGATTTAATCGATTTGAGCCCTTTGGCTCGGAAAAATTTAATACGATTAGAAATAAACTTACAGAGTGAAAACGTTAATAAGAGCATGTATCACACTGCACCTGATACTGAATCTCACGATCCTGTTGCTGTCATCGATCAGGGACGAAAGCGCGTCGCCGCGAGCGACCCGGACCGTCTGAGAATGAGAGTAGCTAGGTTGTTAGCCCGTTATAAGCGAAATTTGACAGTGATAGCAACTGTTGAATCTCGATAAACTGACAATAATGGGATAACTTTTGTTTGTAATTGCAATAGGAATAAAAAAAACAACAACAACGGGAGAATGAAGTGTATCGGGGGCATGGCAGCGATTTTAATCAATTTATCCTTAATTAATCCTAAAAAGATTAACAGTAATGCTATTCAATTCTAAAGTTACTCAAACCATTATCGCGATAAAATATTGATGATAAGGCCTTTGAATACCGGGTTTAATCCCGGTTCAATGGTTATGTACGCGAGGTAAAAAAAGGACGTAGATCACTTCCAAACAATTAATTAAATAGTTACAGCTGGAGAGTATACGATACCCAACGTCAGAGTCTTTTTTTTTTTCTTTGTAAACTTGTTATCGTTCAACTATGGAACTTTGCGAGAGTTGTAGCTGACTTTCTGCACGATGTGGTTCTATATGCACCCAGCGTGATACAGCTAAAACTTAAAAGTACTTTTTAAAATTTGTCCAGTCATCATGTTAGTCGTGAATCTGCTAATAGTTTTGCGAAAAGGGACCGCCCCAAACCTGTCCATCAAACTTTCCTTTCAAAACTGGACAATCGTTTTGCCAGGTTGTTTTCTTGCAATTATTTTCTTCAATTTCGTATGCAAATCATTGGATGAACGCAGATGGTGTCGCCGATCGCTTAGTGTAGATGACTGGGAAATTTATTGAAGAGATTAATACATTTCTACCACTTTCCAAAATATTATAATTGTTTGACCATATCCTCAGGCTGCCTAGGGTAGCTCGCTTTAGATGCGGAACAAGAAAGAGGTGAACTATTCAGAGGCAAATATTCTTTTTTCCACCATAGCGGCTAACGGATATGTCGAAGAGCTAATAAAAAACGACTTTGAATATTTTCAATGACTAGGCCGACAAGAGGTAAATTATTTAATACAAATATATTGATGCTAACAATGCTTCCTGCTTATTTTTTGACTCAACAATGACTCCAAATATTAAAGTGCATTATTCGGAATTCTACAAACCTATAAAAAGAACTGAGCCAAATTTTTGCGCAGTATAATCATCTTTACTGAGCATGCACTGAATTCTGAAGTCTTCGTGCCAGTTGATATTTTCTTGTTAACATAGTTCAAACGACGCGATCTTTGCGACCGGGTAAATAAATAGATAAACTGACATGCACTACACCTGCACGCAAAGGAAATTTTAATAATCGATGAATTTTAGCACTGAGTCGTTCAGGCAATATGATGAAGTGAGATAATAATCGTTTAACCAATGAAACTGCAAAGAAATTCACAGCTGCATCCCTTGAGTGAAAACAAAATGAAGCACAAGAGACTCCAGACGAAAGAATTAATTTGAATGTTAAACATATGTGGTCTTTTTACAACTTACTTAGTGGGGACGAATTCTGGGACTTAGATAGGCGGTGTTTTGAACTCTTGAAAGAAGCTATCCGTCTGAAACCTGGTTAATCTTCGCCGAGCAAATGGGCCAGTTGGTGGTGAAAATCAAGGAATGGCGCGAAAAACTTGAGTTATCGCACGACAAGGCAAAACAGGGTAAATATATCACTTTTATTTGCCATTTACACTTTTATGATAACAGTTAAAAAACGGTACTTTGTGGTAAAATGCTTCGAATAAAAATACTCAAAATTTGACAGAAACATGAATTTATCTTTTGTGGACTTTCAATCAAACGACACTGAAACGAAGAAAATGGTGACACGGACGTTGCATATTCCGTGACTCCGTGATGTTGTTGGATTCATACATGTGCTGTTATTATCACCAGATAGTTTCAAAAACAGACATTGCAGCATATATTTACATTGTTATTTTGGCCCAAAACTAGAGATATTTTTATACTTTGGCAGAAGATATGCTCCTAATGTCAGCTAAATTCCCGCACTTGCAGCGAAGATCAGAAAGCGACTGAATTATTCTAAATTGTTCGATGGACACCTTGACCTAAACTGTTTGAGGTTTGAACCGTTCCCACTTGCCAAATACAGAGTTTTTGTGGAACGACATTTCAAAAATGATGCACCTCCTTGTAGAGCAAAATGGAACTTCTTTCATCCAAATTTTTATCTTCTTTGTCGGAAAGCGTCATTTCTGCTTCGATAATAAGAATGAGATCCATACTGGCTGCATAATTTCATCTAATGAATATTTATGAAAACTGTCATCTATTACGAAAGAAATATCTCTTGAGGCTCCGATTAGTCCATGAAGATTAGCACTTTAACAGATAAACTAGCTCCCTAATTTACATTTCACATATATGTTTGTGAATTCTTAATTGGTAACTGTCCACATTGTTCACTAATAGACTTCAGTTTTTAGTTGACCAGCTATTGTGTTCAAGGTATCCCTATTAGCTGTGTATTGGTGAAGAGTATACGCACATCCGGGACTTCTGCGTAATTCATTTTAAAAAATTTCTCTCTCTTACGATGTTTACTGAGTAGATTTTTCTATATTTTTTATTGTTGTCCTCCATAGATTCTGTGAAACTCATTATCAATAACGCCGCGTCCGAATTATCTATTCATATTTTTGCATTGAAGGGAAGCGTTGCTTGAAGCAAAGTTCGCGCTAGGGAACCATGATTCATCAATACAAACCTAAATTCATCGATCGTATTTACATTATAAAGTTTTCCTTCAAGGTATGAACGTCTTAAAAACTAGTACAAATAAACGTAACTGAACTAAAATTGTTTTTCTGTACAAACATACTGAAGTTCTCAAGCGTTCCATTAAGGCTTGATGAATTGGTTCTAAAACATTATGGGAACAACGCATTATAACAGTTGCAGCTTATTTTGTCTTGATCAGTTACAACACTTATCTTGTCATGATTTTAATTCGTCATGTCACTTTAACCGACGACAAGAGAGCATGAAGACTATATAAGTTCTTGCTACTTTAACCACCGCTCACAAAGAAATTTTATTTCCTTACGGCTTCATATTTTTAAACTTGTTTTACTATTTTCATTACTTTACCTTTAAATTGTTTTTTTTTTTTTTTATTATTTCCTTCATTCATTATTATATTACAAAGATATTTTTTATATTACAAAGTCATTGGCCGTTTTCACACTAGAGACGGATAATCCGTCTATTTATATCCGTCCGATTATCCGTCTATATAGACGGATAATCGGACGGATAAAAATAGACGGATTATCCGTCTAAAATGAGCACCGTTCCGTTTTCACACCAAGACGAATTATCCGTAATGGACGGATAACCCGTCGTAGACGGATTATCCGTCTCTAGTGTGAAAACGGCCAATATTATATTACAAGATATCTTTCATTGTATCTAAAATCCCCTATATAGTGTAAATAAAAGAATTGAATTGAATTGAGGTTCTGTTTACGTTTTTTTTTATCTGAACCTAAAATGAACTGTTTTCATAGTATGTCCACTGCTTGCTGATTTATATCGATGTGAATTTTAATGTACAGCGTCGTCCCAAAGCAGTCGTCCAGAGAAAAAGTCTTTAACAAGTGGAGACTCCAAGGAACAGAACAGGGATTATGGATCAGTACACCAAATTGAACACTTACCCACAGAGGAATTGTTCAAGAAACTGGAAACGTTAGAGTGTCTGTTAGATAACCAAAGAAAATTTCTGGAGGACCATGGTGTTAAGATAAAAGAGATAGAAAATGTTATTAATAAACTTACCGCGGAGCACGAGGAGAAAGAGAAACAAACCGAGAAAGGTAAAAAGTAAAATCATCTTTATCTAAAGGAAGGTAGTGCAAATGTTCTGGTTATCCTTGACAACTGGAAGAAAGGTGAATTTGTCATTGCAAATAATTTCCATGGAGTTGACAAGTCTCGAAGAAGCTCTGTTTCGAGAACAGCTCATTCTTGTCAGGAATGAAAGAAAAATGTCAAGAATCAAGGTACCCAAGGTAGTGATATATCATTATGTCCCGGGAGATTATTCTTGAAAAATCAGGAGAGTAGAGCAGGGTGGTGACAGGGGTAAGAGCGCTCTCCTCCCATCAATGCGGCCCGGGTTCGATTCCGGGCCCGGTGTCATATGTGGGTTGAGTTTGTTGCTGGTTCTCTTGCTGCTAGGGTTTTCTCCAGGTTCTCCGGTTTTCCGCATTCTGCAAACCCAACACTAAATTCCAATTCCACCAGGATAGATCTAGAGGAGTCACATGAAAACTAGCTAAGGCTGATGTGGTCGACTTTCTCTTTCTAAATATTGTAATTTATTTACTTTGTTTTTTTAAGTCTCCGTTAGAAAGAGTCATTTTCATTTGTTTAGTCCACTGTCTTCTTGCTTCAGATATTCAGTCCAACCTGCAAGATGTTGTGTTTGATCTACTGGTTGGATCAACCAACGAAGATGACGAGCGGACCGAGTCAGGTGATCCTTGGAGTAGACTTGAGCATCACGCAAGGATTCTGAAAAATCACGAAGAGCGGCTTGAGAGTAACATCACCAAGATCGAAATTATCAGAGAAATGTTGGACGAGAAAAAAGGTCAGTACTCTCTGGTCAATTAAAAACTGTTGTATTTCTTTTGAAGGATCTTTCATTCAGAGGCGCGAAATTCGAACTCTCCTTGAAAGTTGGAATAAAATACGTAATATTGCCTTTCTCTAAACGGCAAACTAGCCAAAAAACAACAGAAACAGCACTAGCCGTGTGTTCGATGCTTAAAACATTTCTGCTGCGAGAAGTTTTGTGCGTCATATCAGGCCTGCAGGTTATGCTCCAAAATTACTTTAACACCAACGAGGCACCAAATACATTCGAAAACAGAAATGTCATAAGCTGTAATCTAAGAATATTTACAAGAATATTGTCAGCCTAAAATCGGCAGAAAAATAAGAATATTCAGCCTCGGCCGGAAAAACAATATTCTCAGAAAAAAAAGAGTGGATAGGGCAAGCTGTGACTGAATGCTTTCGACATTTTTTTTCCTTTTTTATTAAAAGCATTTTTTGTTTTCAAAGGTGAAAGAGAACGCTCGTTGAAGCGGAAACTCAACGAATACGAAGAACAGTTAAAGAAAAGAAGTGAAAGTTACGAAAAACTGAAAAGAGAGGTTGAGGAGCAGCTTCAAACACAGCAGCAACTTCAAGATAACATGTTAGCGGGGCTAATTGTGGGTTTTGTGATACTGGTGATGATCTGCATGCTACCAAGAACCCTGTTGGTGTCAGGATAGTATGTTTCACATTTTCTACGTTTTTAGGTGATGCAAATTTAACAAATGTTCAGTTTCAACGTTTTCGCAAACCTTTGCAAAAGAAAATAATCAATATATCTTTTACAAGTGTAAGAATACCGTTTTAGATAATATACTTGATAAAGAAAAGTCAGCATTCTCATCTGTATTGCAAATCATTCGCGGCTTCATTCCAAGTCCATGCGCGGTTAGTCCTTAGTTCTCTCTCTCACTGAATCCCCATAATGTCGGAAGCTTTCACGAGCTTTTGTTAAATTTCGCCTCAAACTGAGCAACAGTTGTAAAATGTATAAATAAACTGTAAAATAATATAAAATCTCCAGAAACTGTCATTAAAAAAGAAATTTAGTGTCCTCAGGAGTCTATGAGTCTTGCAGTGTCCATTTCATTGATGTAGCTACGGCCCTCTCTGGCTGGGGTCACCATAGTCCAGTTCTGACCCTCCCTGTCACGTACCTCTCATCCCAGGGTGTAGCGTTTCGTGACAGAGAGTGACCGGACTAGGGGTCCTATGTTTTTGTTTCTTACCTCATGGCAAGGGTCACTGGAATACAGCCACAGTTTTTTACTTGTCTTACTGGGCTAAATTTGTTTTCAAAACGGCATAACAGAAAATTTTAATCAGCTTTATTGGGAATGACAGAAAATCGTCTGGAAATGACAAAAGCTGATCAGGAACTAATTTAAAGTTCTGTTGTTGAAATATTGTAAAAAAGTCACTCTGATAAAATCAGTTGATGTGTACTCTGCTCAAGAATTTATTCATTGCCTAATTTAGCAGCTGGGTATTCATTTTATTTTTGATGTTTAAAGGAGGCTTATTTGTGTTTTTTGAAATAAACGTGTCTAGAATTGAGATCTTCCATTTGAAGGAATTGAACCCTGACATGAAAGAAGCAATTGTGACGCTAGGGATACCATTGATTCTGCAATGCAGGATAATGCCAATTGAAGCCAGGTTTTTAAATTTCTTTTTATATGTTGTTCTTATTTTGCAAACTGGGCACTTATTGGAATTGGTGCACTTAAACCAAGAGAATGATTGTTAGTACAGGGGCACCTGGAGGAATAGGGACACTTATTTAGCACACACACACAGTCTCCTTTGCAGCTGTTATTAGGGTCGTCAGGCAACGCTTCTCCCCCACAGTGGGGAAGAAGCGTTGCGTGACGACCCTAATAACGGCTGCGAAGGAGACTAACACACACACACACACACACACACACTAAAAAACTGTTGGGACACTTACTAGGTGCCCCTCATGACAGAGGTTCCCTTCTCCTTCAACTCACTGTGAATCTCACCAAGCAGAAAGAGAAGGGAATCAATATCTTGCGGGGTACTTAATAGGGCACATATTAGAAGTTATTGACTAGTTAGGTTTTTTGACAATGGATTAAGCTATATTTCCTGAGAGTGAATAGTCAAAAAGGTACAGCCGATCCCTTTATGCGGGAAAAAAAAACAAAACAACAAAAAGAATGATGGTTGATATCTTATTTTGTGTTTGTAGACACTACAAAATATCTCCATTAAAATGGAAACTCTTAGGAATTTTACAGCCAGATATAAAGAATAATTTACCTCTCAAAGGCAATGCAATGGCAAACATGGTTAGCAAACAATCAACCATGGGATGACCACTACAATGTGCCAAGACAGATCCAGGAAATTCTGAAACAGTTGGTCACAGAAGCTGTGTACACTGAAAACACAACATTGCAGCAGATTTGTGATGGAAGACATACTTTACTTTGAAAATGAAGGGTTGGGTTGGTGAGGCTCAATACAACTCCTAAACTCAATTGCTTTCAGTTGTAGATGGCAAATGTCTACTTGCGTCGCTTACATCTATGCATGAACATGTAACACCAAAACATGCGCTAATTTGGTGTCAAATTTGGCATGATTGGTCATCCAACATTTGAAGTTTAGCAGACCGTGGCGTGAACTTTTGCACTAAAAGTTCAGCACATGAAATGGCAGAAAGATTTGACATTGAACACTTCCTCAGAGAAATTGACCCTGACCTGTGTCAATATACATACCCCTTTCATGAAAGTGGTTTTACTTGTACAGTAGTATAACCATGAAATTTTAGCCGGAGCAAGACTTTCAGAGTCCTTCAATATAAATCCCTAAAGGACATCGACGACTGATTTTAAACATGGTCACAAAACTCCGTACACCCAAAGTCAAAACTGCAGAGCATTGCTCTTCTTTTGTGTCAAAGAAAATTGATGAAAATCCAAGATTAGTTTCCATTCCAGAAGAGACATCTCAGCTACCTTTACTGGCAATCCCAGCCAGAGTGCAAGCATGATAAAACTGTTTGAAAGCTTGAGGAATCAAGTTCACCAAACTAGCTCATCTAGTGGTGTCAGTAAGGCTTGCAAACTCGAGATGTTGTCCCCAGTTGAACATTACATCAAGAGCAAGGAGAATGAACTTAAAGTGAAAACAGAAGAAGTCATGGAGAAGAAGAGAGAATTGGAAACAATCACTGATCAAATCAAGATAGTGAACATTTTGAGCACGAAAGTTCATGTCAAGCTAAACTTCAAATGTTTGATGACCAATCATGCCATGTTTGACACCCAATTAGAGCATGTTTTGGCGTCATGTGTTTAAACTTAGATGCAAGAGACGGTAGTAACTGGAACAAAATTTTGGCTCATACTATTAAGAAGGAAATACATGTAACTCGTGTTGCTATCAAGCTTTCAAAACAACTGTTTCTATAACTTGATAGACGTTCAGAAAATATACCATTATCATTTGAAAATGTAAAAAATGTTTAGTCACTTATTTATTGGTCATTAATTTGTAAATTTGGTTGTTGAAATGTGTAGTTCCAGAAAATATCCATACCTTCCCCATAAAAGGGATATTTTCCAAGACCCCCCCCCCCCCACCCCTCTGGAAAATCCAATTAAGCTTGATACATTTTAAAGGGTTTGGTCTTAAAGAACACACCCCCCCCACCCCCCCCCCCCCACAGAAATTCCAACCCTTCTGTGGTGGGAGTATCGATATTATCTGGAACTGCACAATAAGGAATAGTGTCAACAGCTCATGGTAATCCTAGCACACAGTCATTCACTCCTGTCCACTAGTATTACGCTGGTATACCAAGAGCAAATTACTGCAATACTTCATTACTTCCCACATCATAGAAAAAACTGAGTGATTTGCCTTCCCACTGGAAAAAGGCACTTGCAAGTTTACCAATGTCTTCAGGACACAGATCTCCTACTCTCATATCATGAGGGAATTGTAGCTCTTCACAAATCACACCACTACCAGGGTTGATGGTTTCCATTGTGTTTACAACTTTGCTCTTTGGTTTGACCATCAGAAGTCTTATGAAGTAGTTTAAATAATGCAGATCTCCACTTGAAATGTTCACAGCGGGCTGTTTCTTTGGCACAATACTGACTAATGTAAGATATTTGTGTTTTTGCTTTCCATGTACAGGGTAAAACAGAGAATACGGTTCTTTAAGTAACACCTTCACATCACACAACAATTCCACAATCACTGATTGTCTGTTGTAATATTTACTCCCAAACTTGGCAGTGATTTTTTGAGCTCGATCCTCTTCAAAGAAAAATGCCAATTCACATCTTCCTTTCTGGAAGATTCCATTTCTTGCAGATATAGAACCCAGATGTCTAATCATAGTCCTGTGGAGAACTGATGGGTTAATAGCAGCTTCAACCCCCACAAATCTCGCCGCTAAATTATCGGATTCCCATGGTTGCGGCTTTACGAAGCGCAGAACATCCTCAGAAGCAATGGCTGGAGGTGTACAAATGTCATCTGTCAGTATGTGAGGGTCAATTTTACTGAAATCGCCATGAATCACATCAAGTCTTTTCTCATCTGAAAGTTGACGTTGAATTTCCCATAGAATAGGATGAAATCTCCTTTCAGGTTCAAGTCCTATAACATGAGTCGCCCCGGCTTCGAAGAGCGCTCTTGTTAATACTCCAGTACCTGGATTAGTTGCAATAATAACATCGTCTTGTAACCTTCCAAGACTTTGAGTTATTCTCGCGGCCAAGTTCTCGTCCAAAATGTATTTATAGTTCCTCCTCAACCTTCTAAACAAAGAAATGTCATGCTTTACCAAGTGGGAACTTGTTGAGTGACACTTTGAAGAAGGACTTCTCGACAGACGAGCAACGTGCCCAAAGCGTGCCGCCATGTTGTGATGTAATACACGTGAACGCGAAATGACTTCTGGGAATGTTTTACTTTCAAAATGGCGGAAGACAGGGAAGTACTACGATCTATCTGGGATGGCCGATTGCCAGTGTGTTTCAATCTAAGTTCAGATGAGGTGGTAACTGTAGAACAGCCAGATCCATACTATGTAAGTAGCCACCATATCAATATTCCTTGCTGTGTGGTAAATTTGTGTTGTCATTGAAAGGCACGTTTGAACATGCAGGATTTCCTAGAAGATTGCAGCAGTAGTAAGCTCAATACTCTTTGTCCTGTCGCAGAATGCAGAAAATAACTGAAATATAACAGTCGTTAATGCTTTAGTCAATTGGAAAAAATGTCAACAACCCATCCCCCCCAGTAACCCCCGGGCAAACCCCCATCCACTGAGCAGGCAAAACTGTTATTCAAATTCCCCACCTGAGGTTTTAATGTCCCAGCCCCCAAGATTTAGATGGTAAAATTTTTTCAAGTTTAAAAGCCACATACATGTAATTTAATAAACGTTACAAACAACTTTTTATTATTTCCGAGGGGTCTGATTTTTTTAAATCTTTGGTCTAAATGGCTTTATTCAAATATCCCATACAGATAGCACTTTCCTCTGTTGTCTTATATGTGCCACATCCGAGGCTGTGACACTAAAATGTTTTAACGCATGGACAATTATTCATCATTGCAAGGAAGATTATCAGTTGTATATACAGCCACCACTCTCCAGCTTTCCTTGAGTAGAGCTGGTGATTGTATGCAAGCCAGAGCTTGAAAAGTGGGAGAAAATGCACATGTAAAAATTATTTAAGGCAAAGCATAGTGTATCTGTTCTTAGTTTATATTATATCTTGCCAAAGAAAGCCTTTTCCTTTAAGACAGGCTAGAAACCCACCACAAATATATTATTTCATAAAATTATAAGGAGAGAGATGAGAAATTATTACCTGTGTATGTTGTAATTGCTGTGTATGTTGTAATTTAGAAACTGGTTGATATGGGAAGAATATGTGTATACTGATCAGTGTTTAATGAGATATTTCCTTTTTCAAAACATCATACAGTGTATGTGCCAAGACACTGCTATTTATTTACAAGTACATGTATATATTGGTGTCAGAGGGATGTTTAGTAAATTCACTCTATTTAACATATTTGAGAAATCATTGATTAATGATGGCTAATTAACTAGTGAAAGAGATATTGGATGCTTCTTTTAGTCAAGCAAGTGGGTCTTAGGGCCTCATCTTTCTTAAGATCTGGAAAGGAGATGTAAGCTTTTACTCACCACTCCCACCCTCACACTTTGTATGCTGTGTTGTCTCAGTAATGTGTCGATTAATGAATCATGTTTTTCAGCTTTTAGTGCCTAGATTAAGCTACCTTACCCTTGTGACAGACAAAGTACAGCGGCATTTCCAAAGGGCAATCAGTAATGAAAGTGTAGATGAAATGTGGTTTGAATATGATGGGCAACCATTAAAATGGTGAGTGACTTTTTAGCTGAAAAGTCTAGTAAGATAGGGCCACTTTAAGGACCACAGTGTAAGGTCCTCATAAGACAGCTCCATTGTTGCTAAAATTGAAATTAAAAGGATGATAATTTTACAGTGTGGCTACACTAACCAGGGTCACTTAAACAATACTGACCAATCACAGTGCAGTACACGAACGAGGAATTCAAACTAAAGTTGTTCGAGAAACAACCAGTGATAACAAAGTTTGCAAAGAAGAAAAACACAGAATTACACTTTTAATTTTGAGAGTATTTAGAGTTGGCTTAAAGAAGCATTCAAAAGAAAACTAAAAAAGGATTGTAAAAATGGAAACGCCAGTTGTCATGATGGTGTGTTTCACCTATCTGTATCAGTACTTTGCTTGAAAAGATCGCCAGAACTTATGCCAAGCAGGTTTGAATTCTATCCTGAGCAGCAATCAGGGCTCTACGAAACCTATGATTAGAACTTCATAATCCCACTGTGTTAAAAATGATCAACTTTTCTGGCACTATGCCCATTTGCCAGATTAGCCCTTTGGGAGCGCATGCTGAAAATGAGCGGTGTAATCAGTCATATGCGCTTTGCAAAAGTAATTCAACTCCTAGTAAAAACTCAACTTTTTTATTTTATACATCATGCAGGGCTCGAAAAAAACTTGAATTCCAACTTGCCCTTGGGACAAGTATCTCTTAAAGTTTGCTTGCCCATGGCAAGTCTTAGTTTGCCCTTTTAATGATTTAGTTGGCAGATGACTTGCTTGGTCTTTTGCCCATTGGGCAAGTGAGAATGTAAAGTTACTTGCCCAGAAGGAAAATCTACTAGTCCAGGGCAATGGGATGGCACTTTTTTCGAGCCTTGTACATCGTGTATATTTTATACAGTCAAGATATTACATGTGCAGAAGTGAACACCATGAACCTCATAGAATGAATTTATGGAAAATACATATAACTCAATCTCAACAGTTTACCAACACTTATGATGGCAAGAACAACTTAAAATTGTCATGGACTACAACAAACTACAGAGCCTTTGGCTGGTTTGAAACATATAATTCAAACGTCTTGTTTTGTTACTTCACATATTTAGTGGTTTAGTTGAGAAATGTCACAATCTACTACACAAATACTTTACATTTGACAGGAAACAGAACTATATGAATATGAAAAAGATACAACTGGGCAGCCTTTTCTTCCTTCTTTCACTTGTTCTGTTGTCTGGAACCACCGTGTTCTATAGTTCTCTACAGCAGAAAATTGAGCCTTCAACTTCAAGTGGATTTCAAAACATCGTCAGTCATTGTTTCGCTTCCCAGTGTGACTGCCAGGGCTAGTTGCAATGGCTGGATGTTCCTTCATGCGAGTTCATTTCAATAAAGTCAACATTTCAATAAACATTTTCCATTTCAATAAAGTCAACAACATTGCCCATCATTTTCTGTCTGACATACAGACCTTGTAGGATTAAGGGACAAGTTTGTAACATTTTGGACAAAGTGCAAGCTTGTTCTGGTTAACTGACAGTGCTATCTGCCACTGAGAAACAAGGTACAAGCCACCTTGCACAAGCCATGTTTTCGATTTCCTGCCATCTTTATCACCGCAAACATCTCAATTAGTTCTTTGTTTTGCTGTTCAGAGCATTTAGTTACAATAACATAATAAATTTGGTTCTGGTTAACTGACAGTGCTATCTGCCACTGAGAGACGTTTTTAATTCGTAATATAAATCAAGAACTCTCTCATGAAACGTCAGAGGCAACTTGTTGTTGGGAAGGTACAAGCCACCTTGCACAAGCCACGTTTTCGATTTACTGCCATCTTTATCACTGGAAACATCTCAATTAGTTCTTTTTTTGCTGTTCAGAACATTTAGTTACAAGAATATAATAATTTTTTTTTCAGCAAAGCCAGTTTTTTATTTCAAACAAAGTGAGTAAGTAATTCTTAGGTGCCTTTCAATTTATATCTTGTAATTTATTTTTTGTTCCTTATTATTTTTTTTTAACTTGTTCTTTTCTTTTATTCCTTTATTCAGTACTGTTTTTTCCCCCTAGCTGTATTACATCTATTGTATTAGCCAATGTAATGTAAATTGTATATGTAAGTGGTGATATTAAATTAAAAAAATGAAATAAAATAAATAATAAAAAAATTCAAACCATCGTCCTCCCATGTTTGTGATTGGCTAAAACAACTTTAGTTTGAATTCATTGTTTGTGTCCTGCACTGTGATTGGTCAGTTTTGTTTAAGTGACCTTGGTTGGTGTAGCTGCAGATTGAAATACTATCGGTAAGTTGAAGAACAGTTTCAAAGAGAAATTACAGAAATATTCAAAAAATATATTACTATGACTATTATATTTGATCTCTTTAATGTTGATAATACAAATCGTTTATACTAGCAACTTTTTGATAGGCTATGAGATACCTTACAAATTAAATGGGTTAAAAGATAGTGCTAAAAAAAGTCAAAAAGTTAGATCTTGAACTGTAAAGAGGCAGAGAGCTGGATGTCCTTTCTAAAGCTCTAATACCATGCAAAGCCATGTAATTCTTTGTACATACATGGTATTAGACAAATGGAACCATCAGCGATGTTTTAAAACTTTTAAGAGACTAGTAGAGTTAGCTTTATAAGAGTCCTCCTATTAATAACAATTAGAGATCATTTATAATGTACGTGTATTTTATGTACATGTACATAGTCCCCCAACATATTTGTGCATTACACATTAGTTCTTATGCTGATATAATTATGTAATTCATCACTGCAGGCATTATCCTATTGGTGTACTGTTTGACTTGTATGGTTCATCAGCTTCTCTACCATGGAATCTCACAGTTCACTTTCAGGTAATGAACTTTACAGTACATATCTTTGAATCAAAAAGTCCTGTTCTGTCTTTAGAAATATCAGTATGTTCAAAAGTAATAACTAAATCATACTTGTCCACAATTTATGGTTCTTTATTTCCAAATACAAACTGTACATGTATGTACTTTATGTGGTTTATAAAAGAAGAGCAAAACACTCATTCTATAACCCCAGGGTGGCGGGGGGAGGGGGGGGGGGGGTGGAAGGGGACTCCCATACATATATGAAAAGGTCACGTCAATGTTTGTTGGAAAATTTGAATTAAACCCCTAATGGAGATCAATCTGGATGTTGCTCAAGTTTTATTTGACCCCTAAAAGATACCACTTTAAACAGAATATGCTTGATTACCAGCTGCTGTATAGGAAAGACCTAGCACAAGTAGACTGGACTCATGAGACCAGGGGAAATGGAGCCTAAAAATGGAAATACAAGCATTTCTTTTAGTAGTATTACTCGGGCTTCTGTAGGAAAGCCCGAGTCGTAAAATGCAAGCGTTTTGGTGCCAAAAGGGGGGTCATGGTTCCAGGTGTTCCATGCATGGAGCATGGAAACTGGGGACGAGAAACGCGACATTCCTCATTCTTTGTGACAGAATGCGGTGTTTTGTGAAGAAAGTTTTGGCAAGAATCGCGCCTTATACATTCATCTCACATACAAAGATGTTGATCGTTTTCAGAAAGGGTTGGTCCACGAATTATATTGCTTGAAAGCCAGCCAGGTAAGCAAAGTTCACGCTCAAAATGTTCTCATGAGATAACAACTGAGCTGATTGCGGTATGAGTTCAATCTATGAAAACACTGGCAAAAAATAGGCAGTCAATGACTGTATGTGGCTACTGCTGTTATTATTTAGAACATTGCAGTAAAGCAAATCATATTGCAATAAAACCAGCTAAGTACGAAAACGTTTTTGGACTCGTAGCTCATTAAAAACATGCCACTTGTTTCTTGCACCGCGCAAAATATGTCGATCTCCAAAGTTGTAAAGATAAGACTTTTGGTAACTTGAATTAAATATCTTACCTCCAAGTTAGTTGGCTTTCTAGTAGGGTACAGGAAAAAAAAATAATGTGTGAATTTGGAGGCACATTGTGCGGGAGAATTGTGCGGGAGGAATTGTGTGGGATTATTGACGAACCAATGTTCTTGCCAAGTCCTAAGGAAAATCTGCATTGACAATAGTTAATCCAGTTATTTCACTAGTAGTTCAAATATATTTAGCAGTCTTAGCAATCGCCAGTTCTTTTAGAAAACTGTGTCTGACTGCAAAAGAAAATCATGTTGCATGACATGGACTAGACAAGCATGAAACCAAAATAAATAGCAAAACAGAATGCCACATCTTCCCTTAAAAATGAGAGTCCTTTTTAAATTAAAATACTCTTGCCTTGATTCAATAAAAATATGTAGCTTGAATATTTCTTCATACATGTAAACTGCATTAAGGGTCACAAATTCTTGGAAGTTATCCGCAAAATACACAACTTGAAAGTTTATGCAAATTATGTGCAATGCAATTTGAGCCTAGTCACAGGACTGTTGTTTTTGCGAAGGAGTTTATCATGATTTGTTTTGGCTCTCTCGAAAGGGATTATTCGCTCTCCAAAGGAGATATGACTCTTGAAAAGGGTTTAAGATCACAACATGGCAAAGATGTTCAGCTACACAATTTACTCGGATCGCCACGACCAGTAAGCAAACTTCGTACAATTTCTGCTAGCATGTACAAAGTAATCGCCATAAGTTGTAAAAAGACCTCGAAAATTCTTTGCGAACAACTTCTCCATCGATGCGTAGACAGTTGTGCTTCATTCTTGAACCAAAATGGTTTAAACTCACAACTTGCGATAGGATGAGGATACTCAACCAAGCAACTTGAATAGTAAATATCTAAGTGGAACTCTTGTGCCAAAATATCCTGATTCTTTAATTTGCTTTTATTGTGTCTAATACGCGTTTTCGTAAAGTACGATTTAATACCGCGGTACGAAGCCCGAGTAAACGCTGTTAGAACATCTAGTTTCTTGGAGTGCACCCTAAAAGATACTTTGATAGTTGAAATAGTCACAATTTGTCATCAACACCCTAAGTGAGACAAGAATCCTTGATTTATACCCCTAAGTGCTTGATGATGAGTATCCCTGGCCATTTGATATGTGACTCTCTTTCTTGGTTCAATAACTTACGGTATACATGTAGACCTCACAGTAGGTTAACTAGAGGTTTTTGTTTAAATATGTAGAGATTTCCTGAGAGTGAGGTAATGAGGTGTCCTGGAAAGGAAGCCATAGAAGCACATTTTATGTCTGCTGTCAAGGAGGTAATTATTGAATATCAATGTCACAAAATTGCAAGGCGTTTTATAGACAATACTTGGTAAAGGGTTCGTGCTTCTTGCTTACTCTTTTAAGAGATCTTAAAAGTTTTCTTTGGCAACCTAACCTATTACGTACCTAGCTTATGCTGACTCTTTTACAAGACAGTATATACCGAACTGTTTTTTGTTGTCTTTATGAAAGGCATAGTTTTGTTTTGTTTTCTATGTTTATTCAGTGCTGGATTTTGTGCAGCAATAAGTTTTCTTTTATTTTGCAGGCTGATAATTTGAAACACAGATCCCAAGTTATAAATTCAATGCAAAAGAAAGATCACAAACAATTGTGGCTGGGCTTGAGTAATGGTGAGTTTTCTACAGATCAACTGCCAGAATAAGACTGAAATACCTAGAGTCCATTCTGTATGGGTGTTTATAGCATGTAAATGTTGTAAAGTAATGTAGGATATATTAATTTAAAGTATCCATCTGATTAAGATTTGAATTTTTGGTTGTACATATACATAGTTTCCATACATATACTGATCAAAATATAATGGGAATGCTATGAATATTAGTACACTTCATCTTCATATGGTTGAGGTGCAGTGGCCTCATGGTTAGTGTGCTTGACTCTTGAGCAAGTGGTCCTACAGTGTAGTTAAAGCCCTGGTTGGGGACACAGTGTTGTGTTCTTGAGCAAGACACTTAACTCTCACAATGCCTCTCTCCACTCAGGTGCATAAATGAGTAGGTAAGCGTCAAATTTAATGCTTGGGGTAACCCTGCAATGGACTACTATCCCATCCAGGGGGGAGTAGAAATACTCCTAGTCACTTCATGCTGCAGACCCCAGATAAGCCCCAGCCTGATGGGCCACTTGGATCATATGCAGACTAAACCTTTACCTTAGCTCATCTTTAAATATATGATGCAAACATATATATAGGCAAATCAGAGATTATGTAGCATCATGTACATGCAAATGCTGGAGCCTGTAGTGACATTACATTTTATTCAACAGATAAGTTTGAACAGTTTTGGGCTGTGAACCGCCGTCTGATGGAAAGAACAGGGGATGACCCGTACTTCAAGTTCATTCCTTTCAGAATATTTCAGGTGATGTGTTAAGTAACTATTCCTTTTAAAACATACTAACAAGGTTAAGCACTAAGTCTTTGAAAAGCTCTTACAATAGCTGATAATGATCACCAAAGAGAAGTTGTACTTAGACAATATCCAGCCATACACACCTTATAATTGAACATTTTGTTTCAGATTTTCATGTGATCACCAAACAGCAGTATAATAAGAGGAGCTGCATTTACTAGTTACATACACAAACCTAATGGTTACAGCCTCCCTCTGGTCTCCTGCTGAATGCTCTGGGCTTGACTTCCGTTCGACTCTTTTCTTTATTTCTTTGTTTCACACTTGCGACAATCGTAAATTAAGTTACTCACTAGTGCTTATTTTTAAGTGAGGAGTACATGGTAATGCTTACACCCCCAGAGTCATAATTTATTTTTTCTTAGGTAAACCCATCCAGTTAGGAAGAATATATTAGAAATAAAGGGAATTAAAAAGATTACTTCAGTTTTTCTCCTATTACCAAGTACATTACAAAGCATGAAGTAGTAAACATGTATACATGTACCACATGTAACAGGATAGTTACATAAACATGTCTATTTTCAGCACTGTGTTCCAGAAAATATCCATACCCCCCATGGAGGGTTTTGGTTTGATCCTCCTTCCCCCCCCCCCCCCCCCCCACTAAATCCCTCTAGAAATTTCAGTTTTTGTTCGTATTACATTGTGGTGGGTATGGTTATTTTCAGAGTCTCACGTAGTAGTTTCTTTGATGGGGTGCTGGGTGTTGGTGGCTTTGCTCGGTGGACTCATGACTGTTCTGTATGTGACACGTTTCTTTAATTTCACTTGCAGTCTGATAAGCAATTTATCCAAGAGTTGTTTAGACCTGTCAACGAAAATGGTGAGTGCCTCCTTTCAGAATGAGAATAAAGTGCGTATGACGAGGATTTTATAGAGTAAATTCTTCAAAGTTTACTGTAATTGACACATGGGTTTCTTAATTAATTGATGAATTCCTCAATTCTAAGTTTCACAAGTTCTTAGTTCATATCTTGTTCTTGGGAATTTTCGAAAAGTTGATTTCAGCAGTTGCATCCATGGATAAGATATCAGGACAAGAACCTTAATTTTAAGTGTTAATTAACACAAAGTCTAGTCCGTCACCAGTACTAACTGTGGACACTAAAATAAGGAAGTAAAATGTAATTATCTAAAATCTAAAAATGTCTCAAGTTCCTCAGATATACAAAACTAAATAAAAAAAATGGCATTTAATGAATTGAAATATAAACAACCATAATAAATAGATCAATGAGAATTGTGTCACTAGATGTTTCACAGATGACAAGTTGACGGAAAGTCAGTGGGCCAATACGTAGCTTGTATAATTTTCTACAAATGACATCTTTAGCAAGGCTGATGTGTGTACGTGCTTTAAAAATGATAAAAATCATTCATTCATGTATTATACAGTACCTTCAGGCTCGGGTCAGGCTGGAGTCAGCCTGAATCTGTCAGCTTTTTACTCACCTATCCGGATTTCAGTTCATGTTGATTCCTTTTGCAGGTGAACAGCACACACTTGGTGACTTGTTACATGAATTCGTTCCTGAGGTGTTTGCCGGTGGCAGCGCAGTGATTGATAACGAGTGGCGAGTTGTGATTCAAGGAATTGAACCTCCTCTAGAGACTCCTATACACTGGATTAGTGAACATTTCAGTCACCCGGACAATTTTTTGTACATTGTCATTGTAAGGGTTGTGTAGTTTAACTGATGGCATCCATCTCAAGTATTTGCAGAGAACCTCTTTGCAGTGTAGTTGTAGTAAGCGCGTCATTAGGAACAATTCATCTCCGTGGCGTTTTTGTTATTTTGAAGGGGATTTTGGAGGGATTTATCTGGAAGGCCGTATCAAGCAGTTTAGCTGAAATTCGTCGGTAGCTGGATTCAATGATAGCATCGAAGGTTTCCTTCATTTTCCTTTCATAATCACCTTGTCCCTGGGGTTTTCATTCATTGCCCCGGAGGTTTTCATTGTTCTCTGGCCAGGGTCCCGTTGTGGCGTTCTCAAGAAAGAAAAGGTGATGGATTATATTGGAAGGCAAAGCACAGTACGCCCTTCCGATTTACGCGCTACTTGTTTTGGTACCTGAAATCCCTCCAATGAATTAACAGGGAAATCAATTTCGTTTTGCCCACGTGCGACCCTAATCTGAATGAGTGGAGTTCAATTCTGTCTGTAATTACGAGAAAATTGGGCGAGCCCACTGATAACTGGAAAGACTCGGATTCAAAAACATTGTTTTGTATATTATAGTTATGACAAGGGTGATCATATAATCAAGTAACAATGCATAAAAAGCAGGTAAAAATTTTTATAAAAGTGACAGAATTGTAAAATAAAAGTTTCTATATCGACATTCCATGCCAGTAGTTCCTAGGCCAGTTATCTGCACAAATAAATAATTTCATTGGTTTTGAGGATAGAAAACAAACGAGACCACATAAAACAACATCTACGGCAACGGTGTTCGCGTCTAAAGGTGTCCCAAATGAAAAATACACTGGTGAAGAACTTGTGGATAAGACGCATTTCGCGCCCACGTCGTGAGACTTTACTTTGGTTTGAAAATTTCACGAGGCGGAGTTGAATATCAGGAATGTATTGGGTTTTGCACTAGTTCGGGCATCTCCGATGATATTGCTGTTATATTCCATCCTTTTGAGTAAATAAATCTACTTTTACAGTATCTAAACGCCTACAAGTTTTAGGATTAGGGTGAAGAACGGTGAGCAGAAAGCGGTAAGACGAGAGATTTTGTGGCCTTCCAATTTGATAAATACTTCAAAAGATACCGCACAATGTTCTCAAACGCTGCCATCGATTTATTTTCAACACCAAAAGCACTTTGCAGGTGGGTGATTTGCTTGTGCAAGAAGCTCATGTCAAATGCCTTCTGGTGAATTCTCTTGGACAACTTCAGACTTACAGCGTTTGTTGCAACAGTCGAGTTCAGTTCGCTTATGAGGAGGTTGG
The DNA here is from genome assembly GCF_964199315.1 of Orbicella franksi. Classification (NCBI taxonomy): domain Eukaryota; kingdom Metazoa; phylum Cnidaria; class Anthozoa; order Scleractinia; family Merulinidae; genus Orbicella; species Orbicella franksi. The sequence goes on along the minus strand of NC_138145.1, from coordinate 3,253,122 downwards.
AGTCTGTACTTTTGATATCCAGTACTCCCACCTGCAGCATGTAACAAACGGCATTCTTGAACATGGCTTTTAAGTTTTTGGAGCTAAATTTGTACGTATATAGGTATTAGCTGACGCGCAGAAAACTGCTGTTTGCGAACACGACATGTGATCCCGATCTTTCTTGCTCGTTTGGGGAGGCGTCTTCGATTGAGTAGTTCTTAGTCATTAACAACTGCTGCCACTGTGTTTATGAATCCATTTATGAACTCACTGTGAATAACGCCACTTACATGCCTCTCGATTTCTTCAGAGGCTAAATTTTCTGCTCTAACGAAGAACTTTCCTGTCTTTCCCACAACAGCCAACGTTTATCTTTAAAAGCCTCTGCTTTCATTTTCTTGGCCTGCGCTTTACAATTCGCGATCAACACCTGTTGAATGAATCGAAGTTGTTCAAGCGTATCCTCCTGATGTCCTTAAATTTGCTTGCTACTAGTCCATCTGTTTCGAGGAGTTTGTTTCCTACCAGACAAATTAAAGCATTTCCATAACTACATAAGTCATTGTATGCTCTGTAAGCAAACGCCTTGAATATAGTTGTGTTCTATTTATCACTGCATGAAATTTTAGTCGCGAAACAACTCAAAAATTAAAGGCGTACCTCAATTTCTTTCAGTCCTGGCAAAGCAGTACTTAGCTCTCATTAACCGAGCTGGAGGTCTGTATGGAAGAATCTTGACCGAGGTCGTGAGTACAGACCGAACGCAGTGAGGTCTGTACACACGACCGAGGTCAAGATTCTCTCATACAGACCGCCTTGGCTCGGATAATAAGATGTTTATTATATGGCAAAGAAGAAAACTTTAATTCGTTTAATGTAACTGGTTAAGTTTCTGACATTTTGCTTGCGAACGGCGATGAGCTTAACTTAAACCTGCCGAAATTTGCTCGTCCTCTTTACTTTTTTTTTGTCATCAGGCTTTTTGGCACTTTCATAAATGATTGAGAAGTAAATAAAAGAAAATGGTGAACATTTTTGTATTTTAGCTTGCTACCTTTCAACGCAAAATGAAACGCCGGTCTAGATGGGAAAATCTAGACCGCGGTCAATATCGATTTCAGCCAATCAAATTCGTGAATTCGCTAGTTCCCAGTCCTTGTGAGACAGCCATATAATGAATGCAGTTACAAACAGTTCAGTATTGTAGAGACCTCGGAAATGTTAGTAAGAGCCTTTCAGAAGTAACGAACTGACTGACCCTACTAAGAAAATTTGTGTTGCTCCATCTTCGTATCATCTTAGCAGTAAAACCAAGTATCTATTTGTAGACTATGGTCTGACTGATATTCTAAGTTACGCTTTCACTGTTGCATTTAGACAACAGACGTCAGCAAAAATTTTTCATTTATTTGTGTTTTGCCCTTGGGGATCATTTAATAGGGATATTTTTTACGTTTATTTGCGGAAATGATGAATTTGTTCCAAATAGTTGTTGCGTGTGGAAACCGGTTTTACATGAAAAACAGTCAACAGGTCTTTTCTGGGTTTGACATTGGGGACATCAAACAAAAAACAATGGATCTCCTTTTTATGTACATATTGATATTGACTCCTAAATGATTCGCAGATTGAGTAATTATTGTTGGTTTCCCTGGAAATTGATATTTAATTACTCGTTTTTCGCTGTGAATGTGTCTCCTGCAGTAGATCCAGAATCAAGTTGAGTTGTGTTGGTAGCCTAGACAGATAAACACAAAACATCAAGCTCTTTTGATAAGGACTGGTAAGTGCGCCAAAACAAAAAAATAGTCGAAAAATGCTTAAACATTTCCCTTTCGCGTTTCGAGTATACATTAGAAAACAAACAGACAGGAAAGTTTTGTTCCTTTCATCGTACTGAGCTTATACATTGTGAACAAAAAAATAAAAAAAATAAAAACGCATTGTGGACAGAGATTGCAACCTTTTCTTTGCTTTGCTTTTCTTTACTTTTCTTTTGCATTATTGTGCCTTCCTATGATAAAGTACGTTTTGTTAGATTTCTGATATTTTCCTGGGGGTCAGAATTTCAGTTATCAAAGATGAGAAATCCCTATTTACATGTAAAAACTAAACTGAACATTTTTAAATCTTGCCTTGCTTTAAGACCAAGCTCAAGGTAATATCAACCGAAGTGACGAGTAAAACATGAAATGACACAAATTATCAGTGGACAATAAAATAAACGATTCTTTGCTGTTGGAAAAAAAACATCAAAGGAAAATGCAATTTTTGACCTCAATCTCAATTTGACAGCAAGTCATGTTTGCTCAGAGCAACAGTTTTTTTTAGGAGAAAAACTATTTTAGTTTAAAAAAAATGAGAAAGGATAACCATGTTACAAAAACATTGAACTTCCGTAGTGAAACGCACGCTGCATAAATAAATGCATACTTCATTTGTTAATGAAGGCCAAATATTGCCAAACATGTAGCTGACGTCGACGTTGAGAGCAGAACTTTATGTTAGTCATTTAGGAGACATGTTTTCATCATTCTACCGTTTCTTTAGACACCACTAACTTTAATTGTTCATTTTTTTTCCTGTTATCTTATTACGCCTTGATATCATATATATTGCATGTTTCCCTCTTTCGATGACTGCCTTCCGTGTCAATAATGTGACCAGAGCTGTTGTTATGCAATGTTGTTAAATATGTTCCAAAAATACGCCTCTCAATTGCCTTTTTTTTATCATGGTTACGTGGCTTTTTAGGGTAACAGATTTGATTTATTGCTAGACACAAAAAGAAAACAACAACAAAAGGCTAATGGTGCAAGGGTTAGCGACAAATTGAACAGTTAATCGAGTAAGGCTGATGGGAAGGAAAGAAGTAATCTTACTCTCTATTTGGTGGCTGTCCTCCATTCACGGAGAGAAAAAATAAGCTGTTTATTGTTTTAGGATGGAACAATGGCAAACGTTATTAGTCAGTGAGAGCGACCAGATGTTGTGAAATCCTTTGTAATCACAGCACATCATTGTATAAGTTTGAGCTGTCTAAGATCAGATCATTTTCTCTTTTGTCATTGTCCAAAAGGCATTTCACGTCAGGACACCACTTGCCGTTGTTGAAGTGTTAGAAGCCCTATTTATCGCAGATATTGGTGGTCAAATTTCAGTTTAATTCGTTTGTTTCTTTCTTCTTTGGAGATATAAACCATATAATCTCGATCTGAATGGCAACAAAATACACTTGGTGAATTTTTTTAAAGTATCAAAAGCAGGTCTTTTATCAATGGAGGGCAACCTGATAATGGCAACAAAACAAGATGGAAAACCCATTTGAAATCAACTCGACCAAAAGAACACAATGCTTACAGAGAAACAAAATTTACCTCAAAGCAGGAAAGACAATAATATTATTAATGTAGGTACATTTATGCCAGATACACCTTTATGGAAAAAGAAAAACGTTTCGGTATTCAGACAAAAAGTTGACCTAAAAATGTCAGCTTAGGTTTGGCAGCTAATCTCGAAAATGGCTCATAAAAGGGTTACGTCCTTGCTGCTGATGAAAAATGTTCGGTATGGAAATGATTAAGTTGCACTTAAATCTCGGAATATACTTACATTCGAATCCAGCTTGGTTTTTAAAATCAAACTCACAAGTTAAGTATAAAGGCGGGACCGAGTCAGTCCACCCGAGTTTCATACCATCGGAAAGCGTTCTTTCTATAGTTAGGAAAAAAGACTTTACCAAGGTTGTTCGACTTAAAGAATAAACATTTTTCATTTAATTACTGATAAACTTTTGTCTCCTGCAGTAATCGGTAGACTAAGATCTCGTTGCCGTTCTTAAGTTTTAATCTACCTAACTGACTTAAAGGTGAATGATTCCTTACATATAAATTTCTTCCCAAAGAATATGGTGTCTCCCTGCTCCTCAAAAACATTTGGTTGCTGCCATCATTGCCACTTCAGTTTGCTTTAGTGTATCTTACTTTTCCTTTCTTGCCTTGTGTAGCTTCAAAAGAGAGTTTATTGTAGCTCCGGTTAAGCAGACGTTTTCACTGCATATACCTTTCTTCGGGTGTGTTGATAACTTTTTCATGACTGTCCAGTTTCCAGAGCGCTTCTAACTTTCCTTATGGCACTAATTAACTAACCCTGACCCCTCATGCACAAGAGCATCATTTCACAAGAGCATCTTGTGAAACTCAATACTCGGTTTTAAGACTCAGTCATGGTTCATTCGTAAAGCCCACGACAAAATAATATAAAGCGATACTAAAGTCTTCTCCAATTCATACGGCAAATTTTTATTTAAAAATATTTGTTATTGTTTTTCCCCAAAGCAACTACCCTTATCAAGGGGGATTACAATATTATAATTTTTACTTCACAAACAACACAAAAAAATTGCGCTGAAAACAGCGAATTAAGCTTAGTTATCTAGAGATATATTATTTTAACAATCAGTCAGTGGCCACCAAAAAGCTATTAGTATTAATCATAAAGCTTTGTACTTCTCGACAAAAAGCGTAGTTTACATCGTAATTTGCGGACTGAACACCATACAATATAAAGTTTAGTTTCCTTGCATCGCTGCTCGATGACCATGTTTCCCTGAACACATTAGCAGCAGAGGTAAGGAGGACATAACGTTGAGCCGCATACCTTGGGCAAAACAAAAGAACGTGTTTTACCGATTCAGAGTCAAGACCGCACTCCCAAATAGGCGACGCACAACGATGTAAACTGTCCTTTTTTCCAGAAGTACAAAGTTTTATAATAACAGATATTCTCCGGTGTAAGACATGGAATCCCAAGTCTAAGACGGCTGTGATCAATAGATGCACGCCTTGAAAAAGGATAATCAAATAACTTATTGTAAGAATAGTGAAAATTAGAGTTGACTGTATTTTAGCTTCAAAATTAGGAAGAGATACAGAGTTTTGGACCTCAAGATCCAGAGAATTCCAGCCAGTAATTGCGGATGAAAACAAGCAGGTTTCGGAAATCGAGAAGCTCTGCAAGGAAATTATGTGAAATTTCCCCTTAATAGCGAAGCTCCGGAGGCCCAAGCGGAGCCCCATACTCATATAGGAAAGAAAAGGAAAGCCATGATTTTCTCATGGTTATCATGGATAGCGGTAGTGCCCGTCGGCGCGTACGCACGATGGCGACGACGACGACGACGGAGTTGCGTAAGGCAGGCAGCCTTGGTTTACCGTGTACTTCTTTGATATTGGACATCCATGTTATGATCAATTGACAACTGTCAAGACAATGTATCCACTGACCAGTATCACGTGACCATATCGCGGACTCAAGTTTACAGCTCATCGGGGTCACGTGGTTTTTGAAGTTGACCGCTGACCAAGTGCTGGTTTTCGATTAGATCGCGGGCTCATGTCAGGTTAACTTGTTGAAAAGCAGGGCAGGATTATTCGGAAGCCGGTTAACGCTATCCCAGGATTAAAAGTTAACCGAATGATAACTTTGTCCTCTATACAAATGTTTTTTTGCTGCTTTGTTTTGTGTATATGTGATTATTAAAACCAGGAGCCATAATCGGGGACGGAGACCGTAAGCGCACGCCATTTCGAGTATTGGGGTTGTGCCCATGATACGGGACAATTTTTCTATTTTTAGAACAAATTGCGCCATCGCATACGCCACACGCGCGTGTATGCTGCGAGGATTTTTGCTGATGTCGCGCGGGAGAAATGGCGTCGGAAATTCCTGAAATTTTTTATGCTTTTGACCCGCAACTCAACACGTTTATGTCTGTTAGAATTTTGCTTAAGTATTTTCGTCGTAAGCTGCTCCAATTTGAGTGAAGTTAGACGGTGTCAAATTTAGGTATGTCTCGCTTTATATATCACAAGTTATGTTCCGCAATTCCGCTGCTTCTTTTAAAAGAGCCCCACATTACTCCACTCTAAATTTCACAGAAGTTGAAGATTAACAGGGTCGTAACGGCTTTTCCATAACACAGCAAAAAAAAAAAAAAAAGAAAAAAGAAAAACTAGTTGGATATATTTGGATATAGCAGCATTTCAGGACTTCAAAGTTTCCGTCCCAGCTTGCCACACTTTTGCAAGGATTTCGCCAGAGTCTATCGCGACCAAAAAGTGAAAAAAAAGTAAACGCCAGTTTGAGTTTCGCCTGAATTGTACGAAACGCTTGATGTTTCATCAAGGTGCAATATGTTTACGTCTGTAGATACTGCTCAGTTCTATTTCTGTAAAAGTCCAATACTTTGTCTCAGTTGTCGATGAATAAGAGCGCCCGCCGATGCGTGTTTTGTACAGTCAGTAAACATGATAAATTGGATTTCCGCACTTTCGTGTGAAAACGTACATCGAACTCATACAATATCTCTAGGTTTTAACTATGTTTAAGGTTGATATATGTTTGAGAACATATTAAAAGCTTAGCTGAAAAATATGTGAACAATGCGGAAATAATCAGCAACGTTACGATGACGATTTCTTTAATCAACTCGAATAAAGATTTCGATTTTGTTGGTTGAGTTGTCAAAACTCCTTACAAGTCTATTTTATTTTCGCGGTGTAAAATTTCACTATGTTGAAGAAACGTAAGTTGCATAATGTAAGTAGCCTTTTGGCGTTGGTGAAAATTGTTGCAGCATCTCAGCACAGAGTCTTTGTTAAGATTTGTTGACAACTCAAAACTTACCGACTCGGACTTGAAAGTGCACGCGCTGCACTATGCAAATGAGCTACTTGTACGCGTCAGACTCCTTTCAAAAAATTTGCAAACTCGCTAAACAATCAGAAACAATAGGAAACTGTCAAAAACAGGATTTGGTTATGGCATTGTTTGAAAAACTCACAAATTAACTCGAAACTGTGGAGTAGAGAGGTTTTTTACATAAGCTTTAATCTAAGTCAGAACAAACGCAAAAGCTTACACGCACAGCAGATATACAGCGCAAGCAGATATTATTCATTCACAGCGCGAACTTGAAGTCTTGTTTTCGAGCCTGAAAAACTCACCTTTACCATAAGCTCGGAGCATAAAACTGCATCTAAGCTCCCTGGTTCTTATTCCCTGTCTTATTCCCTGCCATCGCTGTGAAAAATCCGCAAGGGAATCTCGCAACTCTGACCATTTGATCACGCAACGTCACAACATACACGGGAGAACCCATGACATGTGCGTGGATTCGCGCGGATAAATGTCGTCAGGATGGCGCAATTTGTTCTGAAAATAGAAAAATAATTGTCCTATATCAAAGGTACGCGCGGATCCCAATACTTACGGTCTCCTTCCCCGATTATGGCTCCTGTTAAAACTCAAAACAGAAGGCCAAACAATATACAGAAAACCTCACCACAAAGTTACAAAACTCAAATCAAAATTATTATTTAATTCTACCTTTTCCTGGGTTAGTTTAATCGGGCTCTGAACAACCCGGCCCAGGAGCTAGCTTTTAGGCTGGCCTAAATCTATATATTCTATTTTATAGCCACGAACCCGTAAATCCGTTAAACTGGGTCACTTGGAACATTTCCCAATAAAGAATTATTCAAAAACCAAACCTTAACTCTGAGATAAAATCCCCCAAAGAATAAGTATTGCTTGGTTAGTCAATTGTTCTTTATATTATCCGGCTAGCTTTCAGCAATGTATGTATTGGGTTGTATTATTATTTCCTTCTCTTTTATGGAAATGGCTCCAGCCATCCAAGTGCTGATCTTCACCATGGGTCTCACTCTCAGTGCCAATGCTGCTGATTCAATTGATAAAGCGCTGAGCGCGTTTCTCGACAGGTCATGCTGCAGCAGCTGTTTGTCGAAGAACGTATCAGATCCAACAGCGACTCCGGAGTGAAGCAAGTGCGAACCACTCATCATGGAACGCGAAATTACTACGCATCTACCCACACAACTCATAACAGGCTTATGTCAATTCACGAACACGCTAATAATATTCGTACTGTTGGTTTGGGAGAATTCATTGGAATCCTCAATGGAGTGGAATTCAGGACCAGGCACAATGACTATCGTCTTACATGGCCAGCAAAACCAGCAAAGACTACCACGCTACAGAAGAGATTTCATTTCCAGAAGTTTCCCCCGAGGTCAAAAATAAGCCCACTGTAGACGAGCGGGTCGTTGAGATGCGTGAATGGTTCAAGGCATGGAAATCTTAGGATCATGGTGTTCGAGACCACAGGAAATACTTCAAGCCAGTGCTGTGCTACCTGGAAGGTGCATGGACCACAGCAACCAAAGACATCGATGAACCGTTTGAAAGCGACCGGCATTTCATTGATTTCAACTCAATCCCAGAGACCATGACATTTAGGATGAGAGATTCGCTCCCTATTTCACCTTACTTGATAAACTCATGGGTGAGATTCCTGGAAAAGATAACTACTAAGGCAACCTGACTGATGAAGCGTTTGACCTGCCAGCCCATACCATAGATCCCGAGAAATCAGGAAAAGTTAACGCTGTGTACTATCATCGAGGGTTCAAAGTTCAGGCTCGAGGTGCAATGGGGCAATCAAGACGGTATCGCGGTTTTGCAGATGAAAACCTGTTCGTTGCCATTACTACGCAACCAAGAGTCGCAGGAATGAAGCTAAATACTTGCAAAGGTCCTAAGAGGAACCCCATATGCAAAACTACCACCCAGAAGTTCTCGTACGCGATTCCGTTGGAAATAATCTATCTGACACCCTTGAACAGATGGAACCCATTTGATCCCGAGGACAAAGGCTCGGAGAAGACCACGCACGGAAAGACGGTGTTTCAAGGTGGTCGTTCTGGAGGAACATCCCAAGATAAAGCCTACAATGGCACCAATAGCAAGAAGTATTATCAGACTCCTTCAGCATTCTTTTCAGGACAAGAAGTAAGCACTGATGCTGCAGATACCACCCAAGGTAGTGTTGGTGTTTTGGATCGAAATGGCGATGTAAAGATTACTCGAGCCAGTTGCATACGTATATTCTTTCCGCCGATAAACGGAGTCGGAGTCTCGCGTCAGCGTTATCCCATAATGCCTGTACACGGAGAAGGAAGCGCTGTATGGAAGGAACTGGAAGCAATGAAAGATCTTCTCATGGAGTCCCAAACGTATTTCTCCATGTACCGAGAACCACTGTTGGGTCCTGGTGTTCTGCCCTCGGAACCTCCACACAGAGACAGCACGCTGAAGATGGAAGACGCCATCAAGACTCCTCCAGGTGCCCACACTCACGAAGTTACTTTAACAGCAGATGAGGTGAAAAATGCCTTAAGATACCGAAAGTGTTTCAGAAAGTATACCACAGAAAGGGCTGGACACCTACACAAAATAACTGTCTGTTGGAAAAACTTAAAATGGCTGTTGCGCTACTGTGATCGCTCCGACAACGATGACACAAAGACAAGATGCTGGGACAAACATGGCATGTATGTGAAAGTTAATGTAAACGCTTAGAAGCCCATCCTGAAGCCCAGCTTGGTTCACGATTAATGGGCGAACTAGATGTTTAGTAAACGTTGAGATTGAGTAGAACTTAAAATCTCCTTTAAAAGCCACTAACAATTGCAAGCTAAGAAAACTACAACGACGGAATACATGTAGAACAAGGAACAAATAAAAGTGGGAATCAAAACTTCAAACTTCAAACAGTGACTATCGTCTCTACGTGGCCAGCAGAAGTTCCCCCGAGGTAAAAAATAAGCCCACAGTAGACGAAAAGGTCGTTGAGATGCGTGAATGGTTCAAGGCATGGAAATCGCAGGAACATAGTGTTCGAGACTACAGAAAGTACTTCAAGCCAGTGCTGTGTTATCTAGAAGGCGCATGGACCACAGCAACCAAAGACATCGATGAGCCCTTTGAAAGCGACCGGCATTTCATTGATGCGAAATCTTGGTTCGACTTACAAGAGAAAGTTCGCTTTGCCTCCTACACCGGAAGAAAAGATAATCTTGAAAACTTTTCGTTCCTGCCAACCACTATCATGGAAATAATCAATGGTACCATCCCTGTCTTTGCTCAATGGAATTACCGAATTTTATGTCATCCACTGAGTGGTGATTTTCCCTTGAACAGGTTTCGAGTGGTTGACGAGTTTCAGAGCAGAGTTTCCGCACGAAGGAAATACGAAGAGCAAACAAGTACCAGAGCTGCACGATTCCAGCTGAATCCCAAAGACTCCGACAAGTGGTCAGATGGAGTCACTCCCAAATTTAAGTTGCTTGATGAACTTATGGGTGAGATTCCTGGAAAAGATAACTACCAAGGCAACCTGACTGATGAAGCGTTTGACATGCCAGCCCATACCATTTGAAACTGCAATAAGCGTAAAAAACTCTCTTGGCCTTTAATAAACAACTCCACAAATCAAAACGGCGTGGTACAAAGAGTGTGCATACGAGCGGCGTAGATGCAAATAGCGTGGATACAAACAGCGTGGATACAAACAGCGTGGGTTGAAACTAAAACAGTAAAAGAGCAAAAGTAACAAGTTGCGACTAAGCTAAATTCGAATAAAGAAATAACAAAACTGCAAAACGAGGACTGTGAATTACACTTACATTGTTTCGGCCAGAGAAAACTGTTGTGAAACGGACTGCGAATAACGCGAAGAGACTAGCACGAAAACTAAATAGAACTGCGCTAAGCGCGGACCAAAATGAACTGCCCCAAAACTGTACTGCAAAGCTATGATATGGAAAATACGCTAGGACATGCGGAAAATAAAACTATAGAAACTTAGAAAGGCGCTAATGAAGATGAAACAGCAAAGAAACGCTAACGAGGGCGCGAAAACTGACAGAAAGGAATAAACACCTAAATTGACGCAAAAAAAAGACTAAACAAAAGGACGAAAAGAAGTATAAACTAATTTGCGTACGCAAAGGAAAAACAAATTACGCAAGCACGAATAATAGACAAAATGTTACACTTGGATCTTACACCATTGACTCCAAGAAATCAGGAAAACTGAACGTTGCTTACTATCATCGATATTTTAAAGTCATGGAGAAAGACGCAATGGGACAGTCTACAAGGCATCGTGGTTATGCAGATGGAAACCTCTCCATGGCCATGACAACTCAATCAAAAGGTCCTGAGAAGAACCCCAAATGCAAAACTATTACCCAGAAGTACTCGTACGCGATTCCATTAAAAACAATCTATCTGACACCCCTGAACAGATGGACCCCATTTGATCTCGAGTACAAGAAGACCTGTACGGGAAGACGGTATTTCAAGGCGGTCGTAACGGAGGCAAGACCCCAGGAAAAGCTTACAATGGTACCAGCAGCAGGAAGTATTATCATACTCCTTCAGCCTCTTTCTCGGGAGAGGAAGTTAGCACCGATGCAGCAGACACCACCAGAAACGCTGTTGGTGTTTTGGATAAAAATGGTCAATTGAGGATTACCCGAGCCAACGGAATACGTATATTTTTGCCGAATATAGTCAAAGTGGGAGTCTTGCGTCAGCGTTATCCCATAATGCCTGTTCACGGTCAAGGAAGCTCTTTATGGAAGGAACTTGAAGCAACAAAAGATCTTCTCATGAACTCAAAATCGTATGGCTACATGTACAGAGAACCATTGGTGGGTTCTGGAGTTGTACCCACGGAGCCTACAGAGAGACCTCTTACGCTGAAGGTGGAAGACGCCACCAAGACTCCCCCAGGTGCACACACTCACGAAATAACTTTAACTGCAGCTGAAGTTATAGAGGCCAAGACCAAAAGGAAGGTCTTTACGAGGGTGACATCACCTGGAGCAGGACACCAACATAAGATTGCTTTTGCTTGGAGGAAGAACCACTGGGTGATACGCTGCTGTGATCAGCACGATAAGGGACAGTACAGGTGCCTGGACCAACACGGAATGTACCTAAAGGAAGATTAATATTCAAGCGCGTAGAAAAATCATTCTAAACTGTGGACTTTGTAGTTTTAGAATAGACTTGGGGTTCGGTTATGTCATGAATGATGGGGGAGAATGCACCATGAATTGTTGATGATATTTAATTGTGCTTGTAGAAGTAGCAGTCTAATCAACAAGGAATGGAATAAATATGGGAATAAAAAATGTGTACCCTCCTTTTTTGCAACGTATTCTCTCACGCCCAGTACAAAATGCTAGAATACAGTTCTTTTTTTGTCACCCATTAATTGCAAATGCAGACGTTTGAATCCGTCGAGCAACATTCAACCACACGTATTGTGAAAGCTTATGGACGTAAATTCTCTGAAGGATTTGCCGGACTAGAGTGTTACAGGCTTTAGGACAAAAACGGAAAACATTCTTCTAAGTGCAGTCTTCAGTTGGAAACCGATGCGCTAGAGGGTTCATGGTTTGAGGTTCTTTGAATTGTATGTCAATTTCTTAGAGTTGATAAAGCTCAATCGTGCAGTGAAGCATGAATCTACAGTCCAGGAACAGATATTTTGCGGTATGTAAAACGGTACATGAACGAAAACATCGCTCCTGCAATTAAATCTCATACTTAAGAAATTTTAACAGTAACTCTGACTTAACTAGGATTCGGCATTACATTCTCAAAACAAACTGCATGTTGACCCTTTTAGTTATTTTTTGTTGAGTGAGGGTATTTGTTTAAAATTCTGGTCAGAAAAACCGAATGTGGAGTGTCAAAAGTTATGTATATTTTCGTAAATATGGAAGTGAGTCTGGGTTAGGTAAATTAGTATCTCCCATATTTTTCGAAACGGTGGATTTTTATCAGGATCTTACAAAATAGGAACATCAATTCCTACAAGTGATATGCATATCATTAGTGTAACTGATTTCCTGTCGTCCTGCTCAATCGCTGAAAATGCTTTTTTCTGCCCCGCAGAATGCTCGCCTCATTCTGCTCCAAATTCTTCGGGCAGAATTGATCATCCATGCCTAGTTTACATTGTCAATTCTCTTATCCATCGCCATTATGGCAATAGTAATCCCTGGAGTAAAATCAATAACGTTTCGTTTCTTGAGAAACGAAACAAAAGCTATTTGCAGACCCAACTATTATGTGACAGTGAAGAAAAGAAGTTATGTTACATAATACTTTATCAATTCTGCACTTACAGTGTACAACTGATAATATACTGTATTTGCAACGTTTGTTGCGCGTAACAAAGAGCCCATAATTTTTTTCTTTTCTTCCGTTGTTTAAAAGTAAACAATTTACGCAACGGAATCAAAAAAAAGATTTAAATGTTTATCAATACAGTATTTTCGAGAACATATCTTGTGACAATCACTGTCTGTTTAAAAAACACGGTTGAAATACACGGTTCAAACTTTTTCAAAATCAAAAATAAATTTTTTTTTTCATTTCTTATATATTTTATTTGCAATTTATTTTAGCTTCAATTTATTTAAGATATTATACCAACGTTCCTTTTACAAATCTGTTAAATGCTAGCTGACTGATTTGGCGTTTTTCATTTTCATGTCAATACAAATTTTTCTAAAAAATTATAGCTGGTGTAAATTTCTCATCAATCTGTTCATCGGGAAACTAGTAATATGCCGACTGAAGCTGTTTAATATGAACTCTATTTTGTTTTTCAAAAATAATAAAAAAAATGACTGTCAGCGTGTTCTTACGTTAGCAGTTATCGTACCACAACCATTGTTCTTCAAAACACTTTTCCGTTGGAGATAAATGTAGATTAGCATAGCACATAGAGGTGATGTTTTTTTAGCGCGCGTGCGTTTCAATTGATTCACGGAAAATTCACTCTTGTTCGGAAATGGTTTGTCACCGTAAACACTAGTTCTGAAACAGGTACCATTGTCTCTTTTGAATACAGTTGTTTTGTTTTTGTCACCAGGGACAACAATATGATGCCATTGTTATCATGAAAAGTGCCGTAGATAAAAAGAAACCTTGACTCAACTCGAACGTGCGAACAGAAATGTAGTAAGGTTGAAGAAAAGAAGAGAAAATCCAAAACCAGCTGATAGTTTGCGGTAAAGTAAGATAAAATAAAGGATAATCTGAATAAACACAGTTTCAAGACTGATACCCAGGTCAATAAAGAGCAGTCAAGATATTTGAAGAAATGTCAGTTTTCGGTTTTTACGTACTTCACCACCGACAGGCTTGATTTTTTCAATCCACAGGTTATACAGGTTTATTGCTTTGGAGTTTTTCTGGTTATCGTTTCTAGCGAAATTCCGGTTGCCATGGAAATGTATTAAAATAAAACTTCAATCTAATGCCACTAGCTGGTGTTAATTTCACACCTAATTGAGGGAAGATTTGTACTGTAAACAGCTGGCTAAAAATTTTAGTGTGTGAATTGGATCTAGATGCATTAAAAAAACACAATCTTGCAATTTCAGGTCGCCACAAAAAGAAATCCATGTTTTTCACGTGCGTTGGCTTTGTTTCATATAATCTACAAAAAAACAAAACAAAACAAAACAAAACAAAACAAAAAACACACAAAGGATTCGCGGTTGATCTGAGACTGAAAGAATACTGTTTTTCATGATTCAAAGTTTATGAAGGAGAATAAATGGAGACTTGAATTACTTGAAATCTAATATGAGTCGAAGATAAACAGGTGGAGGCTAATACAGACCATCTCTAACCGAAGTGCTTTGGAGCTGGGAAACCGAGCCACAATCCCCATAATTTTTTTTATCAATATCATGTTGCTGCAAATGTGCGGGTATCACCGACAGATCAGCAATCAAGCCAAAAAGAACAAGTTAAATTACGCTTGTTATTTGTGGAAGAATTAATGTTTACCAACTAGAGAATTGCTTGGAAATGCAAAAACAGTAAAGCAACTGTCTATTCCAAAACAACCACTGTAGTTCGTTAGCTAGGATTTTGGAGCATTTTCTCCAAATCCCAGCAGTCACCAAAATAATCTGAATTTCATCAAAAATCTTAGGATCGGTAGAAGTTTGATCCTGTCAAAACTATTTACGGGTCTCACAAGAACTGGAAAAGTGTAAGCATTACACTCGCTTTGAAAAACTGAAACAACTAAAAGGTTACCTGTGCCGGACAAGATGAAAGGTGCCCCAGATATTCTTTCTAGTGAAAATATTGAAGTCTCTACGACTCTGAGTAACTAGTTATCGTATTAGTCCCTCAGAGTGTTTTTAAAGAAATTACATTTAGCTAAACTGTTGCAAGAAAGGAAACCATGAAACTTTAGCTTAAAAGATCACGGTTGTACATTCAATTCAAAAGGAAAGTTAGAAAAATAATACGGCAATCACAGGACTGCAATTTCTTTTTCTGCCAGACATTGATAGACGCTCTTACAAAAACCAAGATTAACGCATAGAATAAAACAAATACATATGCAAAAAGACAAAAATACATACTATTATACTGTCTCCAAGTCTAATGCTTCGCTATTCGAAAAAGCTATAAAACAGCCACGGAATTATTTAAATAGAATTCATAGTATTGATAAGTTAATAAAGATGGTGAATTTTAAGCTTGGTAATGAAATGTGAAGGTGAATTAATCAACATGACACGAGCGTGGGAATCGAACCCATGACCTCCCGAACACCGGGGGGGGGGGGGGGGGGGGGGGCGCTCTATCCACTGAGCTACGAGAACTCATTGAGACCAAGGTCATTTAACTGAGTTCATTTATGATAGGTGTCCTGCATACTGCTAGGATCAACGCTATCGAATTCATCGTGGGTAGTGATAAGTTAATAATATCACTACCCACGATGAATTCGATAGCGTTGATCCTAGCAGTATGCAGGACACCTATCATATATGAACTCAGTTAAATGACCTTGCTCTCCATGAGTTCTCGTAGCTGAGTGGATAGAGCGCCCGCCCGGTGTTCGGGAGGTCACGGGTTCGATTCCTGTCGGGGACTCAGAATTTTTCTTTGTCCCACGCTCGTGTCATGTTGATTAATTCACCTTCACAATTCATAGTATTGTTTTAAGGTTAGGGTTGAAAGTGAAGCGCGATTTTTTTCGTTTTTTTTTTTGTTTGTTTTTCTTATAAATTTAACTCTGTAATATAAAGCAGTGTTCTAATATGTAAGCAGTGTTAATTTCACACGAGAAACAATAAAAAATACTCTGCAGTTTCGTTTTAGGCGACGGATAAGGATACTACTAATTAGCTACATGAAAGCCCAATTGAATAAAATAACATAACATAACATAACATAACATAGAAAAAAAAATGTCATTGCAGTTAAGATAGTAGTTGTTCCTATAAATAGTACTTATAGTAGTTTTATATATATATATATATATTTCTTTTTTTTTCCTTTAGTTTCAGGATTAAAATATTCAGAGAAATAGAGATAAAAGGACCCTAAACGTCAGTGCAAAAACAAAAGAAAATTGTACTAAAAGTATCAACTTCATACTATAAGTTCAACTAAAGCAGATGCGCCGGAAGTTACTTATTTATTATCTTTCTGGTTTAGTTTATTTTTCCTTGAAACAGTGGCAGATATTGACAGTAGTATATACATATTTGTCCAGAGATAAGTCTCCTATTCAATGCCAAAGATAAGGACTAATGAAATGTTGAATTTATTAACATGACAATATCTCCTGTAAACTCGCACGGGACAATTGACACGTTCTGTTTTCTTGCAGCTCACTTAAATTTGAAGCCCTGCAAGACCAGAATCATTTTGCAGTTGTCTCGTTCTGGAGAAGACATACATTTCTGGAACACCAATTGTCTTTTAGAGGAGTACCGAAGCTTTAAACCCCGGGCAAAGTAGGTTTATGTTATTTGTTTCTTTTATTTATACATTCTATTTTTGCAATTCAAAGAATACTTTCTCTTAAAAAACCCGGTTTATTGCATACTGCAAAGAAACAGAAAGAAATGCGCAACATTGATATCCAAACACATTTTATGTATCAAGGAGGAGACTTTCGCTGTAGGACTTTTAACATTAGATAATTATGTGCTTTTTGTCATTAGTTCCATGCAGATGGAAACAGTTAACGTTTTCGGATAAGACACATAATGGGCAGTTGAAACTCTAAACGTTAACACAACGGATAGATTAGCTTTCTTTCTAAATAGTGGAGGCAAGTAATATACATTTTAACTTTACCAAAAACGTTCGCCGTGTTTTTGCTTTTGCTGCAGTGGAGTTACAGTTAACAAATACAATTCATTACAGCACCTTCCTTTCTTGAAGAAAATACAACGATTTATAGTCGCATATTTAATGTTTTATTGAGGAATTTTATTTAATTTCTGGGGTCTTTTCCATTCGTTTCCTTTCCTCGACTTGTAACAAAAATGTGTCGAAATGTGATCACAAGGAGTCTGGTTTTTGCACCCTGCACGTCCTGCAGTAATCATTCTAAGAAAGATAGAGGCCCATTGCAGGTCGAGTGTTCCAACACTATATCTGTGCGACTGAGTTACCAACCATTGATTTAAACTATTTAGTGGCATCCAGCCAGTGTTTGGGACCTTAATCTTAAACGTTCGTACCCGAGAGCGCTTCTGACTAAGGGTCGTTTGTGAAGGAAACTTTCATCTGACTATTATTATTATTGTAAACTTTTCGTCCGTCTTTGTAGAAATGGCTGCAGCCTTCCAACTGCTGTTGGTCTTGACTGCACTTACCGTTAAAACATGTGACACAGAAGAGCTCAACAGAGTAACGAGTGCCTTCCAAGACACCGGAAAGGAACTTGTAGCCGAATTGGAGTCGATTCGTGGCGTTTTGGGACCACTCTCTCGACAGGTCATGCTACAGCAGCTGTTTGTCGAAGAACGTATCAGATCTGAAGGCCACTCTGGGGTGAAGCAGGTTCGGCATGGTCGCGAAGGAACGCGTAATTACTATTCAGACACCCATGGAAACAGCGGCAGGCTTATGGCAATTCACGAACACGCTAACAATATTCGTACTGTTGGTTTGGGAGAATTCATTGGAGTCCTCAACGGAGTGGAATTCAGGACTAGGCACAATGACTATCGTCTCTACATGGCCAACAAAACCAGCAAAGACTACCACGCTACAGAAGAGATTCCATTTCCAGAAGTTCCACCCGAGGTCAAAAATAAGCTTACGGTAGATGAACAAATCGTTGAGATGCGTGAATGGTTTAAGGCATGGAAATCGCAGAATTATACCGTCAGGGATTACAGAAAATACTTCAAGCCAGTGCTGTGCTACCTGGAAGGCGCATGGACCACGGCAACGAAAGACATCGATGAGCCCTTTGAAAGCGACCGGCATTTCATTGATGCAAAATCTTGGTTCGACTTACAAGAGAAAGTTCGCTTTACCTCCTACACGGGAAGAAAAGATAATCTTGAAAACTTTTCGTTCCTGCCAACCACTATCATGGAAATAATCAATGGTACCATCCCTGTCTTTGCTCAATGGAATTACCGAATTTTATGTCATCCACTGAGTGGTGATTTTCCCTTGAACAGGTTTCGAGTGGTTGACGAGTTTCAGAGCAGACTTCCCTCAAGACGGAAATATGAAGAGCAAACAAGTACCAGAGCTGCAAGATTCCAGCTGAATCCCAAAGACTCCGACAAGTGGTCAGAGGGGACCAACAATCCTAAATTTACGTTGCTCGATGAAATTATGAGTGAGATTCCTGGCAAAGATAACTACCAAGGCAGCTTAACTGATGAAGCGTTTGGATTACCAGCGCATACCCTCGACCCCAAGAAAACAGGGAAGCTGAACGTTGCGTACTACCATCGATGGTTCAAAGTCTTGGAGAAAGACGCAATGGGACAGTCAATAAGGCATCGTGGTTATTCAGATGAAAACCTGTTTATGGCTATGACCACTCAACCCAAAGTGGCTGGAATGAAGATGACCACCTGCAAAGGTCCTAAGAGGAACCCCAGATGTACAAGCATCACCCAGAAGTTCTCATATGCGATTCCGTTGGAAATAATCTATCTGACACCCCTGAACAGATGGAACCCATTTGATCTCGAGTACAAAGGTTCTGAGAGGACAGCCTACGGAAAGACAGTGTTTCAGTTCGGTCGCTATGGAGGTAGGACCCCAGATAAAGCCTACAATGGTACCAACAGCAAAAAGTACTATCAGACTCCTTCGGCCTTTTTCTCGGGAAAGGAAGTAAGCACTGATGCTGCAGACACGACGAAAAACAGCGTTGGTGTTTTGGATCGAAACGGCGATGTGAAGATTACCCGAGCCAGCGGAATACGCATCTTTTTTCCACCTATAAACGACGTGGGAGTGCTGCGTCAGCGCTACCCCATAATGCCTGTTCACGGAGAAGGAAGCTCTGTATGGAAGGAACTGGAAGCAACAAAAGATCTTCTCATGAACTCAAAATCGTATGGCTACATGTACAGAGAACCATTGGTGGGTTCTGGTGTTGTACCCACGGAGCCTACAGAGAGACCTCTCACGCTGAAGATGGAAGACGCCACCAAGACTCCCCCAGGTGCACACACGCACGAAATAACTTTAACTGCAGATGAAGTGAAAGACGCCAAGGGAAAAGGAAACTCTTTCCTGAAAACGACAACGCAAGGAGCTTCACACCAACACCAAATTCGTGTTGCTTGGAGAAATAACCAGTGGAAGATACTCCGTTGTGATAGTTACGACCAAGGAGCATACAGATGCAAAGACAAGCATGGGATGTACTTAAATGAAAACGTGAGTGTGTAGAACGCTGGTCTGAGTAATGTTCTTTGCAGCCTGAAGGAAATAATTTGTAGCTGCTGAGTTAATAATTAAGTCATACATGACGAAGGACAACGGTAAATTGTTGTTCATAATTAATACAGTGGTGTAGTTAATCATTAAAGGGTTGAAATAAATATGGGAAGCAAAAAAGTGAACTCGTTTTTATTTACCGACTAAGAATTCAAACATTTTGACATATATATATATATATATATATATATATATATATATATATTTTTTTTTTTTTTTTTTTTTTTTTTTTTCTTTTGATGCCTACTCAATGCTAAAGGGCCGCATTTTCAACTTCAAGCATTGTGCTTGCTTCTCGTAGAGAGGTTTCCGTAAAAATAGCACAAGTTACATTAATTGTCACTCTTAAATCCCCCCACCCTTAACTCATCACGCAGTCTATCTGAAGGAAGAATACGACGAGCCCAAAGGCGTCTGCTTGGAATACTATGGAGTGAAAAGACGAATATGGAGATAAAAAAATGTGCTATATATATTTATCTCAATTTTCGTTCTAAACAGTATTAATTAGCAGGTGACGCTTTCGTGTTCTCTGGCCATAAATTTTTGAATTCAACGAACCACTTTATAGTATGCTCGAACTCCGATAATTTGGTCAACTGGACAACCAAAATGACTGTAAGGAATCGCTTACCATTTCCAAAGAAACATAGAATAATACTCTTAAGAGATTTAAATAACTCTTTCCGTCGAAAATCTGTTACTACATTGTTCTCAGCTGCCGGGATTATAGTCAATACGTAATATAAAAAAATCCACGATAACGGGGTTTGAAATATTTCATTTTTACTTTATCAAAAGACATTCGACACGAGTGCAAAGAGCACCTCAAAATAAAATAAGTGATCCGACCAACTTCCAGCACGAAATCTCGCATAAAAGATGGGAGAGCGTTGATTAAAAAACACTGGCCTTTACAAATCTCTTGTTGTCCTCGCTTTTCGGAAACCACAATAATCCTCACAGAACTCGCGACGTCACTGAGGAATATCGTTTCAATCTCGTTCCCAGGCTCTATCTCTTCTGCCTCTCTTGTCGTTGGGAGAAAGACTCTGGTTGCGGCTGGTCACGTGACCACCTGTGAGACAAACTTTTCCACCGGGGTAGAGCCGAATTTTTGTCGATCTCAACTGAAGCGAAAGAAAGGCGATTGCTGGTCATCGCTATATTGACCACACACGGGCAAATACACCTTTGAAATTTTCCAGTCCTATTCTCAGCTTCACACAGGTCAGACAAATTATATGTAATATACATATCAAGCGTATTGAAGTATCAGTCTGATTTCAATTCCAGCCGGTCGATTTACTAACTACACTTTTTCTTGTCTCACACCATTTTGGTCTGAGGTCAACAGAACGAGCGAAATGCCACAAACTGACACAGATGCGTCTGTGTGTGTGCACGCGTGATAGGTATGTATTGCGCGATCGGTAGAGTGAATTCGTATAACCAGTTTTTTATATGCTAATAAGACTCACCAAGTGGTAATGAGAAAAACAATTAAAAAAGCACGCACCAAACTGAAACCAATGTCACTTTCCATTGGGTGAAAAATTCCGGTTTGAATTTCTGGAAATCTAAATTGACGAGTTGAAGAGCATTTTCTGGAATTTAAGAACACAAGAACAATCTCGCGAGGTGTATCCAAATTTTCGAAAATTTCTTTCCCGGAATTTTGTCCTAAATTTGATTTTCCTTCCGGTATTTTCGGTTGAATGGTTCGCTTTGCGGAAATTAAATAATCTCCGCTTTTTTTGGAAAATTTAATTTCCCGGGAAATTTCCGAACCATGCCATTTGTCCCCATTTCCAAATTTTGGGAATCAAGGTTGAATAGAAAAGAAAACTCTCCTTGCGCTTCAAATTCCTAATTGTGGACATTTATTCAAAATAACAAGCCTTAAATGAGATATTGTTTTCTTCCGATGTTTGCATGCCGGCGTGCAAGTACCAGCGCGAGTAGTGTTTCTCAGCCACAGGCGTAAGAAAGCCAGCCATATAATGTAATGTAACATCACTGAAAAAATGGCAAGAATATTCAAAAGTACTACGCGTGTTCCGCCCATCTTCACTGTTTTTTCCCTTGCAAATAATATTCTGGTTCAGATTTTAAACAGTCCAGTACATTCTAACGGCAAAACAATCTCTTGCGTAACCAAACTGGTCATTAGAATATTATGCGCCTCATTAACATATAAGGAACGGGTTACACGAATTCACTCTAATGAAAAAAGAAAAACGATGTTGATCGACGAGAAATTAAGGCAGCTAGGTTAATTTGCCTCAAATTATAAGTAACAGATCATTGATCTCTTGAAATTATAGCGTCTGAAGAGATGAGGGCCGAATCGATGAATTTACCACACTTAAAAGTCAGAATGGTTGAATTGTTTTAATTTTCCGCTAGATTTGAACAAAAAAAAATCGGTTAAGTACAAAAGCTGGTCAAGGTTTGTCAAGACAAATACAGAACACACTTCAGACTCGGTAACTATACATTTATTTACATTTTGACCTCCTGACACTGGTGTACTAATTCACCAAGATTTATCAAACACTCGAGCATAGTGGTGACCAAGCCTTTCAATATTATTCACAAAGATCGCCTTAACTACTTCCTTTTGAGTCTTAAAGGCTGTACCTGAAAAGCGACAAAAAATAGCAACAAAAAAGTGTGTTGGGATACATCAACTGTGCAAAGACAACAGAGATAACGGCTATCAATGACACTTGCTCTACCTAGGCTGGTAGACACACAACACAAATATAACAAAGAAGATTTCTTGTTACCTTGCTGCCATCTTTGCCGCGTAGCTTCTGGTGTCATGGCGGAGCTTGGAGGAGGGAACTCCTAAGAGAAATACAATACATGTACACTGTATAGTCAGGAATGTCCAAGCAATTTATTTCTTCATCGTCCCGTCTTCCCGGAATAAAACCCTTTCATATCCTCTGCTGAGGAAATTACAGCTTTATGCTTACCCAGCGATACCCCAAGGGTTGTATGTAACAGTATTTTCTCGCCATAATGTGCCGTGTTCTGCATATTCCCCGCCATAATTTCCCGCGTTCACCACAGCCTACCGCTGCTTCCCGCCATAAGCTCTAAGGTTCCGTCACACCGTATAGTTATTTCCCGTTAAAACTTAACATTACATTATTAGATAGAATAACCTTACTCGTGACTCAATTTACCTTTACTAATTGCTTGTGTATGATATACAACACACTCACTTGTAGCATTGTATGACTGTTACTTGCATTAATTGCAGACCATTGATTCTTTGATAAATGAAACTCTAACAGCAAATTTGTAAGATAAGAAAGGACACACCTTCAGCACTTTCCACATAGTGTTGAGTACCGTGAAAATTTCCTTTGGCTGAAGAAGACCAAACACAGCTCCTGCACGACTTAGAGGAGGAGGCAGCCAACTTGCCTAAGATAATGAATCAAAATTACCAACACGATCTATGACACTACTTGAGTTCTGCCTTATCACCATGACACTCGCATTTTACTTCTCGATCCACGAGGTATTAAAGAGGACTTCAGCAAAAGCCAATTTTAAACGAAGTATTGTTTAATTTCAAAACAGTGTCGTTAGGGGTACTTTGGCAAGAAATGCTACTTCTTAAGTTCTGGTGGCAGGAAGACAAAACAAGGTTCTTGGTTTCCTGTCTCGGTTTGACTGAGGTAAAGGCAAAAAGCGTGCAGCTTGGGTACGGTACAAGTAATGAATTAAACACACCTTTGTCATAATATCAGTAATAAAACACGTGACTTTAAAATT
Organism: Orbicella franksi; assembly: GCF_964199315.1. Taxonomy (NCBI): domain Eukaryota; kingdom Metazoa; phylum Cnidaria; class Anthozoa; order Scleractinia; family Merulinidae; genus Orbicella; species Orbicella franksi. The sequence goes on along the minus strand of NC_138145.1, from coordinate 3,229,650 downwards.
GAGCGTTGATTGGTCAACTGATGAACCTCTGTACACCTCCCAGTATGACATGATGGTGGCTAACAGACTGGACACTAAAGGACTGCACTTGGACAGCGAGGACACACCTAGAAAAACGACGATCAACATGACTTCAAATTACTACATTCGCTACACACTGCACATTCCTTTTTATCTCCCAATAAAGAATTTTGTGGCATAATCATTCCTCAGTGTGACCCAGGTCTGTGTTAAGTGATGCTTTCACTGTGCTGAAGTAAAGACTATGTATGTGTGTATGTTGTATTCTCGGCTGTGATACTTGAATATCACGCTGTGTCTTCTCTCTAACCAAGGCCACGTTGGTCAAAGCACGGTTAAACTAGTCAAAGATAAGAATTAATTCCGACTTAGGTATTCGTAACTTTTCTATTTATATCTCCTTTCTTCCAGTTTTGACTTCGACTAATCCCAAACTTCAAAAAGCATGTACAGTGAAAACCATTTGACTCATACACGGACAGCTCGTTGTGGAATGCTGCGTACCACACCACCACATCTTCCTCATACTATTTTAAGATTACATTACAGTGAATATCATGTGTATTGTTTATCAGTGCAACAGCAGTGTAATAAAACTTCTGCCAGTGAAAACTAACGACCACCTACCTCTAGCGACAATGCTCACAAGCGCCCATAATATGGGATTGTCATCAAAAGTTTTCTTTATCCGCAAATCGCTGGAAGAAAGCAAGGCAGCAATAGTTTAGACATAAACATTGAAATGTTGCTTCAAACAATGCTTGTCTTCTTAAATTGTAACTGCTCCCTTCATGAAGCAGAGCATGATGTGATAATGATGGAGTGAATTACAGTGTCTCTTCAACCAGTCCTCCTGTTACTCTAGATCAATCGATACTGGCCCTCAAGGTACACATAGATTTTTATGCAATAAAGCAGTTTTAGACTGTCCGCTCTCAGGTTCATATATATATAAGTCCACCCTTCGCCAACAAGATCTACTAGTCTACCAGTCGTCCAATATTTACCTAAGCCCTCTTTACAGACACTTGTTACAGCACTTGACAAGAAAGACTAAAAGTATTATTAACCGACGTTTCGATGCATCAAGCATCATTCTCAAGACTGAGGTCGTTAATGTTAATGTCAAAGTTGTTATTTACGAGTTGAGTTTGAGAAGGATTGCAATCCACTGCGCGTGAATTATGTAAATGTAACAAACATCATTAGCATTAACGATCTCAGTCTTGAGAATGGTGCTTGATGCATCGAAACGTCGGTTAGTAATACTTCTAATCTTTCTTGATTATATATTTTCCAGCCGATAGACTGGGAGAACAAATTAATGTGCGTGATGATCTTCAAACCTACCGTTCTATTGTAAACTTGAGGCTTTCGTCATCTGGCCAGTCAAAGGTGATGGGAACAACATCAGGGCAAACCAGCTCCATTAACAGCAGTGACAAAGAGTCCACGTATTTATGATGAAGAGTTAAGTTACCCTGATCTGCATCCTCCTGGTCACACGTGCATAGGATAAACACAATATCCACAAGCATCTGGCTTGTATGCTGCCATACCTGAGACTAAAATAAAGAAAAAAAAAAGGCGAAGTCTGCATACGAGCCAAGTGGCCCATCCCATCAGGCCGGAGCTTATCCCAGTTTCTGTAGCATGAAGCGACTGGGAATATTTAGACTACTCTCCCCTGGATGGGATGCTAGGGTTACCACCACCATTAAATTCACCAGCACTAATACCATGAGGCCCCCGCACCTCCCTCACCATTATCCTTTGTAGATACACAATCAGTGTTGCTCCATAGACTTGATTGTTTACTGCTCTGCTACTGTCTGACACTTCCGTTATTATTTGATTAAAACATAACGAATTACCAGACTACTTTGTTGCTACTCAACAAAGTACTTGCACAAAATGCGCAAAAAAATGCGCAAAAACACAACCGTGATACCTAGAGAACAAATGTCAGTACCCCTGTTCCCCCTTTCCTTGTTGGCGAAAAAATGGTAAATGCAAACTTGTGTCAGATGAAAGTGTTTTCTCAACACTGCACAGGGGTGGGACAGGGCAAAATGCGTATAAAATGAAGTTTTGCAACCCTTCTGATCAAGGTTGTAGAAACAAACAAACAAACAAACAAACAAACAAACAAACAAAACAAAACGACAGAAAACACAACACGTTCATAGCAAGGTAAAGCAATTACCTTTGTTTTGTCAGCTGTTTTTGTTCTGTTGTTTTTGTCAATATCGCCAACAATTCCACTGAAGAAGACGGATGAGGGAGTAAGAGGCAGATGAGAAGAGATGTGCGGATTTCTGTTGCGCTCTAACAAAGAAACGTTGATCTTTGTCAAGTCTTTTTCTGACTCAGTTGGTTCAGCTGAAATAATAATACAAATAAAAGTTACCTCCATAAAAGGTAGGTCTTCCCCAACCAAACATTCAACAAAACAAACAAATAAACATTTTGTGCAAATTTCTTCTACACCCATTTATGTCAATAATAATATTATTCAATCTAAGCACTATCTTGTGATGCTTGAATTTGTACGTACTTGTTCTTATTTAGACGGAAAATAAAAGTAAACTTATAAATGCACCATGAAACCCTTTGAGTGCCAAATAGTGTGAGACATTTCCTCAACGAAGGCTACAAGAACATTGCATTGTTTGACCTCTTTTTTTTCCAGCTTGCCTCGTGCAGAGCGACATAACGAAAAAATGAGGGCAAATTAAGAAGGTAAAACTCGAGAGGGGGATGGGTTTTTCTTGACTGGATACGGTCTCATTTTTGAGCAGTGCTTATTAAAACAGGCTTTTGAACTTCATCTTACCTGGCAAAACCCCACCAAACAAACAAACATGCTCCTATGGAAAAAAAAAAAAATTAAAGTTACAAAATACTTTAACGAGTTGTCACATGACAAGCTGATACATAAAGGTTTACTCTTGAATAATAAACATTGACACGGAGAATTGAAGTGCATTTTCACACGAAACCCTTCGTGTACAGCTTAATTACAGTGACTCCAATTTCATTTAAAAATCAAATCAATTCGGTTGATTAAGGATGATATTGCTTTGTTACCTTTTGCAATGTGCCTTCCACTAGAAGCCTCAATAAATACAATCGACATCTATCATCTTTGGAGAGTAGAAGAAACATCTTCCTACAGAGTTTTATGGATTTTACTGTTTCTGCGACACAAGCAAAAGACACACCTTAAGCACTGTTAATCACAATTAAATTTGTCTGAAAAGAATGCAGGAGACTATTACAATGAAGGAGGTGATTCCAAAGAAAACATCATGGCATCACTATCTGTCAAACTGCGTTTATTGCCTAGGCGCTGCATAACTGAGTAAACAAGTCACTCCTGGCAAATCCAAAGATAGGAAATGTTAGAATCCATCATACTCGTAGCAAATGAATGTTTTCAGTTATTTACTACACAGTTCATTGTCAAACGCCATATCTATAGCTCTTTCCTTAGAACCTCTTATTTGTCGAGAGATTCGTACATCAGTAGAGTCACGACCCTCTAAAAACAGTTGAAATAGTTGGCATGTAAATTTAGCTGCGATATTATAGTTGTATTACAGTTGTATGATTTTGAGCCCAGAGAATGATCAAAGCGTAAATTACAAACTGTGTGAATATGAAATCAAGGCAAGTTCCCTTCTTTCTGTAATAGCCTGTTGAAAATGCGCAATTTTGCAAAATTCCATCGGCCATCTTGGATGATTGGGCGGTATTTCGAACTTTCCGTAAATTCCACCAAAATGTGAACTTGCCGGACCTTTTAAATATATTTCTGAAAAGTTTACTTAAAGGGTCTTTTTGACGCAATAAAAGGAAATTTGAATTTTCCGTCCTGTCGTCGGACTCTCCATATTTAGAGGCCGTGGCTCTTATTAATGTTTGGGCGCACAGGAAAAGGAACGACCCTTTCGATAAACTAAAAAGCACTTGGACCGGACAGCCAACACTTTTTAGCCAAACATACAACTCTCGTACCTGTTATTTTTCCTTCTTGTTTTTCCATGTTGTGCAGTAACTTGTAGAATAAACCAACACAGTTACTGCACATCTTCATCATGTTAGACACTTTATCAGGAAGAGTTTTGTCCAGCGACAGAAGAAGGGCAAGAGATTTTAAGGACACTTGTAGGTTTGGATGAATGAGTAAATTAGCAAACACACTGTGATGTCTCTGAAGTGTTGCTGATAGCTTTGACCTATAATGTCATGGGAAAATGGTTAATAAACCTGCTTCCTGAACACTTCAGCATCAGTAATTGAAATAATTACTTTAGAACCGATAGTATGATTCCTCAGTCCAGAAATGAATAAAAACAAGCGGTGTGCAGACGTCGCAAATTCAAAAGGCTGTTTTTGACCTCCAAGTATGGATTAATAGAAACACAAAAGCTCTACATGGTGGCTTAATTTTCTGTGACCGTTACTTCATACCTTGACAGAAGTTGACTTCCGTTCTCAGTGGAAATCATTCGGTGAAAATTACTCATTAAATGCAATAACTGCAAAAAGACAAAACAAAACAAAACAAAAAACAAAAAAAGAAAACAAATCAAAATAGACAAAAATCATATCTTCAGCTGCAGCTATAAATTGCGAGTGTTAAGTGAGACTCACATGAACTACTGTCAATTCATACCCACTCCTGTTCATGTCAATATGCATATTTTCGGTGCACTATTATTTATTCTGGAATGATCCAGTCAGCAGCAAAGAACATGCAAAAAACATGTAACAGGCAATGCTTTTTCCCTTTCTCAACGATCGATTCTAACAGGAAACCAAAGACTGTTACTTGAAATGCCAAACATGTCTCACTACTGCAAACTAGTTAAACCCCAGGGCTTGGCAAAGACTCTTTGCAACTGTTCCATATGACAAAGACAACTTCTACCAGCTGTGCAATGTATGTATCCATGTGTAAATTAACCTTTAATGAGAACAATTTCTCAGAAGGACTGTCTAAAGTCATGCAGCTAAATAATGCCTTTTATTATTCTTGCACTGTGATTGACTACCCGAGCAGGCAAGATGGAGCTACAGTATCTTGCCCACTTGGGATTACCTGCCGTGTCCCACAAGAAAAATTTCCTTGAAAGCCATATAATAAATCCTTTATTGCCCAAGCTTGTTCGGTCAAGATGGCTGGATATTGGCCTCTTTTTTTTGCGTGTTTATGGACCTCGACTCTGTCTCGGTCCATAAACATGCAAAAAAGGAACTTGGCCAATATCAAGCCATCTTGACCTCTTGCTTGGTCAATAACCCAAATTTAATTTCGTAACAATCAAGAACACAACAAAGCTTAACGTGTTTGCAATACGCTAACAGTACCTGATTTGAACTTGAAGCAGCACCTGGATATTTGACAGTTGACAAACAAGCTTTAACAACATCGTCTACCAGCTGTGCATAGTACAACTCCAGTTCACCATGAAGCTGAGCAAACAGCTGAAGCTACAAACAAACAAACAAATTAAGTCAAATGTACATTCAATGTCTATAGGGAGAACTTGCAACATACATGTGTGCACGTGCTGTTGACTGAATTGTGGTAAGTGAACATGCAACACATTTGTTATGGCAAGAGTAACACTCAGTTTTACATGTCTGAAGATGGATTTGTACAAAGGGGGTCGTACAGGGGGGTTCCATGACACGGTTCACGAACGAAAAAAAATAGAGGATCACGGATCACGGATATAAAAATTTCGTTTTCCTGAATCACACAAATAAGCAAGTAACATTCTCTTTTAATAACCTGTTCAATACACTAGAAAGAGTGTTTGAAGAAAGAAAAATCATGAAAGGCTAAGTCAAGGGTCCATACTGCAAATCGCATGTCTGTAAGTCACTCTCAATAGACGACTCTAACCATTCGGAGGATCTGGGTCTCAAAATCACGTAGAATTGAGTGGTGAAATCACGAATATTGGTGAATAATTCAAGTTCTTCACGGGTCACCCAAAACCTTCAAGCCATGGATCACGAAGAATAATTTCCTAAATTCACGTTTCACGGAAAATAAAATCAGCTAATCACGCATCACGAGAATACCCCATACAGGTATGACCCTCTACAAACATCCCAATCTGGTTGATTTAAAATCCCAGTTGTTTGCCACTCTGCTTTGTAGATAAGCAACACTAAAAGAAACACACTTGACAGATTGTAATGTAGTAAACTTCTTTCACGGAATTCATCTCTGAAATAATAATTATTATGTCAACAAAGCAAGAAGCTTTGTTCAGTAATATCTTACAGACTGTGCAGATCTGCTATTCATCAGGACTAAATTCAGAATTCCGGCAGCTGAAGTTCGTCCACTATGAATGGCAATGATGACCAATATTTGAAAAATATTTGAAACCCTGTGAACAAATAAGAACAAACTCAAAGATCAATGCAAAATTGTCAGCAATATCTTAAGCTACAGTTGTACATGTAACATTGTTTTACCATCTTGCTAAAAATGGTTTTTGACATTTTTACCTTGTATTAGCTCTCCTACACACATGCACAGGTAGTGTTCATTTATGTGTCATAGCATCTGTTTGTGCCATAAAACTGAATTTCTATTTACAGTACTGTAGTGACTCATTACACTGTAGCCTGATTCTCATATCATCAGAGGTATTTTGGTCTTAGTCTCTCACCATGTAGTAAGACCCCGGGGAAGGGGGAACTCCCTTATATAGGTATGTGCGGCCCCAAAGGGTTGGGTTTTTCAGCCATTTTGGTCATAAATAGGGTATCGATTTTGGCCATTTTGGTAATAAAATAGGGTATGGTTTTAGCACTCTGGTTTTGAACTGGGTATGTTTCTTAGAAGAAGCTACTTTTTCATCATTATCAATAAGACCATCAACCAAAGCCCTTCATGACTTAAGTTTAGGACAACTGTGTCAGCTGCAACGGTCATAAATAGGCTATTGAATTTGTGGTCAGGTTGTAACTAGGGCGGCAAAAAATGCAGATGTTGGTCATAATTATATGTAGGGTAAGGGTTTTGGGAAGTGGGCTGCACACCCCCACCAAACTTTTCTGGAGGTACCTCCACCCCCCTCCCCAGGAGTAAGACCAAGCAAACTTCAGATTGTCTCAGACTCTGGCTAAACAGACTGGTGCTTAGCAATGGTTTCCGTGGCTTTTACGAGGCAAGTCTAGGAGTATTGATACAGTCCTTAATCCTCAAAAGCCTTCATGGTTGTAGCTGCCAAGCATCGTGGACTTATTTCTCACTCTGTACTTGGCTTTTGCACCTTACCTTGTGGGGTCCCTTGTGGGCACAGTCCCCCCTCTCCCCCTCCCCTTACCAACTAGGAATAAGATTGCTGTCCAAAAAAATAATACTCTTGAGTGGAGAGGCAGCCTCTTTAATTTTTGTTGACTTTTTTTTTATGAAATAGCTTTTCTTAAGGGTGAGGGGTGGGGTGGGGGGAGGGGGAGAAGAATCAAGAATAAGGGTTTGAGTTGTAAGCAATGCACAATGTACGCAAGCAGATCTTACTTGTTGCCACATGAAGCCAATAGTGCCTTGCACAAGTATTTTGAATGACAAGCCATTTCTGTGAGAAATTCACTCTCTGTCCTTCTGGTGTCCAGTGATGCCATGGAAGTGTTTTTGTAGAAAAGGTTGTGCCTCTGAAGAGCAACTTCTTCAAGTCTGTTCAACAGCAATCCCTAAAATAGCAACATTAAACACAAATTGAAAAGTTGTATCTTTTTTAATGAGTACTGTACACGTATGTAGCTAATTTCAGTATCAAGGAGAAGTGTGCAATGTAAATCCTGAAGATTTAAATCCAAATTAGCTTATTCAAGTTTTTCTATAAATAAATCAAGCAAATTATTTTATGAAATTAAAACTCACCATTATAAAAGTGAATATTTTTTGTAACTCAGCTTGGGTCACATCAACATGCATTAAACCTGAAGTCACAATATAACAGACAGAGAACGATTTTTGAAGAACACACAGTCATTTTTAATTTTGTTACCTACTGTAGTAAGAAAATGTTTGACAATGGTGCCTTTTGTAACACCCTAGGCCAACTTACAGGAACACTTAAGTTTGAAATAAATGGCAAGGTGCTCTTCCCAGGCCTGTTTGGGTGTTTGGAAAGGACTAGAGCATCACTTTTGAATATATATAATTCAAGAAGCCAAAAATAGAGGTCTGGAACAAGCCTGAAGAGCTACTACTGCAAGAAACGTACCAAACTTAAAAATACAAGTACACAGTTTACATCATTAGGTGTGTTACAAGTTAACTCGAGGAAGTAAGCAAATTACCCCTATCCTCAGGTGTCTGGCAGTTTTCAAGTAAAAGCTGGAAAACTTCAAGAGCTCCTTCTCCTGTGTTTTTGATCACATTGACAAGTAACGACACCAGGCTTTGGAATGAAATGTAAATTAACATATTTATCAGTGGGCTAATAAAACTAACTTTAGTTACAAGTAGTTTACTCATTTACCGAAAACAACACAAGTCTTAAACTATAACAAGAATAGATATCCACGCAGATACCTAAATTGACAACAACAAAAAATACAGTCAGGTGTTAAGATTTACGAATTTAAATAATTATAAATAAAACAATTTCATTTCATCTTATTATTAAAGAAAGGTGGAATATCTATTGAGATCATGATTACATGTACCTTGTTTTCCTTTCTCCTCTCTTCTTAGACTGTTCTAACAATTGAACAAGAACTTCAGGAGTCACTAAAAATGTAACAAGATAAACAGAATTAACCCCTGGGACATTGTAATTAATACCATTAATTTATTTTCATCTACAAGTAGTTTTGCCTTTTCAACTAAACTACAACAAACATGGCCACCCCAACCACAGGTACATGTACATTATGTTGTCAATTCTCTAACTACATATAATATAATATAATACAATACAATACAATACAATACAATACAATACAATACAATACAATACAATACAATACAATACAATACAATACAATTTAATAATGTAATAATGAGACATGTGCAGACATAGACTTAACTAACTTACAAACATCAATGAACTCTGTTATAGTCCCCTTCAGTAAGTTGGGTGACAAGGTAGCAATGTGAAGAAGAAAAGGAAGAGTGGAAAGCTGTTCCTCTCTTTCAGGATCTGTCTTGCTCGATTTTGTTGTACTTTCCTAGACCATAAAACAACAGACCTGAATTAGTGACTATATCACTATGTACAACACAGCAACTCCCATACAACATACACTACACATAATACATTACTAACAGTGTCAATTAAACACCTACATGAAACAAAGCCAATAGATTGCTCTTGATCTCTTGAGAATGTTGAAGAGAAAGATATGTGAGGACCTGCACTACAGTAGGAGTCATTACAGAGGCATCTCCAGCACTTCCCCCAGAGCAGTGACTTGCAGTGTATTCTTTTAATGCCGTAGACAGCAACTTGGGAATAAAAACCTGATGGAAATGAGACCTGAAAGAGTAGTTTGTAAATTGTATTTAAATAAGCAACATTGCCAGTTGTTTCATTGATGATTATAATCATGGTGATCAGGCTTACATGTAAGAATTTCAGTGACAAGTAATAGTAATTGGACTGACTAGAGTACAATTCAGGGAGTAAACACGTGAATAATTTCAAATCGAACGAGGGCGAAGCGCAAAGCCGATTTGAAATTATGAACATGATTACTCCCTGAATTGTACAACACAAGATCCAATTACTAATGAATCGTATCTATAACAAATCTCAGAATAACAAATGTCTTTTGAGAACTTCTTTTGAGCGAAAACGTCCACAGCACTTTTCACAAGTTTTGAAAACTGTAGGAAACACTGCAAAGGAAGCCATTAAAGCTCGCATAATTGATGTGCAAATCACATGGGTATCCAATTACAGGTATCTAACTACACAAAGTTCAAACTGGATACCTGTAATTGGACACCCACGTGATCGCACGGTGATATGATGATAAATAGGCACGCAGAGAACCAATCATGATCAAGAATTTTGTTATAGATAGGATTATAATTATAATAATAATTATTAATTTAATTTTAAATAATCATAGTTTGACTTTCCCTGAAATGATTCAGTGTGCTTTACATCACTATATTATATTATAAACGTAAAACAAGACACAAATTACCCAATGTGAGCTACAACCCAATCCAGATGAGGGGAACTGTTCACAGCTATTTGAAGCAAGCACTCCACACAAATATCAGCCTGGCCACGCCCAACTCTAACAACAAAAAAGAATTACAGTTAGATAAAGAACAGTATAAAGTAATAAAGTACATGTATAAAGTAATGACATTGCTTGGGCAATATATTAGGTTGGAATTTAGCATAATTTTACACTAACTAGTTACTGTTACACAGCCCAAAACCACAGGGGGTTGGGGTTAGAAGAGTTACTGTTAGAGTATTACTTTGCTGACGTACATGTACATTTTATGTCTGTGTGCTATGCATGCCATTTTCAATGACTGAATCTATATTTGATTGATGTACAAAATGTGCATTTAAAACTCCTCATTGTGGCATGGGTGGCCCAAGCTCAGTAAGTGACTGTTCTTTGATACATTTATTATGCAATAAACTTCATTTGCCTCAATCTAGGGCAAGTCTGTCATACAACAGAGCTGCAATTACACAATCATGTACGGTACTGTAAATCACATGCATACATTATATCAGGAGTTTCATTCAGAGCCGGGCACCACATAATTTGACCGGCTGTGAGGATGATTTTGTCTGGATGGTTTGACAATCTAGCGAAAAGTTTTTCTCATAAAGAAGTTCAGTTCAAATAGTTTTGCCTGCTTGTGAAAACCAGGTGCCCTCCTGCTGAAAGTGTGAATGAAACTCCTGTTATATAATTTGTATGACTGGATTTACATGCACATACATTCAAGTAAAAGCACAAAATTTATAAATATTGGTAAGTCACAAGAAATCAATCGGCTTACAATTTTGCACTACAGTGGACTGCAATATCCATTAATCTCTGAACAGCAGGAAATAACATCCACTTATGAAGACCCTCGCTAAGTGACATTGCGATATTGGAAGCTGTAATAAAGAGAACATATTTCCATGTAAAAAAACTGAAGTGAACTAAATTACAGTTGTACATGATCTTCAACAGAAGTGTACAGTCAAATTATTTAGGACTCAAGCCTCACCCAGACTATTGTTAAATGTTTTATTACAACTGAATAATTTTAAATAATATTTGTCTCATGGTTAAATGGAAGAGTTACAATGTATGCAATTGGCCTTGATTTGTATTTGGTACAGATAGTACAGTGATACTTGTTATTTTGTTGTAGTTTCAAACAAAGAATTTAAAATAGAAATTGTATGTTTAGCAAGATACCTGAGGACATTACATTCAATGACTACACACTTGACATGCTATGCTTGTCAGAGTTTTTTAGCGCACCTCTTCTTCCATTATTTTTTGTGACAACTTGTCCAAGAAGATTTAAAGACCACTGCAAAGTAACACAATAGTTTTGTACACTTACATAAATGTTAACTTACAGTATAAATATTTAAACAGGGTTAGTCAATCCCAATTAAGTAATTAAAAATTTCAATAATATTATAGCAGTCTCTAAGACAGAAGTATTAAGACTCCAAAACTTCTTTTTGACTCTTGCAGGTTTCTATCTATATACGGGCATTCTAAATGTACATCAAACCGTGCAGGAGGATTGAGGAATAACTCAACTTTGTACAGGACACTTACAGTAGATTTCCAGACCGTACCAGCAGTGTATCATTCTAGTAATCCTGATTGACTTCTTTTTATTAATAATATTTTAACAGAAATATCCACAGAGAGCCAAGAAATAACACTTAGTACATACAGTGTATGCAATGACAACATATCCATAATAACATGTAAATAGTACCTGGCAAATAAGTGGAGCCCAAGCAGTGGGGTTATTGTCAACAAATCTGCAAACAACTTCACTGACATTCTGCAAAGCTGACATCAGCTCTGGATCAAGAGCATCAGGATAGCAGCCTGTGTTTCCTGTCAAAACAATAATACAATAAATTACATGTACATAAACATATAACATATTTTTTTCGGCAGATAAAATGTTGGGTAAAACTGTGTCCTCTTTCTTTTGGGCCAGTTGCAAGCCACAATCACATATTAATAGTCTTCCTGTTGTAAATAATTTTATGTCACAAAATCTGTGGTGAGGTTTCACAGCAAAATCAGCTTGAAAATTAAACCTTTGGTCCCTTGGAGAAGTGCAGTATCTCATGACAAATTGATATTAATAATTATCATCATGTAAATGAAACAAGCGTTAAGAATTTAGAACTGGATCACGCCAATGGAAATGTTTCTGAAATCAAGTCAATTCATTTTATAAAGTAAATGTATCAGCGCAGAAAAATTCAAAAAGAAAAAAAAGAAACAAACAAACAAATAAAAACAACAATAACATCAACAAAAACAGAAATGTCAATAATTTGAATGTAGATTCTTTGAGAGGTGCCTGTGTTGGAATAGAAATAAAACTCACCAGATAATGCCTGTCTTTCAAACTCCACCACGTACTTCTGGACAGCTTCATGGAACACATCACACAGCTGTTCTAAGACAGCGTGTCTTGCACACGGAAGAGAATGCAACAACACAATTGCACATTGCGTCTTCTCCACATTGGATAAGATTTGGCCTGATTCGTCCTTGCCACTCAAAAATGACTGCAATCGTAACTTTAAATTCTGGTTTTTAGATAAATGTAAGGCGAAAAATTAGAAAAACAAACCAGGACTATCCAACATCTCAGCGGTGTTGAATTAAGCTCAAATAGGAGCTCGACTGCCCTAACAAGATTTGTCTGAGTGTGCGTCTCTTTACACTCCGGGGTAACGAATTCAATACGGAAAAATTAACAACTAAGGAGAAAAAAACATCAAGACCAGTTTGAAACAGCTGTAACTACAAACAGATTCAAAAAAAGTGTTTGTTGCACCTTCGAATCTTCCGCAACCTTGTCCGCCATCTTGCATCTTCTACTAGTCCCAGTCTTTTCCTTTTATGAAATGTTACCGCAACCGCATGGTAACAACGGACTCATCTTTCATCAGCTGAACTCCACGCCAGCGGGTTCGCCAGCGCTGCAAACAAGATTTGCTGCACTATCGAAACTGATCTAGAATGTAGTCTTTCAATACTATTTTTAACAACAAGATGCGATTCTCATAAGATGTGACTAAACCTACAGCTGTACCATGTTTCGTTCATCGCGAGTGCTTCAAATCACTGCATTACTTGCGTTGTCTATCGGTGCTGGGACTTTGCTTTTTCTCACAGCGCGATATTTGAAACGAAAACGCCGGGAACCATCAACTGGAAAGAGTTCTTCTTACAACGACCGTCCTTTGAGAAGAAAAAGAACTGCTACTACAGGTAACAAATAAAACAGTAAACGGTTTAATTTATTATATTGATTCCTGAGAACATCTTTGTCTGGTTTGGACCTGTCGAAAGCCGCGCTGTGGTGGAGCTTGATTTGACAGAACAGCCAAATCGAAACGTGAATTATTCAGTCTTGGTTTAAATTAATTATCTTTTGTAATTTAAGCTTACGCATTAAATTAACTAATCATATTTTCATTAAAAGTACCTCGCATTTGGTAGTCAAATGTATTTACTTGTAGATACATGTATTTACTGACAAGATATTGACTCGTTGGACATGAGATCTTATTTGATGCATTACCAATATGGCGGGGAGATAAATTTTTAAATGTTCTTGAGCTTCAAGTCTTTCATCTTCGGTTGTGAAAATACCTATCTTTCTTTCTTTGAGAGAACCTTTGATTTACGTGATGAATTGATGTACAAGATTGGGGGCAACGTGTAAATTTCAGCTCAATATGCACGAGTTCACGTTGCGCAGGGAGCTGCATGTAACAGTGAAATATTCAATCAATAAACTTGATTGTTTACAACAACATTGCTGGTGGCATAATATATGTCAGGAACCTTAGCTGCCTGGCTTGACATATGTGCCAATGACTAACAACGCCAATGTATTCTTGGCTTTCAAGTGTTTTAGACACTACAATTTAAGTGTAAAATAATAAATGAACAAAACCCTATTACATGTAGTTATATTTAGTTTGTTTTCAGTCAGAGTGCACATGACTGTAATTCAAGTCCTGTGGCAATGCTGCCAGATACTGGTCACAGCACCTGATCAGCTCTTGAAGTCAGACCACTTGATCATGGGTCTGCATTAATTAAAACAGTGTAATCATGGATGTAGTACCATTCATACAGCTGTACAATCAGGTACTAACCTTACTTTATTAACCGCACGGCCATGGGCCGAGCGCGGTTCTAGGTTTACCCGTGGTTTATTATTTTTTTTTTTTTGTCGGTGACCAGACGCAGACCCCGCTCGGCCAAACTTTGAGTCACGCAACGTGTGATGTTTTTCCGCCAGAAGCTGTTAAAACATAAATACACGGACAATTTTACGGATATTGTTTTCTTTTTTGTGGGTGAAATATATTTTCTTTTCGTTTTATCAAGGCGTTGGATTCAAAGGGAATAATAAATACGCTGAAAAAAGGTATTACGTCAGCCATGGAATGCGTTAACGTTGCAGCTTTCACTTTCGCTACGTGACTAATAAGATCGTGTTTACTTTGGAAGTTTATTTCGCCAGAAGCGACGGTCATTAATTTATTTGCAAGTTTGCGAGTATTTCTTGTGGTTTTAGGCAAATGAAGTAAATTCTTTGGCTCTTTCATCGCAACGAGTTCATAGATCGGAAGGAAAATGAAATATTTGCAAGCCAAGCAAAGAACATGTCAGGACATGCAATGATTACGTCATTGGTAGGGAAATAACCACCGTACTAAAGATAGCCGTCGATAACGCAATTCTTGAATTATGTGACTCGTGTGACTTCTTTGCTAGCCCTTTACTCAAGGAAAATATTAAATTTAAACTTGACTTTTAAGAAAGAAAGCTGTTGTTAAAAGTGTTCATATCT
Source organism: Orbicella franksi (assembly GCF_964199315.1). Taxonomy (NCBI): domain Eukaryota; kingdom Metazoa; phylum Cnidaria; class Anthozoa; order Scleractinia; family Merulinidae; genus Orbicella; species Orbicella franksi. Next base: position 3,214,538 of record NC_138145.1, on the reverse strand, counting down.
TCATGCCCATACATATCCCAAAGAAAGTTCCAGATTAACACTATTACGTCATCGGAGATTTCGCAACGGCTACGACTGATGGTGCAATAGTACAGTCTGTGTTGATCAAGTGATGTGATGTCTACAGTAATCAATGAATCATCAAGGATTACTTTCGAATGTGCACTGCGTTGCGACTGTAGTGCTAAGAAAACAGTTAAATTTTAAAAGCGCGGTTTTAAGATCTAACAGATCTTCTTGTTGTTTTAACTGGTGACAGGTAGTTCAAGAGTTTCTGTCGGTGATTCGTCCAGGCCTGTCATCAAAGTTGCAAGTTTAGATCATGAGCTTGTGTTAAGACGCCATGCTGCAGGTTTAAAATCTCAACATGGCAACATGGATGACACCATTGTTGGGAATGGTAAATGTTTCATTATGTGTATGTCTGAATGTCATATAAGTCAGAACCCTACAGTGTTGAGTCAAAGCACATGTGGAAGATGGTCATGTGTTGGCCAGCTCAGGAGAAACTCATTTATTTGCAATGATGAAAAATTCATCAACTACTTACATACATGTAGTATACATGTACAGCTGTGGCTGCCTGTTGCTTTGTTTTTTGATTTGAGGTTCACCTGTTAATAATGATTTTGTAAAACTAAGGACAACTCCAAATAATTATTGTGTCTGGCTTTCCTTATAATTATAGTAGTTATACATGTCATGTTAAAGTACTCATAGGGATTGAAATTTTTTTTGTTCTTTCTTTCTTTAATTAAATGCAATTATATGGAGATTTGACATTAGTGTTCATGTTAACTAAAGACACAAAATGTATTGTATATGTACAACTAATTGCCAGGTTCCTTTAGATTAAGGGGTGTAGGTTGCCATCCTAAAGCCACTAGTGTACACCAGTGTAAACAATACCAACTCAAATTCCCATTAATAATTTAACAATATTGCTGGTACAACTTACATGTACATTTATTTAATGTTAGATGGAAGAATCTCTGAAGACAGTGCTGTTGACTTAGGAGATATAATTACAGACGAAGATGAAATTGTTGAAGAACTAATCAAGAGAGGTATGTGTATACCTACAGCATACCTGGTAATAACCTCCTCAAAAAGCTGGAGCATATGCACCATTTGTCCAAAATGATAAATCATGCATTTGCTGTTAGTAAAGTTTATACTATTTGGTTGAGAAGGTTTGATCTCAAATGCTATAAAGAACATGCTTTGGCACTCTGGACTGCACATTATTCATATATGAAAAAAAGAAAAAAAAATTAAGAGTGAACATGTATGAGTAATTTTTTTTTTTTTACTGCGACTATCAGACTGAATGTTTTCACAGGTGTGGAAAGCTTTGAAATGGCATTAGAACATTGGTATGGAGCTGCAGAATACGTCATGGCCCGGAAAAGAGAAACTGTTTCTCTGGGAGAGGACTCATTTTTCAATTATGAAGCAGATGAAAAACTTAACGCTCTGATCAGTGGCTCCAGAAAACTGCGTAAGGTGATTGAACGTTATGAGCTGATGGAGACACCCCTGCCACGTACACCAAGTAACATGCTGACGTGGATTGATGATGAGAGTTTGCAAGAGCAGTTACAGCTGGAAATGAGTAGAGACCAGGACCATGAGAACTCTTCTGATACAGAATCTTTTGTCTCTGCATCTGATAATGCACAATTGGAGGTACATCATACATTTAATTTTCATACCTCTTTTCATACATCTTCATACATCTTCATACCCCCACAACTGTGATCTGTTGTTAGTAACTTTACATGCACATCTATGATCTTAATTGAAGTTATAATTTTTTTCATTGGCAGTATGATGATATAACAGAAGAGAGACTTGTCAGTGAATCCCAGCGACTAAAGGTGTTCAGAGAAGCTGTGCTCCGTACTGCTGGCAGTCACAGGTGCAGTGAACAACACGGCTTGGGTTTTACTACTTGTTTATTTAAAGAAAAATCATCTTAAGTGTAATGGTTAAATTTGGTAATTATAGCAATACCTGTATTTGCATGAACCTTCAGAGGTACATATTTAAACCAAATTACTAAATTGAAATACTTTGTATTCCTCTCTGAGTAGTCACCTGGAGTTTTATGTGTCTGGCCTGCAGCATTACATTCGTCATGGAATTCTTTACCGAAAGATGAGGTGAGGGAACCCTCTTTAATTTGGAAATTGCACATGATTTGGTTTTGACATGAACAGTGTACATGTATGCATAATTGTTTAACATTTATTTTGTTAATGTCACTGCTCACATTTTCTCATTGTATTTTCTGTAACAGTCTGGTTTTTTTTCCCCTAAGGACAACTGAGGTGGGGTGTGAAAGTGACATGGAATTCCTTGCCAAAGTACATTGTGTGCGGCAGGCATCAGAGGTTTGTAAACATACTTGCTTTTTTATTCATTTGTAGTGTGTTCCATTTATCAAGTGCTTTTGAAATGTGTTATTATGCTTGAAATGTTTCAAGTTTGCCAATTGCTACATAGAACAGGGAGTTCTGAATTTATTGCCATACAAGCAGGGGTTTTGTTTATGATATTTTCCAGTACAGTTCTGACTCAACTTCATGTAACTTCACTAACCTTGTTATGCCATCGTGGATGACACAGACGACCTATATGTGCATGCCTGTGATGAGTCATGTGTAGATAGTCAGCACATATGTACAAGTATGTGTACAGGAAAGAAAGTTTCTGTCAGTTCCTCATGTGTTTTGAATGCTATGAGACAACAAGTCAACAACAACAATCTTTAGAAGGGATTTTATAGCTGATAAAATGTAAATCAGATTTCTCAACTCTTATTATAGATGGTGTTTTCATTATCTGACACCCGTCAGTGGTTTATTGACAGTGGAAGGCAAGCTGTGTCTGCTGTCATTGAAAGTGCAGGCAAGGTACATGAAATCCTAGAAATAAAAAAGCTTCTTTCCTTAATAAAAGTGTTCACAGCTGTAATGAACAAATTAATATACATGTACATAAACTGTACCTCCTTTGTTGAGATTTGATGCTGCTCTTCTCACATGTATAAATTAACATGACTTTGTGTCTGCCTTGTTGTTGATAATGAATTTCGTCATAACATTGTCAAAGTATCGCCTTGTGGATCCGGAGACTACTTTGACAATGTTATGACAAAATTCATAGTCAATAATAGGACAGATACATAAAAAACTGATGCCAATTTGTTTTTTACGATAATAAATTGTCAAATTGTCTGCTCTCACTCATTGCTGCGTCACATAAATTATAAATTCATGTGTCTGTCCACACTTATTAACAATGAAAATTAGCCAATGAGTGTGTGAGAATTATTGCAGTTATTGTAGAATACCTAGTTGAATAGGCTCGATTTCCGCCGCTTTCTCGAGTCCGGTCTACGTTCCTCCCCAAGAAGAGACAGCTGGACACGTGAGCGGCAAAGCATGTCTTTGACGTAACTTCATAATGTTTTCTTGCGGCGCTTCAGGTGGCCGGAAATGTCATCTGATGACAATCATAGGCAGGCCCACATGACGCCTACGGCTCGTAAAATTTGTGGTGTTTTCGCCACTTCTTTTGACTTTGGCCCTCCAACCTATTTTGTTTCACATTATTGCTGCGGAAGGGCATTACATGCTGTGTTCTATAGAAGAGTAGTCTTTTTTTTTTTTAAAGTATTGCAGAGCTGTTTGATTATGCTGTAGCAACTGTCATGTCAAAGGTCACACATATTGGTGTGCATGGTGTTGACACCAGGTTTATGTTTTGCTAGCTCGGTTTACTTTGGCTCATTTAAAAATTTAATTTTGTCTGGCGTCTTCGCCAGAGACTGGTGTTTCTTCTCTTCAAGAAGACTAAGGTACACATCAATTTGACTGAGTTTTTTGTTTCTTGAAATCGATGTTTGCGTTTATCCCTCCTTTTGTTTACTTTGTTCGTTATCTCATATTCTGGCACCACATGATTCAAATATAGATGCTAACGTATAAGTCTGTTGACTATTTTGCGTGTTGTATATGCCACTATGGTTTAGATCAGGCAAGATTTCATCAGTTGACGGTACTTGGTTAAATATCCCACTAATGCAATCGCACTTCATATCGCACAACTCCTTTGCTGCTGCGAGAAAGCTAATTTATGCAGCCTGCTCGATTCAGGCAGGCAGATTTCTTATTGGTTGAAATTAACAATGCCAAGTCCACGAGTCCAGCCTTGAGTTCGGGGGAGGAGCGCAGGCTCTTTTCCCGAACAGCGGCTGGTAATCGAACCTACTAGTTGAATGCTTCAATAGAAAACTTCCAACCATCCAATGTACTATTAATTAATGTTAGTAATATATTTCCATGTGGTCCGTATACAATGTATATATAGTTAGAAATATCATAATCAAGCAAAAACTAAGACCTTAATATGATCAGTGCTCATGTTTCATCATCAATTTCTGCAGGACCCATCAGATTTCCAAGCGGCATTTGATGAACTTGTAGACTACACATCATCAGCAGAGAACTGGAAGCAAATCAAAGATGAACTCACTGAAAGAGGGGTTAGGAGTAACTTTGCTATATTGTTTCTTAACTTAGAAATATGTCATTGTAATTTTTTTGCAATGGAATGTAAGGCACAGGATCCAATAAATTATTTTTAAAAGTATAAGAGAATAACCTTGAACATATCCTCCATGCCCTGCCTTTGTGCTCAATCAATATCATTTTATATTTTTGTTATTGTGCAGCGTGGGTGGCTGGACCCAAAATCATAAGTGGGTTGAGTTTGTTTTCACTTGACAATCCTTCCCTGAGGATTTTTCCTTAAATTATCTGGTTTTTGTTCCTCTTCAAACCAACACATTCCAAATTCCTATTCGTCCTGGAAACAGTGGATGTCCCTCAATTCCCTTCAAGTTATGGAAAGACTATTTTCTGGTACAACAAATGAAGTGATGCCCTATATGGCTGTTTTCTGTTGCCTTCAGGTGATTGACCTGTCTTTCTATGATGTTTTGCTGGACTTTGTGTTGTTAGATGCATTTGATGACTTAGCCACCCCACCCTACTCAGTAGCCACTGCTGTTCAAAACAGGTGGCTGTCAGCACGCATCAAGGAGACTGTAAGTGACAGCCTGCTGCCTCTCATATTATATGTCATTTGTGTTTCAGTGTTTGATAAGTTACATGTACATCTCTTTACGTCAAATCTAATTGTGCCATCAGGGATAAATGCTATAAAGTGATGCCTCAAGAGAAACTCTGTCATGACAAGCTAATGTTAAATTATCTGTAACATCTCTCTGTTATTTTGGGAACTCTCATTTTGGTTGATGTTGTCCTCACATGGAGGCTCCTTATTGTCTTTTGAAGTTTTAGAGTTTCTTTTAATTAGTATAAAATTAAAGCAGCATGGCTTTTCTGTTGTGATCTGTGGTATACGGTACAGTACTTGTATATGTACTTTATGTTATTGTAATGCTGTGTTATTGTCTATAGGCTCTCACCACAGCTATCTGGGGAGTCCTAAAGGCCAAGTCTTCTTATCTTCAGGTTTGCACTTTAATAATACAGTAACAATCATAAACCACTACTTGTTTGTTGTTTTCATGATAAATATTTCCTGCTCACTAAACTTTCTGCATCTTTCCCTACAAAGAGCCTGCTGACAGGCTAGACCTTTCAGTGCACTGTTAGGGACATTTACATTGTAGATCTGGTAGCTTCCTGTTTGTTTATTTATTTACAGTGTTCCCAATTAGAACAACTGGGCTAAATACATTTCATACCTAAATAAAGTTATGTATTGATTTTTATTATTTTTATCTCGTACCATATTTAAATTCTGTCCTATTTTTAAATTATGTGGAGCAACAACCAGGTTGACTTGCTGGGGCTTTTTCTACACTAAGTGCATATTGCACGTTTCACATGTATTATAAGTTTATATAAACTTATAATGTAGTAATGTAAAGGTGTGTTTCACGGTGCAGGACCCGTACGGTTTCATGGCACATTTCTATGTAGTGGCACAGTACGTGTCGCCAGTTCTTGCTTGGGGCTTCTTAGGATCAGATGAAAATTTGAAAGAAGTCTGTGAATATTTCAAGGTATGTACAGTGCATAATCGTACGTATATTATAGTTAAGTTGTACTTTATTTGTCGTTGCTGATTACGTGGTGTATTTAGTTTGCTTCATGTATGTCACACTCCAGTGGATTGTCATTCAACAAAAAAGGCTTGAAATAAGAGAAGTAAACGACAAAGGAACTCCTCTCATTTTTCTCTTTCCCGTTTGTCTGTTCTCTCGTCTTTTATTGTAATTATGTGATGCTAATGTGTTAGTGAAACGTGTTCATTGAGACTGCGTTGCACGAGTTTTATCTGTGAGCAAACTCAAAATTGCTTTGGCATTCATTTTTAAAGTGCTTGCAGCAGCTTTCCCATACATGTAGCCCTCAACGAGTTTGTTTGTTTTTTTTCTTTTTCATTAGAGTCACATCCTGGGTTTCATCAGAGACATCTTTGACTTCAACACCTCAGATTATTCATCGGTTGAAAGCTTGTGTGACTCGATTGTCAGATTAGCAAAAGGAAGGAGCGAACAGCTGTTAAGAAGCCATGGTTATGAAGCAGACATCGTGCAAACTGCATCTTCCTTTGATGAGACGCTGAATTTTACGAGCCAAGAACTGCAGCAAGTTGGACAGTCGTAAAGAGGGACACCGTGAATTATTCTGCTTCAATTTTTATTGTATATAAAACCAGTGGACATCAGGCCATTATTTACCGTTATCATGTATATATTTGTAATTACCAGTAGAGCCGGAATGCGCTAGCTTTAAGCACTTGTGACAGAATCACAGTTAAATGTTATGTCAACACAGCGAGATAATTTATATTTAGTGTTACAGAGTTCACGGGTTGTTTAATGATTATCAAATCCTCAGTTATATTTTTTGGTCGTCTTTTGGCTGTTTTGCGAGGCAAAAGCCAAGTTAGTGATAAATTTAAAAACGTAAACGAGCATTTTTTGTTTTAGGGAATTAAAAGTGCGTTTAGATGTAACTGTTCCCCTACTCTTTGTTTTAGTTCAATGCTCTTCAACGAAGTTTTGAAACATAAAAGTGACTTTGTGCCTTTAAGCGTATTTTGACTACACTTTGTGGGATTTCCACCACACTTGTTCTGTATTAAAGAAGTCCAGAAAACTTAACGATTGTTTTAATTGTTTGATCTAAAACTGGCTGCGAGTTTCTCACTACTGAATGTTCGGCTATATGAGTTGCTGATGAATCTGTAGGTGTTAGGCTGCAGTGCAAAATTACGGCTTGATCATGGCAAGTGGTAACTTCCACTCCAGCTCACTTTGTTCTCCACTCGAGCTCTGCCAGTAAAGGTTTTTAAGGATGTGGTGCTACTTGCAAATGCTTTGACAAAAGAGAAAATAAAAATACCTTTGTTACCCAACGGGGAAAATCAGAAACAACGAAAACATAAGCAGTTTGTCATAACATACATGTAAGCATAAATGATGCACAAATTTAGTCAAGTACACTGAAGATTAACACAGCAAGTTTGAAATGTTTTTCAAAATGTCAATGACCTCTTAATTGAAACTGCGAGAGTTGGGACTTCATATCCTTCGTTTGTGAACGTGGCTCATATCGCGAAAAAATAACGGACTGAATCGATTTCTAGCTTGGGGTAGACTACGAGCAGTCTAAAAGTTGAAGTTATTCAAGTTAGGGAACGAAACGATGAGAGAATCAGGTTTTCTGCATTCGCGTGGCATGCTAGGAAAAGAAAGAGACTGCTCGAAGTCTCGCAGTCTAAACTTCGGGTGACTTTCAGGTTTTGCCGTGACTTGTCTCTGCATGGCTAAAACATAGATTTGCTTTGTAAGAATTTTTTGCACCTGCAGTATTTTGGTTGTTATTGTTATCATGTGTTTTTCTCTTATTATATTTCACCTTGAGTATTTGCTGTTGTTTCTTTGCCCTCGCATCTTGTTCACAGAACAACTTGCTGTCAATGACGCAATACTTGTCACCAGTCTTCAAGAGGCGCTTGCACGTGGTACAGACAAAGCAAGTGTCGTGATACACATTCTGACCTGCGCGTAAAACCATGGCTTTAGCAGGAATTTGTTTGGCACAAGCTGTGCATACTCTGTATAACCTGCAACAGTTTCATAGCGCAACGTAAGCATTCAAATCGCTTTATTTCATTTTTATTTTTTTGTCTCATTGCCTGAGGCAAACCCACTAATAAGTCAAATGGAAGTGTTTGTCTGAATAATAACCTCCACTTGGCGCGAAAATACGCAGATTTTATCTGTAGACGTTATCTCTTCTGAGAAGCGCTGTGGAAGGAATACTGAGGAACACCTTTTTTGGGGGAGTGTCCCCAATTAGCCCACATGGGCTAAATACATTGACACTTAAATAAAGTTCTTACTTACCTACTTACTTAGCACCTTCACAGGGTGTCCTGGTATTAGACAGACATTTGACTAACATTTATTACTACCATAAAGGCTTAGAATAGCTTGGTTGTAAATTAACCATCTTTTGAGTTCAGTTACTGAATAAGATTGAAGCCAATAAAGTCCCAAATCATAGCTGATAAAATTTTTCCAAGTTATTTTTGTTTTCTTTTGTTTGTTTATTTGCTGCTTTTATCCTCGACGACACTATGTTCATGAACGTTTTATGTTATTTTGTGTTCTATGTAGCCACAGAGCATCAATTTTGTTGTCTTTTCGTGTTTAAGTCTTTTGTTTTTAATTTCAATTATATTGCGCATATTTGTTATTGTTGATAATTTAGCCAGTTATTTTCGTTTTCATGTTTCGTCTCTTGTTTCCATGGTACCGTGTAGCGTCTTCTGCTGTTGGCCCAGAGGGGAGCTCCCATACAAAAACAACGGGGGTGCGCGTCGCACCTTGCAGGGGTTAAAAACCCAGTTCAGGTACCTCTTGGTGCGTTCAGCCTCAAAAGGTCCACAGCGGGAAGTTTTGCGGTCCTTTTTAGGGTATTGAACCCAAGACTATATGACAGGATCTTGGTACCTCTTAGCGGTTCTTTTCAAAATTTCCGACGAGCACCCCCGTCCTCTAGCCCTGTATAGGGAAGTACCCCCGGACTGTTGGTTTTCTAGTTGTTGTTGTTCGGTGTGTTTTAGTCATCGTAGTTGCCACACAAATCGAGCAAGTTTCGTTATTTTTTGGTTATTTTTTTCCTGCTTTATTTTTAGTTCGTTTCCTGTTCTTTATGTTTGGCTTGTTTTTATTTGTTTCAGCGAATCGCTAGTTCAAGTGCAGGAAACCGAGACTGTGGAATTCGACTATATTGTATTGCATTGTATTGTACGCTGTTGTACTCTGATTGCAGCACTGAACGTACATTTTCCTCAGACCCCGCCAAGTTTCCGAAAGATAGCAAAAAATGTAGGCAATTTCTCAGAGCAAACAAAACAAATTGCTTGTAAGCGTCTCCTATGACATTTTGCTCGACTGTAAAATACATGCAAAGCAAAGCTCACTGGGTAATCTACAAGTAGCGCTTTTCACAGATGACATATCTTCAGATAACAGCAAAATGCGTTTTTTTTGTTTTAAAAAATAATAACATTAATATAAAACAAATCAGTTAACTAATTATACCAAGTGCCGCTGGATTTAGCACTGCTGTGCTAATTATGGAACTGTAATATAAACGAACAACTAATTCAGTGGACAGTGAACATAAGGGTTGGGAAGAACAGTTGGCTGTTTACTGCTGAACACAGTGGAAAACTTTAACTTGGAACTTAATCCTGACACAGATCTATGGTGGCAAGGTGGAGCCATGGAGACTTGAAAGAGGGACCTCCAGAGTTCAAATTCAGCGCCCTAAGTCGCTCTGCCGAGTCGCCCCTAAATTTATGTATCGATCAAAATAATAAAAAGAATATGGAATCGACAGCAGTTTTAGTTCATGATGTTTGCAGCTAGTGAGGACCTATTTTATGCACAATGTTGGTTGTCCTTAATTGATTGACTTTCTGCAAACATTGCAAGTTACAGGGGTTGAGGTTTTTCTTTACGCTAAAAGTGGTTCTGTAAGACGTTTTCCAGCCTGTAGTCGAATTACTTTTTGCGTTTTAGAAATTTACATTTTTCGTAGCAGTTCCTAAACAGGCAGGATCCATGTGTCCGTGAACACACCACTAGTTCAGTTTTGACAGCAGCTCTCGACAAAGATTTTCAAACCGACTATCAGAACGACTTAAATAGCTAGTTACCTGGTGTAATCATTTTTGCACAATATGGAGCTTCCTTTAACAAAACACGACTTGCCGACTTGATCCAGAACCACTCCGCACTGAGAACACTTCAAGCAGTTTGTATGCCAGTACTTCTCCACTGCAAGCAGCAGATACCGCTCCCTTATTTCTCCTTTACATCCTGCACAAATCTCGGCATGACTCAGTTTTGAGGCGCTCATCCTCACGATTGGTAGTGTTAAAGTAATATACGCAGTTAATACTGTTCAGTGAAAAACACTCAAGAGACTAAATTTGCTGAAATTATTTATCTGACGAAAGAGACATTACAAACCCGTGGAACAGACTTAAAAAACAACCAAATCGACGAAAACAAAATATAACTATAAACAAACAAAAAGGTACTTCTTTGGAATGAGTGACATGCTCGAGTTATGCGTTCATTGTCTTAGTTCAATTTTACTTTTACTTTTCGTAAGAAAATAGCACGAGAATCAAGTCTGTCACATTGCTGTATATATTTTCCTTCTTCATTTCATCACGATGAGAATAATTTAAATTAAGACGAATTTAAAGAGGAATCAGTAAGTAACAGTAACAGTTACAGTCAAAACAAATTCGTGCAAGAGTGTCTGATTGGAAGGTCCTCTGTAACCAGAGAAAGTCATTGCGGCTTTCCGTGAAGCAAAGGTTAAAGGTTCAAAGTAGTGCGTGCAAAACAACAGAAAGCTTATCAAACTCGAGAAAATAAAATCTCTCGTGACGTCATTAATTATCAGTGGATAATTGAAGAAGCGTGAAGACCGAAGTATACATGCATATGTGAATGGCTATATTTTTGCCAGCTCTGCTGAAAGACAAGTGGACACACAATGAACGTTTAACTTTACTTTGCTACAAATTAGCTATCAATTGAAAAACAAAAACAATTAAGCTCAGACTGTTTGAAACTAAAACAAGGAAAGAGAGTGTCAACAGAGCTTATGACAAACATATCACTACAGCCAATAACAAAATGTTATTTATTTTTCCCGTCATAGTCAGCCGCTGACTATCAAACTCGTCGCACACTAGTTAGTCGTTAAAATTTCCAGAGAATAGTTCTAACTGCTGTGTAATAAAAGCAACATCTTCAGCTACGAAAAAAAGTGGCATTAAGTTTCCCGTTCAAGAAATACAATTGGCCAAAATTAAAAACATTTACAAATTAAAGTAGGAGTAGTAATACAGAGTTTCATCGCAGGCATCCCGGAAGAAATTTAGCTCATTAACCAACCCTTCGTGGAAAATGAGAAGCGACTTCTCTTTATCCTCTGGAGTGAAGAAGAAGTCAACAAACTTCTCCAGCCTGCTTTTGTCGTTTGTGTCAGGCTTGTTGTCTTCAAACCAGCCATAATAAGGGTTCTTCTCGTCAACTGAATCAATGAGCTCACTGGCAATCCAAGGCCAGAGCATGGTGCATGGCAACATGGCTATACATAGGAACTTGGCATCTTGCCGGCTCAGAGCAGACTCGTAGCCCACATACATCTCGGCTGCTGGGCCCATCACCACGCTCTCAGTATTCTTAAGTCGCCAGGTTTTAACAAACTCTTGGTTGTAGCTCTTGTAGGTCTCCGACTGCACCCTGTAAAGCAAAGAAAATTCAGGTTTTCCTTGTACTTGCATCTGTTGAGCAGCGTAGTCAAATGCTCCGACTGCATTGAAGCAGTAGGCAGCATCTTGCACCATGTAACCACCATAGTCATCCGGATCAAGAGTTCCTGTAGCCATGCCTTGAATAAACTTGCTCTCTTTGGCAGCATTTCGGATTTTCATACTTGTCTCATTGTTGAACAAGTCTTGGCTGAAAGAACTTCGTCCTGGGAAAGATTCCTCTTGTGGTAAGACGTTGAAGTTAAATTTGATCTTCCTTGGGCTTTTGAGGTTTCGTCTACTTCTTTCTGAAAAGGAATACAAGGTCAGTTGGAAAATTGATAACAGTGATTCTGTGACTGACATATCCTCATATGTAAGAGAATGTCCATATAGCACTCAATTGTACTTTAATTTAATTGTTGGCCTGAATAAAGCTTCTGGATAAAAGCTGTTACGTATTCCTCCAAAGAAACGGATTAAATCATCTTAGACCAAATTGGTATTGGATCAAATTCTTACAAGATCTGAGAAAGATCTTTAAAAAAAAAATGGATGAAAGCAAGCGTCTACAGACATTACCAGCAGATAACGACGTTAAAAGCCGAGACCAAAGATTTAGAAAGTCTCCGAAAGTCTCGAAAACTTTCAGAGATGCAACAGAGAAACCTCACATGCTGTGAAAGTCACGGTGAAATGATACGCTCCAGCCAGGTGAGGACATGTGAAAGAAGCAAAAGGGTCCGTCTGTCCGTTTGTTCGTCCGTATGTCTTTCTCTCTGTCAGTCAGTCAGTCAGTCAGTCAGTCAGTCAGTCTGTCAGTCTGTCAGTCAGTCTGTCAGTCTGTCAGTCTGTCAGTCAGTCTGTCAGTCTGTCAGTCAGTCTGTCAGTCAGTCTGTCAGTCAGTCTGTCAGTCAGTCAGTCAGTCTGTCAGTCAGTCAGTCAGTCAGTCGGTCGGTCAGTCGGTCGGTCAGTTTGTCAGTCAGTCAGTTTGTCAGTCAGTCAGTTTGTCAGTCAGTCAGTCAGTTAGTCAGTCAGTCGGTCAGTCTATTTGTCTGTCTGTCTAGTCTGCTTTATTTGCTTTTTTGAGTCCATTTGAGATGTGACATTAGGAGGACAGAAATTAGCAATCTTCAACCAAGTTACTCAAACTCAAGTAGGAGTTAAGTATAAGGTTTCAACAACTTGCGGGAAAGGGTCTAGAGAGTAAAACGTGAACACTTTTTGGCTTCAGGGGTGGGCTGGGGGGAACCTCTCAAAGAAGATGGGGGCTACTCGGATACGCAAATACAGCCCTATTGCAAATGATTGAATTGATACCTTAATGCGTGTTTGAAGGTGAAATGCATTTTTGTTTTCATTGTAAACTATTCGATTCAAGAAATTCTCTTTTTGAGAAAATCAATGAACAAAATGGACTATTTATGCATTTCATTTAATTATGCTAGGAAAGTATTATTTCTTTTCAGTAGTACTGATCATATATATCTGACTTAGATTAACTGCTTGCTTTGTTTTTGGCCATGGAGAATAGAGAATAATTCAGATGTATCAATTCTGCAACTGTGATCAATTCACAAATCCACCTACTTTTCTTAAACATATTTCTTAATTGTCATCTTAACCCCACTATTATTTAACTTGTTGTTTATTGCCATGCATTGTTTCGGTAACTGATCATGCATAGAAACGGGAATATAGGATCTCGTGGCATCTCCGGTATCTCAGCGAGTTTCGAATATTTTTCACGGCCCATGGACCAAGCGTGACTCCTAAAGGAGAAATTTGCATCAATCTAAATAACTACTTACCTCTGATACGACTCATTGCAGCAGTTTTGTTATGCCAGAGAAGGAATCAACTGAAAGAGAATAAATGACATTTGAAATGATAAAACTCATGCCTTTTAAAAACGCGAATTGCATCATGCTCACTGCCTTGCCAGATGGGTCTGGAGATGGTGTGACCGATAGAACGGTGAAATATTGAAATGAACAATGCCATGGTTTCAGGATGCATGTTCTTGATTTGAGCGACTCAAGTTAAAAAAGGCGGCTGGAATCTTAACTTTGTCAAACAATATGAAGTATCGTAATAGATTATATCTAGGAGCTCGGGTGTGTTAGTCGGTTTTCACAGGCAGGGCGCTTGTTTTGCAAGTCACACGAGGTTATGAATCATGAGTCAAAAGTCAATAAGTCGACAAGCCTCAATATATTATAAGGCGGTGACGCACTACATAGCCCGAGTAGAAAGAGTAAAAAACGACAGGTTAGCCCGTTTACCGTTAACTTTTAGTAATGGCGATGCTTATAAAAATACAAACGAGCTCACTGACTGGTTTATTTGTTTCATTAACACTTCTGTCTCGATCCGAGATCAATTTCCATTAAGAAAGAGGATTACATCTGTAAAATACCATCTATACATCAGTATATACACTAAATCCATCGATTGAAAATGTGATTTCTTCACTTACCGCGAGGTGTTATATCCGTCAGTGTACTCCGATATGTCTTGTGCAATTCAGACTGATAATATAAACCCTCTAACGCTGTGTGAATCAGGGCTGAATATTCCGTATTGAGAACAATGGTAGTCGTGCAGACGTGCGTGATGTCACTTCACTTGACAACCGACCAGCAGTCATGCAACAGGGCTTTTAATTTAATTTAAAATGTTAGTAATAATCGCTTGCATTATAAAATTACTCGGCGTTTAGTACAAAAACTGCGAGCTGCGTTACGTGTCAACATTCAGCAGGGCAAGAGCAGGGCAACATTTCTGTAAAATGAAATTGCACACACCTTACCGGATTAGCAACTCCATTCAAGTTTATTCATCAAGATGGCTGCTTATTGTCCGTTTGTGGACAGAGTACATCATGCCTATTACTGATGTCGTAATCTTCTCCGTTTTTACTCGATATTTTGTTATACAAGTCGACTCCTAATTATTCAGGCTAAACTGCATTTTCCCGCATAGAAGTAGAAAGTTCTACTTGAGAAATTTTAAAACAAATATAAACAGTAGAGTAAGTATAATTACAGCTAATGTACATATTGCAGCTTTACCAGGGTTTTCAATTTTCACTAATCATAACATATTTTAACTAATCATAACAGGGCTGAGCGATCATTCATTTCACCCCGCCCTTTCTGGTTGGACAAAAAGAAATATTACTGAATGTTTTATATACATCAATGACGGTTACATAACGGCATTTTATTTGGGATCGACCACGCAGCTGCCAACCATTAAAACAAAGAGTTTTTTCTTTTGTGCTGGGCAACTTTGAAATACAAAAGGTCTGTTTTTCAATGATTGTAAACAGCAACTATGATGTTGACTTGGGTCCTGCTTTTGATTACCATGACCTTTGCTGGACGTGATTTCATTCATTTCATTTTTAAACGAAATCCTTCCCGCTTATCACGACCGCCTGAATACGTCAGCGGGCTATTGCAGAAACACAAATAATGATTAACCTGCACGTAACAGCTAAGACAATACTAGTTCAAATGTTTTCCTGAAGGTTTTAAATCATAAATGAAATTACAAGCTGTCCGTTTGCTTAATGGACTAGCTCTAGGAACTTTTGGGCTCAAATTACTCATTTGTATGAAACTGCATTCATTAATACAGGAGAAACACGTGAAACCCTCACGGAATCCTTCCGCCACAGACAACGGCGAAGATTTTTTCTAAAATTTTTATCACAGAACGCGTAAATAAACGGGTAAAATATTGAGCTTGTCTGGGAGATGCAATCAAACAAGGGCCTTATAGGGAGCTTTTGATAAGTTATCCTGCCCGTTTTAGCGGGGTAAGATGCAAATATATCGAGAATCATTATTGGGCCCCAGCTAAGAAGAAAACTGAAAACTACTAGGACAAACATCTGAGTTGCTTTAAGCTTCGCCTTTGCACAGCTACTGTTTATGCTGTTGTTCGTCTTTGTCCTTTTCCACAGAAAGACTGTTATCTTGGTGTAGGCAAATGTGATCACAATTAGCGGTACCACAAATGCGAACACAAAATACACTGTAAAGGCAACCTTCCGCTCCAGTGAATCCGGTTTCCCAGGAGTGCAGTGTCTATGGAACGGTTTGGAATCTGAACTAACTGCTGCATCGTTGCTGGTCAAGTTTGATGAAGAAATTGAAAGATGATACAGCTGACTGCGGAGTTTGATACGAGGAGAGAGTGAAGCGCTGCCGATAAAGCCCGAGCAAATTACCAGAGCATAAAACCAGATGAAAATTACAGTGATATATTTCCTGGTCTTAATTGTCAGGGCTCGGAGAGGAAATAAAATGTGGATGTAGCGATCGATGGCAATTCCTGTGAGAAGCACAAAAGTTACCGCGGCACATGTAAACTGCGAGAATATAACCAGTTGGCAGTGAACTGTATTAGATGAGTACAAGTTTTCGCGGTCTTTAGTCCGTTGAGGGAAAGTTATTGCTCTGAACACAAGATCCGTGATGGACAAATGGAGGAGAAAAAAGTTGGATAGTTTTGTGGGCGATCGGCCAATTTTACCTTTGGCCAAAACACAGCAAACAATGATATTCTCCACAGCTCCTAGAACCACAAAGGCACAGCTTATGTTAAACAAGGTTGAGAAGTATGTTTCTCGATCGCTCCTGAATGTTTTTTCCTGGAGCAAGTAATCATTGAACGTTGAAACGTTGACAGGCATGTTTCCGAGCAGGTACTGGACTATTCCAGACAGGACTATCTCGCAACTCCTTGTTTGTGACCAATGCTTCACTGTTTCTATGTGAATCCAGAATCTTATCTGTGTTGGTGGCCTCTCTTCTTCTTATTGCGACGTCTACAGTTAGCTGCATTAAATGGTAATACACCCCGTCTTAATAACATACTTTCATTTAAACTGTAGGTTATTTGCATTAGAATACTGCAAAAGGCTATTGGTTGATCGGCTAGTAGATAAATACTCTATTAATTAAAAACTAGTTTTTGCTCTTATCAGTCGTGTCTTAAAATGTTAGATATGTTTGTAGTGTTTTCTTCTCGGAGAGAAGTTCTGCAAACGCCACTAGTTTAATCCGGCTAACCTTACATTGCAGTCTCTGCGGGTAGTGTTAAAATACAGGTTGCGATACAGCACTAAAGATTTGAGTTTCAGCAAGCTTTAGTTTAGACAGTGCAGCGTTGTTTATAGATTCACGACTCACTCAATAAACAGAAAGTAACTAGTCCTTTGAGAAGGTAACTTTGCAGTCACAGCTGTTCATTTGTTAACTTTTCAACGGTAAACAAAAAATCTGAAATCCAGATGTCACTCGATTGCCACCTACGACTGTCACTCAAAAAGGGGCATTTTCTTTATACGAGTGTGAGAGTATAACCTAACGATCAAGCAGCCGTGAGATTGTTTAAATAAAGCTGACAGAGAAAACATAATTCGCACGTTTTACTTAGTGACAAAGCCAAAAAAGGCACATAAAATTAAAAAGATATAAGTACATAGTGAGAAAACAAACGACCTGAAACAACGGTTACGTTTGCAGCTGAGCCTACCTTATTTACAAATCATGTGCTCCTAAGAAAACGGAAACACGTTCACAAAATTTGCTTTATTTTCTGATTGCGTTGCGATAATTTTAGCTCTTTTTTCCATCACCGGCTGCTGACACTAGGCTACTTCCTAGGCGGCCAGTAACAATGATAACGATAATAGTACAAATTAGGAGATGGTTTCTAAATCAAATACATATATGCAAAACTAAATGATTCTCTGTACGGCTGGTATATACAGTGAAATGCAGGTTCCTGTATCTGCGCGAAACGGGCAAAAGTTTGGTCGATACAGTGGGTGTCAAAAACGGAAAATTTTTAACCGTATAACGTAAAAAATGTGAAACACTTTTTACCGTGTGATAACGCAGCTAGAGGGAGTTATAACAGTTATCAAAGGAAAAAAGATCACTTGCTCGGTCGATGAGTTGTAATTTTTTATTGGAGGGGGGGGGGGGTTGGGGGGTAATTTCGCTGACCAGTCTAATTCGCGAGAGGATGGAGAGGAGCTACATCTGCCCGGCATTAACTGTGAACAAAATGGCTGCCCGGTCCTCCGTGTTTGGAGTTGATCTACTGCTCCCAAGCTAGACACTATTCGGTATATAACATAGCCGTAGATGTATAATTTGATCGATCGATAGCTTTGGCGGCTTTTAACCGAAGCTTTGCCAATTGAAAAGTCATGTGCGAGGCTTTCACTCTCGAAAAGTGTTTTTTCTCCGCGAGTTATTGCAAATCCCCATACTGTCTTTATTTTCCAATGCCTATATAAACACAAACCATCCGTTAGTAGCTCGGAGAAATTTAAAAGGTTCCATTAACTGCCAGGATCGAAACCTGTAACTTTCAGATTTCCGCATCTAATCTTACCATTTCTCTAACCTGCAACTGATGAAACTTCAAAAAGTAGCCACCTTAAAGAAGGGAGCCCTCCGAAAGTAGCGAGGAACCCCCCGAATATAGTGAGACCAAGGTTTAGTGTAAGTTCCCTTTAACAGTGACCATGGGTTAAGCGGACTACATATGGATATTTATGTGACTAGCTATGGACAATCAGCATCCCAGTTTTGTGCATAAAAAACTGATTTGGGAATCAATTCCACTTAGCCTAAAAAACGTACGATATAATCCCCTTAAGAAGCAGTATTAATTAGCAGCACCTCTTAAATACTAAAAATAAAGTTAATAATAGTCACTGGCTTGTATTTCTGTAATTTATTTTCAGTAATGCATTTTCCTGGTATTTTTAGTAATGCATTCTTCTGTAATATGTTTTTGTTCCACCACATTTAGCTCAACATGGTGGCAACCAGGTCGAAAGCCATTGGCTACTCTGGTTACCACGCACATAATTTTTTTTATTCTTTCCATCATAGCCATATACAACATATATTTCTCTTTTTATGTTTATTTATAGGAAAAGCCAAAGCCAAGACAATTTCAAAACTCTCGGCAAAGGATGGCGTGGGTAACCCTCCTGTTAGGGAAACAGGCCTTAATTTTCACGCATGTCATGTTCTTTATCAACCGTATAAGGGGATGTGTGCACGAAGGGGAAAAGATCGTCGAAGATCCTAGAAGGAAGATCATCTCAACGCTATGTGTTTCCTGTATTCAGTTTACATGCAAAGGCCCAGGCGCTAGGATCTTCCTAGAACTAGGATTTCCATGGCTGAGAGATCGTTAGATCAAGTATGTAAACTGCATTCGCTCTGCAAAGATCCTACTAGTCCCACTATAAGGTTAAGCAAAAAAATAAACAGATAAACAAACATTTTCCACTTGATAACCACCTCGACAGAAATTTCTGTTTACAAACCAAACAAAAGGTTGCTTCGCCTTCTATGATCTTTTTGGTGTGGGAATCTTCCTCCCTCCGTAATATTGACAAGACCCTGACATGACGAAGAAACCATCTTGTACTGATGACATGTGTACTCCGCCTCGTGTAAGGTCAACCAGCGGAATACGTGCTGCACGTGCGTGCACTGTTGGGTATTGCATGCTGTCACCCAGCTGATCACATGCTGCACGTGAGTGTACTGCTAAGTATAGCGTGCTGTCACCCAGGTAATCACGTGCTGCTCGTGCATGCACTGCTGGTTATTGCGTGCTGTCACCCACCAGATCACGTGCTACGCGTGCTTGCACTGTCAGCTTCTTCTACATTGCTCTTGTCACGTGGGGGCCATTAAAGTCCAGTTTATTCTGATTAGGTTTTTGTCTTAACAGAGGTTAGTGATTGCGGTCGACATTACGGTGGCCCAAAGCCAATGAAAAATTATTTCTTTTGGTCTTGCTTTCAAGTCGCCGCGGGTTTCTGGAGTAAACGGACTGAGAGGAAGACTATTCAGGCACCTTGATGTTTTGGAAAATTGCGATTTGTATGAAATTATTGGAATACATTTTTCCAATGGGAAATCGCCGAACTGGATTGTTTCAGGCATAGAACTGAGTATTGTCTCAAGAAAATAGCGAGGAAAACACAGGGCTCAGCCAAAAATGCTATGAACATTTCAGTAAACCTAAATTCTATAAATATCTTAATATTTTTTAAATATCTGGGAAACGTCTAAATATACCGAAAAATATCCGGATATTTGTGGAAAAGACTAGATCATATCGATAGATAGGTCCTTCGAAATTATACATCATAGACGAGTCGAGCACATGAAAAATAAAGGTTGGTCCAGCAGCTACACGTAATGTTTATCATAGTTAATGTCAAAGACCTCTCTCTGATAAGCTCTTGTTTTGAGAACCAAACTTAAACGCAAATATCTTACTTGGATTCGACTTTAGCTCATTGTGCTAGCATTATATTCAGGCATTTTAGTAAGGCGAGCATTAAAGGGCCCTAGTCAGCCATAACTTTGTCTTTGTTTACATGCAAGTGTTTGGCTATTATATTTTATTCGGAGCATGTCGAAGCGAAGGAAATCACTGTGAAACCATTAAGGATAATTAGACATACTTTCAGGAACACAGTAAAGCAATAAGATTTCGCTTCACCATGCAATATCAATAATTTCCATGGCATCGAAACTGGCGGAGGCTGACTAGGACGACTAGGGACCTTTAATGACTCCGTCAATTCCAAGCCTGCTTATCACCTCCCCCGGGGAGTATCGGGCATTTGTAATTATTTTTTTGAAACAAATGTCGCAAATACCCCACGGGTGGGGGCTAGATCAGACTATTTGTACAAATCTCTTCCGCGGATCTTTGAAAGGACTGCAAATGCCCGACCAAAGGGACAAGGTCAAAATTTTATTTGTTTGATTTGAGGGTGGAAGCAATCATTGCTCAGAAATAAGTGGTTTGGGAGCAGTGCACCTCCGGAGAAAAACAAAACTTAACAAATTGCCTGACAACTGGCATTTCATTTCGTCAGGGACTCAATTCTGTTTGACTACCACCACGGGGAAGGGGGCGCGGAGTACTCCGGGAAAAGTGGGGATGGGGTGTGCGGCGCACTTCCTAAAACCCTTACCCTATTTACGACTAAAATCTGAAATTTTTGCTACCCTATTTATGACCTGACCAAAAATTCAATACCCTATTTACGACCGTTTCGGCTGGCAAAGTTGCCCTAAACATAAGTTCTGAAGGGCGTTTGTTGATGGTGTAATCGATAAGGAAGAAAAAGTAGCTTCTTCTAAGAAACATACCCAATTCAAGACTAGAGTGCAAAAACCATGCCCTATTTATGACCGAAACGGCTGAAAAATCACACCCTTTGGGGCCGCACATACCTATATAGCCTATATAAGGGCGTGCCCCCCCCCCCCTGGACTACCACTGAGTTGGCTACGTTTTGATCTCTTTCAAACATTGTTATTGAATAATAATAACAGACAAGCCCATTCGAATTGAACGCCCTGATTCGGACGTTCGTATTTAAAGGTCTTGAAAAGTTCGTCAATTCATTTGTTTTCCTAACTCTCGGTATAGTTTGATAGCCAGCTCTATAACCTTTAATTTGATATGGGGCATTGGATATCTGCGGTTTGAACCGGACGCGCTACATCGCTTGGACGTGAGACCCCTCTAAAGGTATACGATAACCTTCAGAAAACAGATTCCACGCGCGCTCGGCTTGTTGGATAATGAAATAATTTTAGCCTAGCTATCAAATCATATCCAACGCATGCTTGTCAGTGGAATAACTGTTAAATATCCGAGAGGTCTAGTCACATATCAACTTGTGGGTTGAGATCTTGGGATCATAAGAGAAGAAATGTTGACTGTATTTACGGTATTTGTTACTATCATCCCCACGCCCCCTCCCTCCGCCCCTTCCAAAAAGGCAGATTTCATGACGGGAGAGGGAATTTTAATGTTAACTGAAGCATTGAGTTGGAAATATCCTGCGTAGCTCGCGGTTTAGTCAGTTTCCGTTGGGAAAAAGCCTTATTTAACCACGGCTTAAAGATTAAAAATACGTCTGGGTTACGGAGCTTGGTGGGATAAAATAATGGAAGAAAGAAGACAGCAACAGTACAACTGGTACTTTAACACAATACCTCTGTTTATTTCAGTGACTGTTTTGGTTCAGACGATAATTAACACATATTAAATAGACGGCATCTTTGAGTTTTGATTTGTT
Source organism: Orbicella franksi (assembly GCF_964199315.1). Lineage (NCBI taxonomy): Eukaryota > Metazoa > Cnidaria > Anthozoa > Scleractinia > Merulinidae > Orbicella > Orbicella franksi. The sequence continues at coordinate 3,192,481 of NC_138145.1, read as the reverse complement.
TAAACATTTCAATATAAATACAAAATGAAAGCGATTCGAAGTGTAATCTTACATGATTTTTGAGAACTAGTGTCCGTATTGTGTTAAGTCCAGAATGAATATGATGAAACAAAAAGAACGCGACAATCCTATGGTGGAAAGCTAACTTTAAAAATACTTCAACGCAAAACGAATCACATTGTATGTCGAGCGACTGACTGAGCTCTTTCACGTGTAAACAATTAGATTATGAGCTCGAGATTTCTATGTCGCGTGATAGTTGACGAGGGCGCAGCCCAAGCCGACTATCACGCAAAGAAATCAAGAGCGAGTAATCTAATTGTTTTAGTATAAATCTACTAGTTATTCAAAACTTTATCTAAATATTCTTCACAGACTCTTCGAAAACGTCAAGAAGCGGCCCTCGGTTTGTTAACAAGGGCACACTGCTACGCTCCTCACCATCGATCACAGAATAGTTAGTGAGTAGTGTAGCCAATCAGAGAACGGCATTTGTGATAGAACGCTGGTAGATTTATACTAAAAGGTGATATACTATGCACGTACCAATTATGTTTGGTTTCATTAAAAAAATACAAAACTGTATTAACATGGCCAAAATGACCTTATCATTTGGATTATATCCTGAAGTTATGTCAGTTGCAATGCAACTGTTCCTTAAGTTGATTACACGTACTTATTTCACTGATATTGCTAAAGGTGTCTTGTCTTGATAAATAAAATATGTATTCTGAAGGCTTATTTGAATGAGAGAAGCTGAAATTAGATTCTCCACCGGTAACAATAGGCAGTCGATATATAAAAATATAGTGTCCAGAGTTGAATAGTATAAATATATAGTGTCTTGCATTTATAAAATCGAACAAAGTTTTACAAAGCAATCCTTTCTGTTTTACCTTGTCAATTCATTACGCAAGTTTTAGAAAATACTCTTCAGACTTAAGAACGATTCTTAAACGAAGCAAGACAGTATTTGAAAAATTTGTAGTTTATAATATGTTTCATACAACAAAAGCCACACTTGTAACACTTCCGAACAACGTTTACACCCCACCCCCCTCTGTAGCTAGTGCACGCTGTAATACAAATAACTTTACCTCCATCTTGTTGGTAATTGCAGTCGTGCAAACATCGCTTGGCCTATAAGCTACTTCTAAAACTTCGTTTAATTAATCGATTGTTGGATTTTGAGGTGATTCAGTTTTAAGAAGAAAATGTGCGACGAACAATTTTCTTCCTTTTTCTGTCGTCTATGACGTCACTCCTACCTGGCTGGCTATCGTGGCAAACATCACCCACATACGTCACATCCACGTGTTTTCCTTTTTCTTTCCGGATGACAAATCTCACTTTCACGTTACACTCTGGTCGCTTGCATTCCGCTCCTCCTCTGAAGAACACCGCTGAGTGGATTTTCCGCGAGTTTTCTGATCTCACGTGATTATTCTTGAAGCGCAAACTGCACCATGGGTTGCTTTCTTTAACTTTGCTGAGGAAGATTCGCGTCCAGTCGCCACTCAACAATCGGCCGCCGCTTGGAAATGTGTTGATTGGAATTCTCGCCCAGTCCTCTTTCGTCAACTTAAATCTTGCGGTTGTTCCATCGATGTTCTTACGAAAATACTTTTTTTGTTTTCTGTTTCCATCATCATCAGATGAGTCTGAATCATCCGAATATTCCTGGAAACATTTAAGATAAGCTCTTATACACACTTAAAATATCCAATTAGTTATTTAACTTTAATTGTTAAAGAGAATAATAATAATAATAATAGAATAAGAATAATAAGAGAATCCATAAAAATAAGAGAATCCATAAAAATAAGAGAATCCACCAGAAGTATGAGTAAAAAGTGGAAAAAGCTTTGTACGAAGAGTATTTACATCTATTGTAAACTTCTAGGCGACTATTTTAAATATTTTCTCAAAAGAAATCATTTCTAACAACACCAATGTCGAAAACAAATTTTGAAGTTCATAAGAAACAATTGAAAGTACTGGTGAAATGAAAATGATGATGAAATTTTACCTGTGTTTGCATATTTTCTCGGAGCTTTGAAATTTATTTCCTCGAGTTCCCATGGAAAATGTTTTGGGTGTTATTTCAGGCAACTGTTCATATTTATAGCTCATAGAAAATGCAAACAGGACTGTAATGTACTTAACATTATTCTGGTACAAGTTTTTTGTCCACTAAAAACTGAGATTGCTCGATTTCCTATCGGATTTCGTCATTATCTTTAAGACAAGCCTTAACAAAGAGAAAATACATGTAAATAATGAAAGAAATCCGAAAGAAAGAAGGAAATCAATAAAAGCTCTTACCATTCTCTGTTCAGCAAAATCCTGTCGTGAATAATCCAGATTTTTCAAGGGCATCATGTAGGAAGTGGAATCAACCTGTTTTCAAATAGTACAGGAATTTCTTTAATTAAGTACAAATACGGATTGCAGCTTGGTGCATGCAGCTGTTAACAACACGCAGTAAAACGGAATTGCCATTTGTCTTTAACTACACTTCAACTGAAATTTCAACGAGTGTCACATTTTAACCTACAAATAAAAAGGGTACAACATGATGCCACAGGCACACCTAGGGATTGAAGCTTGTGCAGTAATAGGCCATTTCCGAATTACCTTTAGCCTTTTTCTTAAAGCGAATCTTGGTGTTCATCCCTTCATATGAAAATGAGTTTTCATTCACATGCAAATTAAACTGATTTTCGTATGAATGGTTGTACGCCAGGCCTCGCTTTGACAGAGAGGCATAAGGCAACTCCGAAATGGGCCATTAGGCGTGCAGGGAAATACGGCATTCCCGTTAAATAAAGAGTGGAAAGTGGCAAGCATGTATGGTGGAAAGGTTCGGATATGGCGGCTACTTACGGGTACAGTCAGATTACAAGTACATGTATTGACCGACTAATTTGGTAAATGTTCAGCTTACACCAGGATACTCAGAAGATCGTCAAGTGTGACAAAAGAATCCTTGATACAGGAAGAACTTTACCTGACTCTTGATTATTTTAAATATCTCAGTGATTGTCGATCAAAGTGACGTTGCTAAACCAGACCTTGGAACACAAACTTATGACCCCATCAAAGAAGACTTTTTGTGGTATTCCTTCGTAGATGATGGGAAGTGCATCCAAACAAGGAGTAGTTTAGAGAGACCTTGACATGTCTTACACTACTACATCATTTCACATGGAGACCAATCCTACCCACCATTTGCAACTATTTGCAACAATTTACAACACCGATTCAACTAAGAGTTTTTATAATTTATGTTGTTTGAAATTTTCATGGTACATTAAACTTGCATTTGGAGGATTGGATTTGAAAGAATTCTACATACAATCAATCTACATACAATCAATCTACCTAAACTACGCCCCTGAAAACAACTAAACAGTACGTTACCTTATATGGCACATGGGATAGCGCTGAAGCAGCGGTGGGACGATTGACGGGCACCATGATAACTGAAGGGCGTGGCGCTTCCAAACCAAAAGCAGGAAAGTGTGAAGATTCGTTTTGGGCATGACAACAACAATTACAACTGAGGGTACCCCTTTGTTTGTTTGACATCATACCATGGGAGAGAGGCTTGGTTAGTTGTGGACTGTGTGAATTGTAGCCACCATGATACGCGGACATTTCGTTGTGGTGGTTCATCTGATAATACATATTTGCTTCAAGTTGGGAACCTGGCATGTCTCCGTGGGTAGCCATGTGATAAAGAGGTGTGGTCATATAAACTGATGGAATGTTGGTAGACATCTGCTGAGTGGACACAATCTCAGGAGTACCATTCTGGTAAGTAGACAATGTCCCCTCTGTATCAGCCTGATAAGGTGATAACGTGCCATTGGTACTTATTTGATAAGCTGACGACGAGTATTGGTTACTTATCTGTGAAATACTTGGAGTATGGCTAAGATGGTTAGATGGTAATATCTCAGGTTCGTGGGAATTTAATGTGAAAGACATTCCTCTTTCTTTTCCTGCTGTTTCGGTTAGTGGATCCCCATTAAGGATGCTTGACTGATTCACTGAAGCGCGCACTTCGGTTTCCACTGGATACCTTTCCTCTTGGCTTATCATGTTCTTTGACAGCTGTCCATCAGGAACACTTTCTGCCAGTGGACTTTTCGTATTTGGGTCGACTTCAAATCTTGGTTGTGTCTTTTGGTCGCTCGACTTATCCACTTGACTTGCTGTCTGATTAAAGGCCAACCGTTCGTCCTCAACAGCGCTGTTTTTCATCTGACCATAATTACTAACCACAGGTTCATTTTTGACAACGTTTTGATCAGATGTTGCTCCTTGGACGTTACTTATTTGAATATTGAGTACATCTTCTTCAGTGTTGATTTCTCCAAGTGAAGGTACTTCATAGACTATCTCCTGTGGCAATAAAATTGTTTCTTGACTAACCGTGTTGCAAGGTGAACTTAATTTCTCTGTCTTGACAACAGACATCCCGTTAATGGAGATCACTTCACTGCTGTGCCCATTGCAACTTGACTGGACACTTTCCACCTTGATTGGACAACCATTCGTGATATCATTTAAGGAGTACATGGCGGCACTTTGTTGCTATCCCTGTTGATTGGTCACTTGTCTATGCCAAGTTTAAACTGTGGAGAATAAGAAGCATTCAGTGAAAAAAGGTGTTCAGAGAAATCAGTACATTTAACAGCATCATAACACACCGGAACTCACACATTGTGTCTCCTCGTGCGAGGGATTTTTACGTGCGCTCGCGTGCTCGGTCATTCGACCAACCCAACCAAGGATTAAGTAATCGAAATCAAGAACGATTTTCATTTGCGTGTCTACAGTAATTCGCATTTAACGATTGGCTCAAAAAACTCGCGCCACCTTAGGCGTACGGGCACCTTCGGACTTGGGGGGGAGGTGACCTTATTCCCCGCAAAAATTACGCAATGCCCGAAAGCGTGAGTGTTGTTCAAACGCACTCAAATCGCAGTAAAAACAAAAACGTTCACACGTCTAATGAAACTGTTATCATTCCAAAAAGAGTTGTTTTGAAACCTCGCATACTCTATGACCTCAATCATGTCACGAAACCATTGCGGTGTAAAATTTTCCTGCCCGTCTTGTGGCTTTTGTCAGTTCTAGTTTCTTTGATAAACTCTTACAGCTCTACTTCCCACATAATCCGCCTAGACATTGGTTGCATTAAAAATGTTTCCTATACTATACGTGTGCGTACTCTTAGAGCTGTACTTCCCACATAATCCGCCTAGACATTGGTTTCATTAAAAATGTTTCCTATACTATACGTGTGCGCCGGTTATTTAACTTTGAATGATGATAAAACGTCAGTAACGTAGATCTCGTGATATCAGTGCAAGAATTTATATTTAGTGCTAGTAAATGAGCCTCGGCCTGTCTACTGTAAACTACATGTAACCCAAATCAAGGACCAAAATAAAACAGCACGACACGAGCCAAATCGATACTGCATGTCTTTTAGTGGTACCCTCAGGGGCACCCAACGAAGGTTCACTTAAATGCGTAAATACACTGTTTTAGGCTATCTAGAGTGCTTTCTAAAGCTCTGCAGGTTAATTTTAAGCTGCGTTATATATGTTGTTTATCTGTCCTGTCATTCTAGAATCTTCTTGAATTTATTAGCTAAGGGCTTTTATGTCCATTTCCCGAAGACATTAGCAGTTGTGGCCTTTCTCAGATCATAGGTGGGCTTTCTTTGGTAACCACAGACATTTTATCAGTCATTATATTTCGCATATCACGAAAATTCGAGGAGCTCATTCACTTAAGAAAATCGGAGGAGATTAAAGGTCTTCCGAACAGATAAATTATCCAAACAATCCGTTGGGTGCCCTGCACTTTGTCCCGGATTCCTAAGGACTGTATTTGGCTCAAACAAATCTCGCCACTATCACAAACAAATTGTATTAATTAACTTTATCGCGTCCACCTTCCTTACATCAAAGAATAACGTAAATCGGAGAATTCGTAAAATTGAATGACATAAGATTTGAGCATTTTAATCAGCACTAACAATAATTTATTCTGGAGGTCGTAGAGTGTGATCGTGTATTATTCTATATGAATAACAATTCCCACTAACTGTTTAAAAACATATTATAGAGGTTTTGTAAATGCTTAAACAACCTTACAATGAATTTGGATTGGATTTAAGACTGGAATTAACATGGACAAGTGCGAAAAGAATATTCTTATGCAAGTCAGTTTTCTTAGAAAAAAACAATAATATTAATCGGTCAGAATTTAAGTCACTGAGAACAAACACGAAATCATACAAACTCTGTTCACTCGAGCTGACTCGCCAGGCATCAAGCAATTGACTCTGATCAACACGTGTTCACATGGACTGTGGACATTCCAAATGCGAGAGGCTGTTTGAGCTGCAGGACAATTTTGCAAACTTACGTTTGAGTGACTTTCGATGTTACGCTCTCATCAATTTGCAGCTGAAGAGCGGTGGAATGCACATATCAAGTGCCACGATGGAAAGACGTGAAACGCAACACCGATAACACGTCTGGGCAAATGTCTTTACCTCGTCGTAAAACGAAAACACATTACTGAATGTTATCATCGCTACGCTTTTGTTCCTCCTTCCCATTATTACCTCCGTATTCATTTAGAATAAGTTATCGACGGGAGAACGTACCAATTAAAACAAAACGCAGACGTTGTGGACTCTAGCATTGCTAGCATGTAGAAGCAAACCACACAGGACTGGATTACGAACGGAGCAATCGATGCTCTTTTCTACAGAACAACACCACCACAGAGGTTAAAACAGTGCTGTGAAGCTCAGTCTCGACAAGCTTGCCACGACCCGAAGCCACAAATATGTAAATTATATTTGAAAACAAGTAAGACTCAGCCATGGGTATCTGTATCACGCAAAAACATCTTCAGCAAACAAGAATCTACACTTTGAGTACAACACAGCACAAAGGACAATTTCCTCACAAAGTTATCATGGCAGTGAAAATTTCCGAGTTCAATTTAGTTAACATGGCACACATCAGTAGGGTCAAAACTCATGGCCTCAGGGCCTTCTTGGCTTGCCCTCGTGTGTTGCTATGAGAGCTAAAGAAAGTTACAAAAAATGTCAGCTCTTGTTTCTCCAGCCTTTTCGAAACCTCAAACGGGCAGAAGAACGAGTTATTTAAACATTGGAAAACAAAAGGTACGTGAAATTTTCAGCAAAATTCTCATGTAAGAATCCGCTTCCTCTCTTTGCATATTTTACTGCGATACTGAGCGAGCTTTCAATAACTTTGAATAGCCTCTTGTTTAATTTGCCTTTTGACTTGCTAACCATGACACAATAAGTTACCAATATTCCATACCCTTCACACTCTTGGAGACCTCTAATCCACGAGGAACACTTGTTTTCTTCCAATTCTAACAGTCATTTGTTGAAAAGCGAAGCACGATCGAAAGAATTTGTTCTTCTTGTAGCGCGGCGTGACAAATTAGTATTCAAATGACAGTCGCGTCTTGTGTTAATAATTACGTTTTGCATCACAAAACATGCTTTAACGCGCTCTTTTGAAATAACCCATCACCTCAGCTAAGGAAAACACAATAAAGAGAAATAAGTGTTGTTGGCTTCACGAAGAAATCATTTGTCGCTTCCTATCGCCCATAGGAATACGATTCCGCGCTTCATTCCGCTACTTGTGCTACAAAGCATTCGAAGTGCCTGATAGTGTTCAAATTCCCTGTCAGTACACGAATGAACAAAATCATCTGAATCTGAGGAATTTTGCCCTCCCGTTAAAACGTACCTGATCTGAGTTGTGTCAGCAACGCTGATTAAAAATTTAAAGGTATTGGAACTCTCTGGCGCTAGATGTAAACTCAGTTTGGGAGGTGACTTTTACAAAGTACGTTTACCATCAATTACAACACAACGGATTTGATAGCCACAATCAGCAATGTAGAATATTTGCAAGAATAAGCCTTCGTCGAAGGCAACGTAATCCATTTGCTAAAGTAGTAAGCTGCTGAGTATTTCAAATACTTACAAAGATTGTTTGTCCAAGGGGCAAACCTCGGTGACTAACCTTTCATGTGGAGCGCACACTGTCGTGGGAGCATAATTATTCATGTCAGCCAGTGGGCACATGCGCGCTGGATGTGCTGGGGTAAATCAATCATTACGTTTCACTGAACTCAAAGGTCATCATAAATCAGCATGTTGAAATATCTTTGACACAGTGTCACTTCTCAAAGAACCTCGTGACCGTGACTTATCGAGTTTCATCCAACTTTACTCACGTTCGCTTTGTTTAGTTGTTTACCTTGTGTGTTTAACCCATTTGCAAATAAATCCAGACCCTTTCACAACTTTTACGTTGAAGTACTAAGGTCGACGGCTACTCCTGTCGTCGGAACCAAAACGATGGAAAACGTTTATAACAATAAAAAAAACCCGCCCCCTCCCCCCACCCCCCCGCCTCCCCGTTTCTCCATCCAAACACAGCTTCATCATTTTGGGTATTCGGGTTCAGATGTCAGTACGTGCATGCACGCTACCAAATACGTGAGCACATGTAATGCCATTATTTTCCTCCTCAAAAGCAACATTTTCTAATAAAACATAACCAGGACGATGAAATATCGATTAGTCGAATAGAATATTTAGGAAGCCGTTTATAAAGTCAATTCGCACCGAATAATGATAACAATATTGTTTATCACTGGTGAGCTTGGGCTCATAAGTAGTGGCTCAAATCTTGAGAAATAAAGGCAATATTAAACAAATATTTAGTTCTTTTCCTCCTCAATAGGGCATTTCAAGTATATTTGGCGCATAATATACATAACGTTGCTGCTGAAATTCAATGCAGATTTCTTATCAATAAGAAATCAACATAGTTGCAGCGGGTGGTGGTTCATAATCCTATTTCACGCATAAAGTACCCCCTCTTTCGTACGCTCATGTTTGCCGAACTCACGCGTCACGCATAACGCACGTTCGATGCAGATTTTAAAAATAAACGAGTGAGGTATGCTCAGATGGCTCACATGATGATCACTTATCCCTGACCGGTATACTAATCCCTGAGCGGTGGAGGGAAAGTCATGGGAAAGTCATCCAATAAAGTTTTATTAAGGGTTCCGCCTCGAGAACGTACCCTACCCAATTACATGCCATTCAACTATTGGGATTGGGAGGGCAATATACGGTATCTTCCGTGTAAAATAGTAATCTCTTCTTATACCTATTGTTGATCAAAGCTGATAAAAGGCGAAGTGAAGAGGGGTTTTGGCTAACAAGCCGAGAAAGTCAGTTTACTTAAGTTTCACTTTCAAGCTGAGTCTCGATCCGTCTTATTATATTGTTCAGTTGTTGCCACTTGCAAGTTGTACTTGACAGTGTAAATTCATAAGGCCATCCCTGATCCGCAGAAGAAGTCACAACATATAACAAAGGGGTAATTTTACGTCTCGATGCATGTGTGAGCGTTGGCCCATTTATTGCCATTGTTAGCATGAAGCAATACCTGGAACAAGCTGATGACTCAGTGCAGAATTGACTCCTTTGAAGAATTCTCGGGAAAGCGTTGCGATAGAAGAGATAAACGCTAGACAAACTATTGAGCTGCCTCGGAGGGAAAGTGAATTCACTTAACTATTTATCAACTTGAATTTGCTAAAGGCAGGATGGGCTGTTAAACTTAACAGCCATTGTGTCCATTGTTTCTGAATCAGTCAGATGCGAGTAGATCCGGGGCGTAGATAAGCCCGAATGTTGAATTAGTTCGGTGTTTAATTCTAATAACTACAATTTTGTTTATCTGTTGATATCTTCCGTAAAACCTACATGAGCATTTGTCGTTCTGTTTGCGGGAAAGGCGCGATAAAGCTTGCACATGCGCCGAACCGTGAAACTTTGGAAAATTTCAGGTTTAGTAGGTCTGTTCAAAACATTGTCACCACTGTCTACTCTACAGGCATTTTTTATTTGTTTTTTCTTAGCCGCAAGGGGCGACTAGTTAATTATTATATTTTTTACTATCGCGCGGGCGACTAGGGTCAACCACGTTTGAAAAAAAATATGTCCGCAATGCGTACATGCGTGCGCTCCTGAAGGAGCTTGTTTTCCACGCTTTTGGGTTGCGTGACATCTATCATAGGCCAGATTCTTATCTTTATTCATTGAAAGTTGCAATCTCAACAAAATCAACAATGCTTGCATATGGCGGACGACTGACGAGGCTCGATGAGCGAAACATATTTCGAGCTACCGCGGTTTACAGTTCTTATTCAGTTTTTACATGCTTACTTTTTATGATTTTGAAAGTTTAAGTGCGTCGAATGTGAACAGAAGACGTGATGTCTTCGTCTTATTCTGCTCGTTATTCCAACACATTCCTGGCCTCGGCGAGTCAAATTTCCCGGACTTACGTAGTGAGAAAGGGTTAATAAAAGATATAAACGAAAGGGAAAAACCTATATTTGACAATTTCTCAGAGATTTTCAATAACAGCCCGTTTCCAACAAAGGAATTGAGAGCCTGTCTATTAACAAATTGACGCCAGTTTTTTATGCGTCTGTCCTCTTATTGTGATAAATTGCGTCATAACATTATCAAGGTGGTTCCACAGTAAACTTTGACAATGTCATAACGCAATTTATCATCAATAAGAGGACAGACGCATAAAAAACTGACGTCAATTTGTTTTTACAATAACAAGACCCCAGAATAGTCAAATGCTGGGAATAAATGAGGAAAAAGACGCCTTAAACTTGCCGTAAACAAAGATAAGTGAATTTTATTCAATATGACGCGAACATTGTCAGGAGCTTTTCCTGCTTTTTGATTGGCTACTTGAAAAAGTCCATAAAATCTCATTGGTTAAAACGTTGACAATTTATTTGACAGCTGAAAGTTGAACTAGAAAACTTGCATAAATTAAACTATTAGCCGTCTGCACTCTTATTGATGATAAAAATGAGCCAATCATCGCGCGAGAAATTAGACAGTTATTGTAAGAAGAGGTTATAGATAGGATCGACCTGGAACTGAATACAGTGGAACCCCGTTAATTAATTGCGTTCGAGAAAACGCAGTTCTAATCTGGTAATGCAGAAAAATTCGAGTTTTTGTCTATGTATCTATGGACACCAATTTAGCCCCCCCCCCCCAAAAAAAAAATTCTTCAGGGCCAAATGACGTCATTTCCAATTTCGTCCGTGTGCTTTCTTTTGAGTGTTGTACAATATTGCGGACTTTCGGGTGTCGACGCAGCTTATTGTGAACTGTAGCGGATAAGTTGTTTATTTAAAGTTCGAGGTCAGTGTTAATGGCATTTAAAAACCTCACAGAAATGTCTTCACGAAATGTGTAAGAATTTTCGTACGAACACAAAGCTGTAGTTAGTTTGGCTGCCTGTTGTGTACCCTCTTCTCTTCGACCAAAGCCAACGCTGCTTTCTGCTGCTTTCTTTCAATGTTTCGAAATGCCCTTCAGCTGTTCCCCCAAAGCCACGGCAATTCAAAGTCGTATTTGTAAACAGAATAACTGTCCTATTAGTTTTGGTAATAAAAGCACGTCGTCTCGCATGCCGACGGAACAAGCATGGTTTGTGTCGATTTACACGATCAGTATAAAATATGGACTGCGGACTGCGGACTGCGGACTGCGGACTGCGGACTGGGTATAAAACACGGACTTAGGTATAAAATGCGGACTAAGCATCACGGACTGGGTATAAAACACGGACTGCAAACTCTATGCGGCCTACCAACTGCAGTCCGTGTTTTTTACTCAGTGACCGGTCGTAACTAGTATTACGTAATACATGTATAAACGAGAACAGGCTCTCCCGTAAGCGTGTGTTTTGCGATCAGTTCCTTTGTTTTCGCTCCTGCTGGAGGGAGGCCAATTTCACGCCTACCTAACAGCTCAGGCACAAAATGCTGTTCCTAGAATTTTTGCTTTTTTAACACACCAAACCTACCAAAACTCGAATGCACTCTTTAAGGTGGTATGGTACCCTCAATATGGACCAAAAAGTTTGTTTAAATATGGTAAAGAAAGATCAATTGTGTGCTATTGCACTCAAGAAGAGAAATTAAATTTCTAGAGTTTTACTCAAAATGGTTGCTATGGAAACCAGCCACAGCCTTTTGAAGTAGTGTTTTATAGTATTGACGCCAACACTTCCTGCTCTTTTACAAAACAAGAATTGACTGTCAAATAAGCATATCATGTAAGTTTCTGTTTTGTTCTGTGATATGAACCTAAGTTTTGGCAGTTAACTCTTATTTTCAGTGCTTTTTACAGCTTTATTTGGAAATAACCTTATTTTTTACCACACCCAGTGGACAAATCATCTCATGTCACGTGACAGACCTTAAAATGTTACGATTTTTTTGGTTTATATCATCACGACACTATTGGTCTTTGATGAGCCCAAGTTTCAGAAATTCTACTTAAAAACCTTGCAAAGTAGAAATGTTGGCGCGAAGTCAGTCGGTACAAAAGTAAACTTTTGAGAAAAATGCACTTTAAGTTTCTTACACGAAGTATTAAACATTTAACGAACCACAAATAGTGGGGGGGGGGGTGCAGATTGGATCTCGGGGGAGGGGGTGCAATGGTTGTTCTATTTTGTAAAAAGTTACCGCAGTTGTGGGAAATATTCCTTGTCATAAGGGAAATGAATGAGCCTGTGATGGCAATTTGAGGCAAAGCTTTTCACGAATAATTATACCAATCGAGTTGTGCATGTCTTAAAAGTTTTTTCTAAATAGTTTCGTTCATATAAGTTAAAAATAATCTATATTTTTGGTCACGTTCTTATAGAAAACAGTCGTTGCTATGGCCGTTGCCAAGTGAAAAAACTTATACCACTGTGTACTTTCCTTAAATTTCACACTCATCTGGAAGGAAATTCGGCAAGATCGTTTCAAAATGTTTTTGACAAGTCCTCAAGGGTCTTAAGTCTTGTATTTCCAAGAAATTGAATTTTTCATGAACATCGCCATATTTTAGGGTACCATACCACCTTAAAGTGGACATTTTGAGTGTTTGTAGGGTCTTTGGGTTTGCACTAGTCTATCACAGAACAAATTGCAAATGGCAAATGCCATGCTAAATTTACTATATATTATTTTAAGTAAAAAAAAGCTCTCTTGTGATTTATGACTATCACGTGATTGCTATACTGCCCCCCCCCCACTAAGTTATTGCGTAATGAATATAAAATTCCTCAATATTTCATAAAATGAAGGGAAATTTAGCCCTTTGTCTAGGAATATCATTGCTGGAGACGCTTAATGACCTTGTGAGGCAAATAAGGCACCCCAGTTATGACCTGATTTACCATTACAGGCTCATTCATTTCCCTTATGAAAAGGAACATTTCCTACAACTACGGAAGCTTTTTACAAAATAGATGAAAAAATTTGGTCGGGTTTAGGGGTACGGTTAGGGTAAGGGTTACCTCACTTAGTGTTAGGGTTAGCTTTTAGAGTTAGGCTTAGGGCAAGGGCTAGAGTTAGGCTTAGGCTTAGGGCTAGGGTTAGGTTTTAGGGTTAGGCTTAGGGTTAGGCTTAGGGCGAGGGCTAGAGGGAGGGTTAGGCTTAGGGTTAGGGTTAGGGTCAGCATATCAGTTGAGAAATAGAAATATATGTTTGTCTTAAAGGAAAAAATAAAAACACTTGACGTTTTTTTCGGTAAGTAGCAATAAAAATTTTTTGCTTTAGTTAAGAAATGGCAGCTAGAAGTTATTGACGTCATTTAAGGTAGCCAAACATAGGATTTTACACTTCGAGAACGAAACAGTTGTATTTGTTTATAAATTCGTTAGAAAAACTACAGGCATAAGTTGCTGGGTGCTTGAACGTGATAACAAGTTTTCATTTCACTAATAAAGTGATAAATATATGATCATTTAGCCTGAAAAGCTACACCCGAAATATTTTTACATTGTTGAGCAACACCAATAGAGTTTACGCTCCATTGCCTGGTCACGTGACTAGTTATTATTTCAAAACTTTGTACCCTGTTTGAGCGGGAAAAACAACTGATAGTGAGTAAGACTAGTAATTTTTCAATTTCTTTTATAAAGACCTTTTTATAGCGTGTTTTAAATTTTGCCTATTCTGCATTAAATCCGTGCAATGTTAGGAAATAGGTCACGTGACAATCTTAAAGTATTCATAAAATCTTTTAAAAACGGAAGAGTTAATGTTGTATCATATTATCAAGATTTCCTTTACCTAAGCAACACGTCGACAGCAAATTGGCGTAAAAGTTCTTTTGCAAACTGGGTTATTTACAAAAATGTGTTTTGTGACGTCATGACCACGAAACGTGCCATCCGACACTGAACATCACTTTATACCCTTGATATGACTTGATACTCTGGAACTGATTTTGGGTCACTGTTTAAGCACAATGAACTATAGAAACTCACATTTAAACATCCAGAAGGTGAACCAAATAAGGCAGAAAAAGTGATGATCCGCATTTCCAAGTCCAGTCCACATTCTCAACTCCTAGAATTACTATAGTCCAGTAGCGTTAATTCTAATCATCAGCCCGGCTACCTTGGTTTAAAATTTGTTCGTTATTTTGTCTTTTCCTTGTTTTCTCCATGGGCAGAAAACCCTTCTTCGGCTATTTTCAACTCTGAAAAACCTACAGAATTTCGAAGTTCAGAATTTTGCTACGTCGAAAATCACCTCGCCAACGAGTTCGTGTAGGTCGCTATTTTGCATTGTTTGTGATAATTATCTCAATCCCGGGGAAAGCTTTTAGACAGAGCAATTGAAGGGGTCATTCGTTTCCTCAAATATGCTATAGTCTTGACTTTGCTGGTTCTGGTTCCTGGCTAACAGCAGCCGTTGTTTTCACATACATCTTGCAATGCATTATGGGTAACTATATTGTTGTGACACGGAATGCACCTTCCCGCCAAGTCAAGATATCAAAATTGTCCCATTTAATATTATGACCCGTGGAAGTAACGTGATCCGCAATGGCTGAGGTGTGACCGCTTTTAATATTGAATGGGACAATTTTGATATCTTAGCAACTGGTAGGTCAGATATACATTGCAAAATTAAGGAAACATTGTTAATTCGTGATTTAAAGCCAGCCTTGAATGAAAACGTTGGCAGTGAGAAACTTTTTCTTTACTAACATTTTGCATTGTTATTATTATTATGGTATTTTTTTTTCTCCCGCAGACTCATCTGTTTGTTATTAACTATTAGTCTTGTTACATATTATTAGATACCAGTCTTTTTCTTTTTCTTCGCGTTTAAATTTCGATTGTAATCTAGTTAACGGTCACTTCTGAAGATGTATGTTGTACATACGAAACGTCAAGGAAATTAACTTTGTTTAACATGCGTTTTGGTTCCATGTTTATCACCGCGGTTTGTGTTTTGTTTCTTCTAAAGCTACGATGGCCAAGGAAAAAGAGTGTTTACGATTTGGTCTATGAGCAGAATATCTTTATTGTTAAAGAGAATAAAATC
>NC_138145.1:3066941-3171941 GCF_964199315.1 Orbicella franksi | reverse complement strand
CTGTCGGTGACGGTAGTTTAACAGTAGATTTTTGTATAACGTTCTCGGTACAGTGTAATACCAATTGCAGTGGAATACTGGTGAACAGCGATTTCACATCAAAAGACACAAGTTTGTAGTCGTCAGGTATCTGTACTGTCTTAATAGCGTCAATAAAGTTCTCCGTACATTGTAGCTTGCGTCTTGATTTGTCAGTAAGGGGTTGCAGTATGGTCGTCAAGTACTTAGACAGTTGATACGTAGGGGACCTACAGAATGACACTATAGGTCGCATCGGTATACCAGGTTTGTGCAGTTTAGGTAGTCAGTAGAGTTTCGGTGGTTGTGGTAGTGAGCACCTCAGTCGATAGTAGCGTTGAGTGTCAACAGCGTCAGTCTTTTTAAGCGTAAGTATTTTGCTGTTAAGTTACGTTGAAGTGCTGGCGTCGGGTCGCGTTTAAGTTCTTTGTAAGTTTGTTTATCGTTAACAAGTGCGTCCATTTTGTCAAAGTAGTCAGTCTTGTCCATGACAACAGTGACACGTCCTTTGTCGGCTGCCGGGTAGTATAACAATATTGTTGCCGTTTTTCAGTCGTTTCAGTACTTGTTGTTCGTCTTTTGTCAAGTTATTGTCAGGTACAGAGGCTGATTGTACCGTGGAAGCACTTCTGCTTCTGATGTTATCCTTGGCAGATTCTGATAAGTCTCGCTGACGAGACAGAACCGCCTCAACACTAGACACAATAGACTCGGTCGGTATCCGTTTAGGCGTCACTGAGTATTTTAGTCCGTAGGACAGTGCGTGAGTCTCGGTTTTGTCTAAGGGACGGGAAGAAATATTCCTGACCCAATCATCGTCAGTTTTCGGTCGTTTTTTGTCTTTATTGCGTTGAAGTCTTGTTAGTTTTCGTTCTTGTTCAGTACGATATCATCATGGCGAAACTGACCAATCACGTTCAACGGACCAGACTGACATCATCGACTGACAAACACTATTCACCTGACTCTGAAGATGACTTCCGCTCAGGTTGTCGAAACATCAGTCACCAACAACAGTTCTTTTCAGGACTACCCTAACCCAGACGATCACACTATACGAACTATTGATAATGATAATGATAATAATTATAATAATAATAATAATGATAATAATAATAATAATAGTAATAATGATAATATAATAATTTTTTTTAATAAAAAACAAACTTTATTGAGTTCTTTTACGTACAAACTTGAATCTTACATGCATCTGGTAAAAATTCGGAAATTCTGTTGTTCGTTAAGTTTTTTCCCTAAAATAATTTCTGTAAAAATTTCAATAGCCTACCTACAGAATTATACCCTGTAAGCATTTACAAGGATTAAGTGGCTATGTACACAAGTAATGGTAAATCAATGTGAAATGATGGTTGAGTGCATACTCTAAGCAATTCCTACACTACATGTCCCTCTTTTTAACAGAGAAAAGAATAAAAAAATCTAAAATCTAAAAAAAACTGGAATTAAAAATCAGAGCTTCATCCAAAAAAAGAAGGAATATAATAATAATAATAATAATATTAATAATGACAAGAACTTTATTGAAATCTCCTCAGAAAACCTATTTACAAATCTTCACACATTCCACTATAATAAAAATAATGATAACAGTAATAATAACTTTTTTAAAATTTTAGCGTCATTATGTATTTATTTAACTTTCAATTTGATCTTCACGCGGATGTCTGTTAAACCTGTAAAACATGTTTCCGTATCTAATCATGATATCATGGTTACTACAACTAATACTAATACTACTATCATCATCATAACATTAATTAACATATTCCATACAAATTGGTATATACAAGGTAAAAGTAAGTAAAAGAAATAAACTATTAAACCTATTTCAACAGTGTTTACATAATGGCTCCCTCCTGGGTTTCAACGTCAATATCAATGTTCTTAAAGTCACAAAAGGCTTTCCTTCTAGCTCTTGAACCTCTTAGGCAGATTAGTGCGGATCTTAGTAAAGCGAAGGATGTCCTTGCTCTTATCCAGGAGATTGTTTTAGCATAATGTTCTCCTTTCTTGATGGAGATCAGCTGCGCCAGTCTGGAATGGTATTGCAGGCACTCGTTTCCCATGCCGCCTGTTGACGTGAAAATAAGGGGTGTGAAAGTTCCTTGTTCGATATCCAAAACCCTCCTCGCGTAAAGGCGCTTCTTCTCGTTCTCATGATTGCGGTATATCTGTTGGAGCTCTAGGTCCCTATACGAATCAGCAAGAGGGTGACAAACCCTCACGTCAAAGAATGCTGATCGTTGGTTCTCCCAGAACCCGCGCGCATGAATATCTGATCTCGCATCTGGAGCTCGATTAGAACCTCTTCCCAGCTGTTCACCCGAGATGTCTTGCAGGACAGGCTCAATCTCAACATCGGTACAAACCATATTCAGGAGTTCGGCTTCTAAGTCCCTCAGCTCATTGTGACGTTGGGTAACGAACCCACCTCTTGCATATCATTGCGTGGTCCACTGTAAAAGCATCACCGCATACACAGGTGGAGGGGATATCATCAACCGGCCAATCGTACCGCAGTTTAATTGCACCGCAGAACTCTCTCTTATTTAGATTGAAACCCATTTCACGAAGGGGGAGTACCGTCAGCCAAATAGATGACCCTTTTTCCGCAGCAAGATCAAGTGCCCGTTGGACTTTCTGTGGGGCTACCCCTCTGATATGTTCTGCCCTGTCTTGGAGTACCGTTGCTCTCTCACTCTAATAATAATAATAATAATAATAATAATAATAATAATAATAATAATAATAATAATAATAAGGAAAATAAGACAGGAAAATAACAGCCAACAGACCCGATATAGTGATTAAAGACCACAAAACGAAAACCTGTAAATTTATTGACATGGCAGTACCATCAGACAGAAACACATCCGTGAAAGTCAGTGAAAAACTATCCAAATATAAGGACTTGGAAATCGAAACAAGCCGAATGTGGGGCATGAGAACGCAAACGATACCAGTTATCATTGGAGCACTTGGAGCTATCAAAAAGGGACTAGAAACTTATCTTGGAAGGATTCCCGGCCAATTAAGCATCAGTGAACTACAAAAGATAACCTTGCTGGGTACAGCACACATTTTGAGGAGGGTGCTATCAAGCTAAAAACTGGCTATCCCCTAGTGCCCCAGGACCATGGTTTGGTCTCGGCCCTAAGGACTCTAAGCAAACATTACGTGAGGACGATAATAATAATAATAATAATAATAATAATAATAATAATAATAATAATAATATATAATTATATAGTATTTTTTTACTGTTAGTAGTATTCATGCGAGGACGAGTAAGATTCCATAAATGGTACAATGTGTATTGTAAATTGTGAGAGTAAATTTCTTTTGTTTTTTTATTACTTCTCGCGTACAATCGAAGACGCAAACCACAAATACTTTCGCTATGTTTCTGTGACATTTTAAACAAGTCATTTCAATTCTCAGGTTTTCTCTATTTTGTTCATTTCGGTGGACTACATTTTGCTTCATTTTTTAACGATTTTAATAGAATAATTATTGTACATAATTTTGTGCTGTAAATAATTATCATGTAAAGTTTTAGTGAAAAATTTTCATGAGCCCAATAAAATTGTTATTATTTAATAATTATTTAATAATAATAATAATGATAATGATAATGATAATGATAATGATAATAATAACTTTATTAATGTGTCGAGATTGTTTAGCCGAGGGATTATCCTCTACTGATAGAAGACACCTACCTAAAAAGACATTATAAAACCAGGAGCTTAGAATAATTTAAAAATTATTCTATTTACAAGTTACAAACCTTAATAATGATTTAAATTTTTTTGTTTATTTAGAACTTTCAAAAAATAAAAGTATTAAAATTAATTATTGCGGACCGCAGCTACGGCATCCCTCATCCAGTAGAGTTTCCGGGTACGTCTTACGTACGTTGGTTTTGAATACGGTGCACGCGGCGGCTGCGCCCGCAGTACGAGAGGCAGTTAGAACCAAGCTGTCCTTCCGAAACGACACGATAATACTCTTCTTCTGCGCAGCTAACGAAAATAAAGACGATGCTGAGGTTGCTTTGGCCTGTTGTAAGACTTAACGCGAAAACTGTTCCGTGTTTAATTTGACGAGGAACGACAAATGTTATCCAAAATAACACAAATATTATCTTACCTGGCGACATTTGACGAGCCGACACAAAAAGTTTCATATTTTTCACTTTTTACAATCTGATATGGGTTTTGGAGCATTTTGGAGTTATAAATCCCTTGTCATAAATATCCAATGCCGTTTCCAGTGTGAAAAGCTGCCCGAATGCAATGGCTTTCCTGTTAACATACTTTATTTTACCATTTGCTATGTCCTTTTGCCTGCCTTGCCGTTTTGTTGTGGTTTTGTAGCGATTCTTGCGATCCTGTGGATCGAAAGCCGCTGCCTGTGTGGCCACAGCACTTTTCTTTCCCCTCCTTTTTTCTTTCCCCGTGAAGGGCCTGCTCGCACGCCAACATTTGCATGATTTAGCCTACACTTCTACGAAAATCAACTTGGGCTGCTTATACGTGCTTGTGTTCTTCTACTTATGACCGCCCAGTCCAATTATCCGCTCCAGACACGCCCCCTCACCGGAAGGTAATAATAATTAGCTCACATCCCACTTTCAAAGGACAAAATAGCGCGTAGAATTTATTACCTGCAAACGTCAAATTTAATTAAGCGGTTGGTGTCTCATTATTATGACGAAGCCAGTGGAAAAAAAATGTGAATGAAACCTCGTCGTACGTCAGGTATCAGATACAAATGAATAACGAAACTCTATCACAGCAAAGCTGTTACAATGAAAGCTGACTCTGATAGGATAAAATTCGAAAATCATATATTTTGTCTGCAAAAAGACGGTACTCTGTACCGTTTGTGCTTTGAAGCGTCAATTATATCTTAAAGATAAATTGAATGTTTATTTCTGTGGGGGATTTCAGTCTTGTAAGAAAGCTCTATAAAGTAGACATTATATAGCACTATCTATCCGTTCAATTCCTCAGATCTTCTATATTATCACTCAACAACATTTTGAGGTGGCCGACAGTGATTGACTTTCTGCAGACTACCCACTGCGCATGCATGAAATCACACGATAAATAAATACAAACCACTAACTATGATACAACGCACTCAAGCATGTGGCAACAACCTTCTCTAATACTTGAAAGGTGAGTTTACGCTTTTGAAGCAGCTGTGATTATTTCTTTAACTTTTGTTTCGAAAATCAACTCTGGCTACCTTTGTACAACTCTAGTTCCTAGAAATTTGCTCCCGGGGTTTATGTTGTTGATTGTGCTATTATGTAATAAGGTTTTTTTTTTTATCCAAGTGATCAAATGTGCCGGACTATTAAATCAGAAGTGAAACTGAGTTTAGAAACTTCCTCGCAACTCTCGGAACCTAACTTAAACTATCAAGTTAGAACTAAAATCAAAAGACCTTTTTTTTTGAGGTCAAATTCCTCAGATTCAGATGATTTTTAAGCCAGTATTGACAGAAAGCTCAGCAGAATGGTTTGTAGTGGCGGAATGACTCATGGATTCGTATTGACCTGTCAGCGCTTGCCAATGAAAAAGCGGCCAGAGTAGTTTCTGTGTGAAGGTATTCACAATAATCGTTGCTCTTTATTTCGTCCTTATCGGTAGAGGATGTTAATTTTCAAAACACGGCGTGCCTCGAAACCTTGTTTAATTTTGTGATACTCATTAACACAATAGGTGTCTTCTTTGCATGTTAATGTGCTGTCGGAAACAGGGCATTCGCCATAATCCAGATTGCCCTTGTCTGGTCGGGCGCTTCACGACTAGTCATCAGAAGATTTAGGGAAGGAAGGGAGAGGATAGTTGTACTGAACCTGGTCGAGACGGCAGATTCTTCACATTATCAACATATTCACACTCGAATACGTTAAGTGTATTGTGTCGCCTTTTACAACTTATACAAAAACATGCCATTAATCGATCCGTATCATATTTTTCGAAGGTTCTTAACTGACGGTGGGTTCTTTCACAAAGATAATCTTTCTTTTCAGTCCAAACATCGCGTTCGAGGAGTCAGTTGCGTAATATGTGATAACGTATAATGGTTTCTTGACTAACTCCGTGGTAACACGTATTACGGTTAGGAATGCCCCGAGACTATGCATTTTGACCTTGTTAAAACCGAAAACAAATTTTCCAAAACTAATCTTCTTAGAGCTGGTGGCCTATTAGGTTGACTGGAAGTGCCCAGTCTACCATGTGATTCATTTTATTTATTTTTTTTACTCTTCTTTTTCTTCGTTTTTTTTTTCTGGAAAACATGCTCTTTCCAGATGTTGTTGCGTGATCCAGGCACACAATTTTTATTCCTTTGTGTGTAACTTCAAATACGATTAACATGATAATGGCGAAGTTGATCCTTTAGAAAGTTTTCTTTAATAGTTTTACACGTGAAGTAAGCATCTCAGTGACTCATTTTCTTTTTCAAGCGTAGTAAGGATAGGTTTCAGTATCAACTAGGATATCTTCTAACTGACATTGTATATGTAAGCCGAAAAGTACCATATTATTCTCTTCAACGACAAAAATTTGCATAATTAGTTCTTAAAGCTTTCCGTTTTACTTTAACGATACGGGCGGACAAAAGAACATGAAGACAATGCTAACTTAACCTGCTGGAAAGTTTTTCCTCGTTTTTGTGGACAAGGTATCAGGTTTCATACGTCCTAAAACTGTCAACCTACACAAAGTTCCTTAAAAATTAATCAGAGCTGTGCGACATTTCTTTCAAAACTCTACAAAAGCGGTACCATAGCCCTGCACGAGTCGCCCTCGGTCTCACAAAGGCGAGTGAGATTTACTGCTAGATCATGTTACATCGTCGAGTCAAATTTCAAAATTTGAAAGAGAGAATTATGATACATCTACAACTGCTCCCGTTATTGTTATTTGCCCTTTTGTTGTGAAAGACTGCTCCCTTTGTTGCACAATTATTTGTTCGCTCCGTTAACTAAAAACAAAACGCAACTAGTCTGCGATGCGATGCCAGCCTCTCAGATTGTTTGCGTTGTTCAAGAATACGACCCAAACATCTCTCTGGTGCCTTTATTGATTTTATCTTCAAATTGAAGATTTCAGCTCTACTCCACAGTAACAATAGATTAGAAAAACTATGTTTCGAAATCTTAGTTCTTGAGGCAAAAGCCATTTTTAAGAAAGCACTTGCTAAAAACTGTACTCCTATTTAACTTGTTGTTGAGACCAAATGCCGGATCATGCTATCTCCTCCTAGAAAAAGAAAGAAAACAATGTAATTATTTCTAGTAGTGTTCTAACTAGAAGTCCTTTGAAAAACAATTTTCAATTATCAAACTTCACGCTTTAGCGAAATCGCGCGGGGACTGAATTGTCATTTGAAACTTGCAGCTGTGCATACGAACTCATTAGTTCATTCAACGATTCTGGGGGTTTGAAATTGCGTAACAGTGAGAGTGTTTCCTTTAGTTTTTTGGGTGAATGAAATAATCCAACAAAATTTCTTCATCTTCCCAGGAAAAATTGGGAAAACAAAATGACGTCGCCACTGACTCTAGCCACTAAGGTAACCGATCAGATTGCTGTCTGTGTTTGCATAATTCGGTACCAGCAGAAATTTACTTAAAGCTCCATGGGAAGAGAGAACTAACACGAGTTGACGAAATGATAGCGAGAGAAGAGAGAACTATATTTTGATAATTGAAAGAAAAGAGCGATTATCCTTTGCCTTCTTTCTTGCCGCGTTTTCTAAAATAAATAGAATATTTACTCTGTTTCTACTAGGTGTAGGTTTGGGAAAACTCGAGACTGAATGCTGTGAGAACACGAACCCGCAGCTGGCGACTGTTTCCACAGCTTTCTAGAGATTCTCTCA
This sequence comes from Orbicella franksi, assembly GCF_964199315.1. Classification (NCBI taxonomy): domain Eukaryota; kingdom Metazoa; phylum Cnidaria; class Anthozoa; order Scleractinia; family Merulinidae; genus Orbicella; species Orbicella franksi. Next base: position 3,163,994 of record NC_138145.1, on the reverse strand, counting down.
AACTTTAAACTACCCAAGACCTTTGTACGCGTGCTTTTGCAACTCTATAAAAAAAGAAAATGTTTTCTATTTGTTAAATAACAGCTTAAAATATATTTGACACATACGGCACTTAGAGTTATAATGTTCTCATCACACAGCCATATTATAGGAAAATAGCGCCGTACAAGTGAGATTAACAAAACTGCTTCTAATCGGCCACGTTCGATATATTCAAATCAGTCTAACATATCTCCGTGACATTCAGAGCAAAATGGAAAATTTGCTAAGTTTCTTTTGTTTCTTTATTCCCAAAACACTGCCAAATATAGAGCCTCGGAACCATGTTAGAATAACGAGATATCGAACGTGGCCCATTACGGAACCGTTCCGAAATGAGAAAACAATAAATGTTTACATTTAGACACCTAGTGCAGCTCGTCTCCGATGGAAAAATCAGAGAATAGCTAGACCAAGTCTCTCATCACTGGGTATCGTTTCGATGATTGCTCTCGCTGATAAACAATCCTCATTATGCCAAGACAAGGTTTGAAGTTGTCCTTCAGTAGCATATCGGAATGGATAAATATATTGATTCAATTGAGGCCTTGAGCTACAGTATTGTATTTCAATTCCAAGCTTTCGCCGTTCTACGGCATCATCAGGGAATGAAAGAAAATATTCCATAGTGTGTGATATAAGAGTGGTGTAGGTGACGCGAATGATAGAATATATTAAGGACAATAGATGTAAATATGGTGATGGAGTATAGGACAATATGGACAATAGCTAATGAGTATAAGTGATAAAACGGTAAAAATAAAAATAAAGCAGTTCATTTTTTTCAACTGCTTTAAGGGGGAATATCAATCTTTTCTCACCCCTCACTCTCTTATCTTATGTGGGAGGCGCGGTAACCTCATGGTTAGTGTGCTCGACTCCCGATCGAGCGGTCCGGGTTCGATCCCTGGCCGGGGACATATATTGTGTCGAGTTCTTGGGCAAGACACTTTCACAGTGCCTCTCTTCGCCCATGCAGGTGTACAAATGAGTACCGCCGAATTGTTTGCTGAGGGTAACCCTGCGATGGACTAGCATCCCATCCAGGGTGAGTAGAAATATTCCTAGTCTCGTCATGCTACAGAAACCGGCATAAGCTCCGGCCTGATGGGACACTTGGGTCGTATACAGACGTTACCTGCCCTCTTATCTTCCTTTTGAACTCACTGTATGATTTGTAGGGCCACAGGAGTCGGAAAATGAAGACAAACGTTGTTCACTGATGCTAAGGAACGAATTTTCCATTAACGCAGATTTCTTAAATCTAATCTAAAGCAACAGCTTAATGGTGGATATGCATGTACCAGTTGGAGCTTTCTCGTGTATAGCATTTTGATTTTGTGGATACCTCTTGACTGGTTCTTTTCCCATTTACGTTTTCAGTTGAAATAAGAACCAGCATGACACCTCCTTGGCCTTTCTGTTCAGCTGTGACAGTGGAGTATTACTGCTGAAGTCTGTCCTATCACAATTGGTAACCCAAATGTACTCATTAAACGACATTGCAGGTGCCAGTACGAAGATAAAAACGCCAGAGAATAAGACAAATAACAACCAAACGATCTCCATATCCGAGACTTCTGTTGTAAGGGTAGAAATATCTGAGCCATTGTGCAAAACAGTCCGTCACCAAACAATTTCTTTGCCACGGGATTCAATATATGAAGTACGATCCCGTGGGAAGATAACTACCGAAGAAGATGTACTCAACATCAAAATAAGTAACGTCCAAGGAGCAACAGCTGATCAAGCAAAGAATAAGGTGCTCCTTAATCAGAAAGAAAACGGACAAAAGGACACGGACAAACTGAGCAACCAGCAAATGCAGTCAGCTTTTCACTTTGCCAGGCAAAGAGAAATTCCATTGGTAAAACATTTTCCTAGTGGACAGCTGATGAAGGTTAATCAGATAGCGAAGCACGTGGACAAATCGGGAGAAAAACGATCAAGATGTGAAGTTGACCTTCAAACGAAATTTCCATACACGGAGCGTTTTCCTGGTAGACGGCTTTCCAAGGACATGATTACCGAAAAGAAAAGGTATCAAGTGGATTCTGATGTGCCATGTTCAGTAAATCAGTCAAGTATACTCAATGGGGAACCATTAACGGCGACAACAGGGATACGGAAAAAACTGGCTCCCCAAATTAATTCCCGCGAGCCTGAGATATTTTCATCTTACCATCTTAGCCCGCATCCGCCAGCTTTGTCGCAGCCGAGTAATTATCTCCAATCGTCAGCTTATCAAATGAGTACCAATGGCTCGATATCAGCCTACCATGTTAACTCAGCTAAGGCATTATATACTCACCCCCAGAATGGTGATCCCGTAAGTGTGTCATCTCACCAGGCCAGTGCCAGCGTGACACCTCCATATTTTCATATGAGTTCCAATGGCACAGTGCCACTTCACCACATGGAGGAAACAACCACTGCCCAAGCACAAGATGGTCAAAAGAATACGAGTCATCAGGCAAATTACCATCCAGAAATGTCGAAATACTATGATTACAACAGTTTTAACGATTTTCAGCAAGGAATGCTATTCTGGCCAACTGAAAAGCATAGCATGGTTCCAAATCACCATCTGATTGCTTGCAGTTGTAGCTGCAGTTGCTATGCACAAAGTGAATCCCATCACTATGATGCTTTTAATCCGAAAAACCAACGACCTTCAGTTATCATGGTTCCTGTGAGCTGGAGCAGCGGTGATTCTGGAATATCCCATTTGCCATTAAAGGTAAAGAACTTTACATAACAAGCAGTTATTGCTCAGTAACTTCACAATCTAGGATGCTGCTACGGAGTTTTTAGAGATGACGATCTCATTTGCTTGTTTAATGAGCAAGTCATTTCTGTTCAAATACAGACAGGCTCTTGAATGTTGTTAAAAAGCGATTATGCATCACCTCCCAGACAGGTGCATCCCTGAATCATTTTGTCTTGATTTCTTAATTTCTCATACGTGGAAAGCCTTGAGACCAGACATGTCCACTAAGGCATCCATGATCGCGGAGGGGAAGGGGCTGGTAACCCTTAGCTACCAACCAATTAGAATTGAGTGATGAACCACACGTAAATGAAGTGTCTGACCTTCTCAAAAACGGTTGCCCAGGATAGGTATCCTAAGTGGACTGACGTTCAGCAGCATTTAGTATCAATGTACCGGAAACGATGTTCCGATTGATCCTAAACTTTGTTACAGTGGAAGAAACGATAACAAATCCTTCTTTATCTTGTAGCTATCAAGCCTCACTATCCAAAGTCTTGTTGGTTTGTGAAGAGCTCCTAACCATAGGAAGTTAAACCGATGATTTAATACAATATGTGACGGTCAGAGACTTAATTTCATGTAATCGTCTTGTAAAAGTATAACAGATAACTCACTCACTCAATCCTCTTCGTACCCTTGGGCATCTGTAACAGATAATTGAAAGGCGAAATGCATGATCCCTTAATAGCGCCAGCATGCTTATCCTGTTCCTCTCTAAAGGAGGTTGATGCCACGACCTACAAGCTTCATTCTGATGAACACTTGCCAAACAGGGAGAGCGTGGCCGATCGAATGGTAGGTGTTTCGTTAGTGTTTAACCCCAATGAATCAGAGTATCAACCCCAGACAGAGGAGGAGAGGTGGGCGGACTTATACGTTTCAGCTTAAATTTTACTATTTTTCCTCTTTCGACTGAGATATATCTTGAAACAGGTTTGGATGGCTCGCCGAAATTTAGTGTTATCAAGAAGTGGCATGAGCGTTTTCTTCTTCAGTTGGTGCTGCTCAGTTTTGACTGGAGCCGAGTCGATTTTTAGCACATCTCGAAATAAGTTTATCAATTTTGCGTGATCTTGAATTTTGTATGAAAAAATCATGGAATTCAAGATAGTAAATCTAAAAATTCACGCTGAAGTGACGATAATTTTTGTTGCCAAAGAAAGTACACAAGCTTCATTGTTGGAATTAGGTCAAACATCATCATTCACTGCTAGTTTGGTAATCAGCCGCCAAATAGTTTTCAGGGTGGAAAGCGTAGTCCCCCCACCCCTCCCCGGCCCGGATCGGTCAGGAAAGAATTACAACTACAAAAGTTTGTTTTCTCCATATAGGCTCAGGATCATATAAGCATTAAGGTGTAGCATTTATTTTTATATCATTCTATAAGAGCTTATCTAAAATGTTGCAGGAGTACGCGATGGATTCAGACTCATCTGACGATGATGGCGAAAATGGAAAAGAAAAGTACTTTCGACAGAACATCGATGGAGCAACCGCAAGATTTAAGTTGACGAAAGAGGAGTGGGAGAGAATTCCAATCAAGACGTTTCCGAGCGGTGGTCGATTGTTGAGTGGGGACTGGACTCGAATCTTCCTCAGCAAAGTTAAAGAAAGCAACCCATGGTGCAGTTTGCGCTTCAAGAATAATCACGTGAGATCAGAAAACTCGCGAAAAATCCATTCAGCGGTGTTCTTCAGAGGAGGAGCGGAATGCAAGCGACCAGAGTGTAACGTGAAAGTGAGATTTGTCATCCGGAAAGAAAAAGGAAAACACGTCGATGTGACGTATGTGGGTGATGTTTGTCACAACAGTCAGCCAGGCGTGAATGACGTCACAAGTGACGATAAAACAATCAACCGTTTTCGCAGGAATTATTCCACTTAAACTAAATTTTGTTCAAGCCGGAGATTCCAGAATAACTAATATGTAAAAACGCTGTTATGAAAACCTTGAATACGCCTTAATTAATGGCTTTGCAATGACAACCACGTTGGGTATATTTGTTGATTTTGATCAGATTGTTACTACAAAGTTCTACTCAACTTGGATTAACTAGGATAATAATTATTTCATGATACGATTGTTCGGGCCCAGGAGGAGGCGCGCACTACAAAATTGCTACTTCTCTCTCGTGCTACAAAAGCAGTCAGTTGAACTCCATGGATTGTTATGTATAATGAAAGAAGAATTAACGAATAAGGGTTGTCTATTCGGAACAACAAGTGCATGTCGACGATTACTAAGATCGACATCTTATTTTTGGGAAGAAAATTTTTCTGATAAGCGCCGATATGGAACCTCGTTTAACAAACTTCTATTTAACTAAGTCCTCGGTATAACGAACAATTTTCTCCGCCCCAGTAGAAATTTAAAACCTTGAATTAGCAAACAAATTATCAAATATATTTTGCCAGTGTCTTGGCCCTCGTTTTTTCGAGGTTCCACTGCACGGGATTTTTCCAAAACAACATCATCTGTTGTAGTTTCAGGTGTATTTATTAATCGCTGTTTATTCTAAAAGATGAATATCTGTTTAAAACTGCGAATTGTTCAATCATAATGAAAAATGCTCTAAATGTTAAAAAAAATTAAAACACACTCTTTTTTACGAGTTCTGGATAGCAAAAGCATCCCTAGGGATGGTCTTTATAGATTTCACTCAAGGGGACGCTTGCTCTTGTTCAGTCTCCATTTCAGTTACCACATATCATGGTCAGGTGTTAAGTTGCCTCCTTGATACGTGGCTAAGTCAATCAGTCTCATTCACTGTCAATCACTGGTCCGTGAAAGAGTTTACATTGATACCTTTATGCGTTACATGTCCTTGTGCCAATCCTAAAAAATTACTTTAGGTTCTGGCACCGAAGATTTAGGGGATTTTCCGAAGATTTTTGAGCTAGCACCTCCATCACATTAAAGTGCCCTCCCCCTGGGGTTATTGTAATTAATTTTTCAGAGCAAATGACGAGTTTTGTAAAATTCCGTCCTGAATAAAAGGCTTAATATTTTGGGTCCACATTTGTAGATTTTTATTAACTCAGTTACTGATTTGCTGTTAATGTGTTTGTTCAAAAACTGGATGACATCATGGTATTTGGAAAAGGCGATTTGTACCTAACCCTTAACTTTTTTTTCCTGATAAACAGCCAAGAGCCCATCACTGGGACATTCACCTCTCATACTAAGCCAAGTCACGTTACTTTTACACACACACCCAATTAAAAATAAACAAATATAGAGTCCAGAACTACGAGCTTGGAATTTTAAGTTCAGTCAAATCTGTTTGTTATACAACTGCCGTACGTTCTCTCGGAGTCTGTGTCAGTAAACATTTGCCGGCTCCTCTCCAAGACTCCCGTACTGCATATGTCAGATTACTCTTAAAAACTGTACCAATGTGTCTGCGGTAATTTGCTGAGTTCGAAGCTGAAAATCGGTACAGATTTGAAACAACAGAAATCACCATTACTGTAACATATTGAGTGCTTGAGTCCACTTAGAAACTGTTTACAGTTCAGTACAGTGAAACACGTTTTAGTAGAGGTCAAATCATTGAGCGGAGACCCTGTACTAAATGTCCATAGTAAACAAAAGCAATTAATTAAGCGGACACTTCTGTCAAACAGACACTAGGAAGAGTACTGTAGGTGTTAGCTGTCAACTTTTACTTTTACTATGAGGGAAAAATACTCAAAAGTTGTCATTCCGTCAACGAATCGAAATGTCAATCAAATATGAGAATAAAATAAAGAAAACAAATCTAGGAATGTGGTTAAAAGTTTCCTTTTGAATATAATAGCAGCTATGTAGTGAAACAATTAAACTAGTTCGTTTAATAACATAAAAAATTCCCTCGAGTTGAGAAGCTTTCCTGGACTTAAAGGAGAAGGTTACTCCAAACAACGTCTGTTTCTTGTCAACGCTAATAAAAACCTTTCATTAAGTTTAGCCACTCACCGAAGTTTGAGCCTCTAAAGTGCAGGTTTTCCATAAATTCGTCTCCAAAGAAGCCCAAAATTCGAACATCGTTGCCGCCATTTTGAACAGTACTAAGCAGCCAGGCCGCGTTTTCGTGACGTCATGGTTTGACTTTAAGGCGGGTGCCTACTAAATACCGTGAGGTTTTTGTGCCAGGGTAGGACCACGCGGAAAAAGTAGATCTTTGCAAGGGCTATCGGAATACACAAAGGAAAAAGGGGGTATCCATGCATTTTTTTTTCGAGGTAATTAGCCTTGCATCTCAACATAAATGCTGACATCTGCATTTTTCTGAAAATAGAAGGAGAGGATACTTCTTCACAGCTTTCCTCAGAATTCGCCTTTACATACAGAGAAGCAGACACACTTATAAAGATCTGATAAAAAACATTTTTGGTATGCTTTTAGTAACAAAATCGTTGCAATAGCACTTTTAGCGTCTCTGACAGCCTTCCTCTGTTTCAGCTAAAATACAGTCTAAATATCTTTTGCTCACAACCAGAAACTAATCACGTGCTGAATAGGCTTGCCACCTCCATTTCATAACATAAAATATAGGGGTAACCACGCGTTTTTTAAAGTTATTAATCCTTTTTGAAACTTTTTCCTGTGCGCGTTACATTTTTTCACGTCACCTCCCCAGTAAGTAAAACATTTGCGTATCTCGCACTTGTTTTGCGCGCGCACTTCGCCATCTGTAGGTACATGTTTACAGTTGGACTTCAGTATAATTTTCGACAAATAACAGCTAGTTTTTCAGCTGGAAGACGTTAACAGTTCGTAGCTCGCGATATGCTGCTGTTCTGGTGTTCCTGGTTTAAGTACAGGTTCATTAAGCTTGATTTGGTCACAGTAGGAAAATTTTGCTTTCAATTTAGTCGTGTACTTGGTAGCGTAGTTGATTGCGTCATGTCAACCCAGCACGCGCGTGGCGCTTAAACCATGCCTTGCCTGGTGCGCAGAACGTGTGCGCACTAACAAAAGTAGACACCGTCCTTAAATACCACGCCGGGTTATGGATGCTCTTGAACCATATGCTCCAAACTGCCAAGACAGTTTCAAAATGGCGGCATCCGATTCTTCAGGACAGCGGGCACTTCTGAGGCTGAAACTTCGGTGAGTGAAAAAGTTGAATGTTTACTTGCTACAGGCGAAGACAAAAAGAGTAAGCTTTTTGGAGTGACGTTCTCCTGTAATCAAAGCCAAATCGTTAAAATTGTGACCGTTTGGGAATATTTTTTTCCACATTTTCAACGAGCATCAAAGGCACTTCCACTTAAATCTTCCTCCACTGCTGCTACCGCTGCTGTTGTTGTTGTCTTCTTTTCCTGGTCAAACGAAACCATTGTGAAAACGTATTTCAGTCGCTGCGAAATATCAACGAGGACACAAGACAACTGTATCGATGACTGAATCACCAAAAAACCTTACAATTTTCAGTCTGCTTTACTACTAAATTTATTTCAATGCTATCAAAGGTGACATCAATGTTAAAAAATATTTCTACCGTGCTGGATAAAAAAGTAAGAAACAGGAAAAAAATCACTGAAAACGTAACTTGTATATAAAACAAAATGATAACTCATGCAGCCTAGACTAAGAAAAATATGCACACGCACGAATGACAGTGGGTCCACCAACGTAGGTTTTTTTTTTTAATTGCGCCTTTCAATAACATGCGGACTCAGTCTAAAATTCAGAGCTCAACCAACAAATGCGTTTTTCGCTACTGTCAATCAAATGTTCGGCAGCTCCTCTCAGCTTCCGACCACTGCCGAGCGCGGCGTAATCAAATCGTTGAGCACAGTCCAGACAACGAAACAGTGCTCGGCAGTAGTCTGAAGCTGGGAGGAGCCGCCGAACATTTGATTGACGGTAGCGAAAAGCGCATTCGTCGGTTGAGCTTTGAATTTTAGATTGAGTCCGCATGTTATTGAAAGGCGCAGTAAAATGGGTGCGTATCAATAATATCCAGGATTATGCATTATCGGGCTTAAGCAGCAAACATGAAGACAAGAACAACGAACAAGCTTGTAAAGATCATCCAGTCAGTTTTAGGCTTCCAGGCCCCGCTGTCTACCGGCTTACCTAGAGGTAAAGGATAGCAAGGGACATTAACACTACACTAAACACTCTCTTCAACACAAACAATTACAACGACGACGACGAAGAAAATGGAAATAAAAAGAAAACATAGATGAAAATGAAAAGAAAACAGCGATGAAAAAAACTAATTTGAAATTGTCTCGCAAAACCCCAAGCTGGTTTAGTCCTCCAATATTAATGCGTCTGAGAAAATATTTTAAACAACGGGGTTAAATTAAACAAACTGGCAAAAACTGGTTTCTAGCAGGATAGACTTACTGGTTGGCGTCATAACAGAGAATAGAGTCTGCATTCCACCCGTCAAGTGGTTGTTCACGTGACAGTGTAATAACCAGTCTCCCACGCTGTCAGGTACCATTTCCACGGTTGCATAGATTCCTGGGAAAATGTCGTAGACATCGCCTCGATGAAGTGTGTTAGATTTCTGCGATAGAAAGAATATTATAAATATTTCAGATACAGTGTGTTTATAACCTAAAAATAATAAAATGATGTTTCTGAAAAGTGCATACAGTATTTATAGGTCACAAAACATCCTTTAAAGTTTGAAATAATTAAAAATAGTAGATCATTTCAGCAGTAAGAGAAGATTAAAACAAACGGTAAACTGTAGAAGATGATTAAAACATATAGTAAACTACAGTACTATTATAATGCCAGTGCGATATTGTGAGTGTAACCATTGATGATATGACTCTTACGTAAACAAATGACTGTCCATGGAAGTGTACGGTGTGGACATCAGTCAGATCTCCAAGTCCCATTAGGTACCACTCCACGTTCTCTCCACTGTACATTTTCAAGCCGGGTAAGTTTCCATAAATAAATCCGTTGATAGCATAGTTCTGGTTGCTCTCCTTGAATCCGACATCGTTTTTAAGCTGGGCTATGGGGCCTGGGTCAGAGCAGTATTTATTTATGTTGTCGTCAATATACCAGCTTCTATTCTCGTCGAATGTGGAGAAAAGTAAAAAGAATTCGCGATCCACGCCGCGTCGAGAATTATCCTCGTTTAGTATTCCCTTTTGAATAAAGAAAGTTAAACATTAATACATCCATGACTTAAATAGTGCACAGACGTCATTTGCGCTAAAACTGGGTAACAGGACTGGTAATGTTTTGTCATCTAACTGTCATTCTGAATGCAGCTGATGGAGCATTATTGTGCTGAAAACCATGCAGATATAAATTTTGGTAATTGATTCATTTACACAATTAACATCAAATAACAGTCTTTCTTTACTTGTAGATCTTACTTTCCAATCCCTCCACTTATAACAAACAGACCTATCAGTCTTATAACAAAAAACTTATTTCAGTGATAATTTCTTTATTTCTTATTTTCCCTGCGTTAGCATTGCCAACAAAACAGACAATTTATATCCCTCTCTTAAAAGTACATACCTTTCTACAAACAACAAGAGGTCCCACAAGGCCTGTGTAGAAATCTCTGACAGAGGCTGAGTCGGAGTAATATGCCCAGGCCACACAGTCGTCATCATTCTCTGTAGGTCCAGCGCGCTGTGGCACCTGCCAGACGTACTTAAACACTTTCCCTGGAGCTACAGCATTGTCTACTTTGTCAATAGCACTTGTTCCATCGCGATAATTTGAACCTTCATACTTTTTCCTGTCACAAAAGAAATGAACACAAATGCATACATTTACGTTTGTTATGGAAACAAATAATCTCGATTTATTAGATGACATCATCAACAAACGTTAGGCGAGAAATCCGGGATGATGTCGAAACTGAGTTAATCCTTTCAGGTCTTTCAAGTCACAGCTGGTTTCACTTTGGTTGAATAAAAAGCTACGCTCTATATTGCCAGCTGCGCTACTGACACTAACCCTTTCAAGAAGATCGGGTACAGAATCTTTCACAATAATATTAAGATCAATCAGTCAATTCAACCAAAGTTATATATCTTTCTGTTAATATATATCCACGCAATATCATAAGAAGATTATATCACTATAGACTATATTCTTATTCTACAACACTGAATTTGAAGATTTGTGCTTTCAAAAGGAACAATAAATCTGATAGCTAATAAAATGAAAAGTAGAATTCCCCTTACTTGTAAAACAAGCCTTCCGAGTGTACAGAGTATTCTCTACTCGCCATGTTTTTGAATAACACTTCAACAGAATCTCCCACCTCAGCTTTTACAACCGGTCCCATAATTCCAAGATGTTTTTCATAATCAGTTTTTCTTTCTTTCTTCGTTGTAAAAGTGGCATCAGTAAATTCCTGGAACATGGCCTTCTTGTATTTATGACCAATGCGTTTTGGGCCGTTGGTTGTATATGGTCTGGCCTCTCTGAAAAAAAGAAAATCAAATACAGATATATTAAACGAATGAACGAAAGAACGACAGACTGACGGACTGATGAATAAATAGATTAAAATTACAGTTCCCCTTGTTCATCTCCTTGTAAAAGCAGACTTTGTTTACATTTTGGAAACTTTTGATTTTTGTGCTAAAAAGACTTGTATTACACGTTATTACTGTGACTGTCAACCGGGATACATTTATGCCATGCCTTACATACTGCATTTAACGATAAAGTAAAAGAGTCTGCATACGAGCCAAGTAGCCCATCAGGCCGCAGGTAATCGCGGTTTCTGTAGCATGAAGCAACTAAGAGACTTTCTACTCCCATCCTGGATGAGTCCATCGCGGGGTGGCCCTCCCAGCATTTAATTCGCCGGTATCCATTCATACACCTGGGTGGAGAGAGGCACTGTGAGAGTAAAGTGTCTTGCCCAAAAATACGGCGCCGGGCTCGAAACCGGACCGCTCGATCCGGAGACAAGCGCACTAACCATGAGGCCATTGCGCCTCCAATGTTCCGTGAAAAAAGACGTGGAAAAGCTGAGTAATGAGTTTTCATAGCCACAGTTTAGCAGCAAAGTTATTTTGGTTTGGCCCTGAGTGAAAAACTGTCCATGTCATCACGATAAGTCATAGTACCGCTCCGATGTCAAGTGTACGCATAAGGAGCTTGGTTGCCCTACAAGGCTATTTAAGGTAGACTCACTCGCTATCCTCCAGAGGTTTTCCTTCCAAGATATCACGGCCAGATGGTGAATAGTCCCAGGTCTCCTCCACAGCAGCGATGTAGTAACGTCTGACCTTGTCACCAGTACTCTGCTCTGGGGAAGTTTTCCCACAATTCTCTCGCACTGTGTACTTGGTTTCCATGCCCAGAGTCAAGTGACTAGTTGTTTTACAAATTATTGCCCATTCCCCCGGGTTATCTGGCGTCATGTATACCGTTCCAAAAGAGCCTGCGGGTAATCGTGATTAAAGATAAGTATCTCGGTAAATTCGAGTTAAAAACTAAAAAAGTATAGCGAGGAAACACTAGATAGTGACTATTAAAAATATTTCTGATGGTTGCAAACTTTCTGCGACGTCGAGGACAACGTCGTTTAAAAAAATGATTTCATATTTTACCTACGAATCTCGCGGTTTTCTAAAGTCGTTTAGTTTGCTTATCACTGTCAAAACTATTTCTCTCATTCTCCAGACAACTCAAAATTTGGTCATTTCTCGTTGTTCAGTGTTTTGGAGAGGACGGCAAAGAAATGTACCAAGAATTATTATGCATGTGCACAGCCATTGTTTTGCTCATTAAACCATTTGTTTAGCGACGTTCCCGTTGCCGTCGTGGTTCTCTTAAACTCCCTATTAGAGCATTCTAAGAAGCGGTTGTAAAATGTATGTAAATATGTAAAAATGTAATTGTTTACCCACGGAGCACCAAGGAGTTCACAAGAACTCGTTCAGAAATGCCCGTGCATTCTAGGATCGAATTGGAATTTGGAAATGTTGGTTTTTGAGGAGAGGGGAAAACTGGATTACCCGGAGAAATACCTCTCTGAGCAGAGTAGAGAACCAACAACAAACTCAACCCACATATGACGCCGTGGGCCCGTTTCTCGAAAGCCCCGGAAACTTTTCGGGCCCGTAAAGCCATTTTTAGATAATCTGTATTTAAAAACAGAGAGATGTATAGGCCTGAAACTTCTTGTATGAAGAGAACTTCTATCCATATTAAGAACATGCGAATAAAACAACTCTGTAATCATAAGGTTTGAGATTTTGCCACGGCTTTCCGGATGCGAAAACGTTTCGGGACCATCGAGAAACGGGCCCCGGATCCGGGAATCGAACCCGGGACACATTGGTGGAAGGCGAGCGCTCTCACCACTACGCCATCCCTGCTCCCCCCAGTTTGTTGTCGTTCTACAAGTTTGCGTCTGTGCTTGTTTGTTTGTATTTTTTTCTGTATATGTTCCACACCTTGTATTTGTCCCACGGCATCTGTTCTTTTGCCGTTGTAGGTAACAGTGTTGCCGTAAAACAGGGGGCTATGCATCAATATCCCGCTCATTATATGCCACGACACTCGGTCTCCTACGCACATGCTCAAACCAGGCTGATTTCCATAAACAAACCCATCAATGTCATGCATCTTGTTGCTGTTGATGTAAGATGGATCGCCTGAAAAATAACAAAGACTAACTCTTAATCAAAGCAGCCACAGCAATAAAAATCTCTCCTCTTTGTTATCTGATCGCGATATGCGAGGGGCCCGGGTGACTCGAGCTTCACCCCTCCGAATTCTAAAAGAATATAAGGACCGAAAGACCGAACATTTATCAAATCCTACCGTCCAAGGAGCTACTAAATTGGAAACCCAAACTCTGAAAGTAGTGACCGTCAGTCAAAGCACTGGGTTTTACGCGAAAGAAAGTGCGAAAGGAGAAGAAAAGACTGTGCGGCCATTGTTCTTCTCTCTCGTTTTCTTTCACGTCATCTTTGACAGACAAAGATAAAAGAAGGAATATTTGTAGTCTAGGGGTCGGGTGGAGAGGGGAACGCGTCGTCACTTTCACAATTTCAACGTAAAGTAAAGTAAAAAAGTAAATCTTATTTAAAGTGGTCATGCACTTAGCTTTACAAGCACCAAGCTTAGCTAACTTACAGGTATGCCACTGAAACAAAGGAAACAAATATTTCAAATAAACGTAACATAGTTAAAACATGAGTCCCAACTGGCAGGAGGCGGACCAGTTGGCTATTTACAAAGCCTGACCGAGGATTTGAACTTGGGACTAGCGAGAAACAAATCCTGTTAGTGGCAGAATGGAGGTCTTTGAACCCGGGACCTCCGCATTACAACACCAGCGCCCTAAAGCCACTTAGCCACGCTGCCTCCCTCAAACGTACAAATAATTCTGCTTGATAAATGTGTTAAACTACATATACAGGAAGATAACAAACTAAGAGAATGTTCAGACAGGCAGTTACTACTTACTTTCATCAATAGTGGAAGGGTTGCCGGCCAGTTGTTTATTGTCTTGGTAGTACCAAGAATTCTTCTCCAAAGTAACCACAAAATGTAACACAAACTCTTTGTCCATATTCTTTTGCTTGTTCTTAGAATCCAGGCTCTTTTTCTTACAAACCAATAAGGGACCAAACAGGCCTAAAAGTAAAGAAGCTTGTGTTAAATCAGATACTATCTTCTAACTAGATAATGCACACTGTATAATGCACACTGTATAATGCACACTGTATAATGCACACTGTATAATGCACACTGTATAATGCACACTGTATAATGCACACTGTATAATTTTGACTGACCTTAAAGTTTACTATCCTCGTATTTATTATTTACATCTCATGACAAGCACATTCTATGCATATTCTTGTTATTTACTCTTCACACCTGCATATCTATCCTTGGTTGGGTTCACACTCGACAGGTACATTCTAGTCAAACATTGCGCGTCTGAAGGCCTGGGACCCATTTCCTCGGGCACAGTCCACCTGTATGTGAAGTGTCCCCCGGGTGGGATTGCGTCATCTTTTTTATCCTGTTCGGATGTACCGTCTTCGTACAATGCTCCCTCGTTTGATTTATTGTACAGAACACCAACAGGATGAATGCTGTAGTTTCTTGAAGCCTGTGAATGGCGAACACTGACACGTTAACTTAGGTTATCTGTTGGCATGGGCATAACTCTCAGCTGCTGGTGTAAAAGTGAAACCGTAAACGGTAAAATTTAACCGTTAACCGTCAAAGCTCTCCCCCGGCCCCAATTCAGACCCTCTTTTCATAGCTGCATGTTGTAATCTACGGGTTCACGTTTGTTGCGTGTTCCTTTTTGCTTAAAGAGACACATATAAACCCAGGCCTAATTCGATCTCACCTTGTTTTGAAAGACAACCTCTATGGTATCACCTACTTCTCCACGAATAACAGGTCCTAGGGAGCCTAAATGATGTTCATCTTCTGTACGATTCTTTCTAGTGTTAAACGTATCATCGGTGTACTCAATATACAGAGCCTTCTTGTACGTTCCTCCAAGTCTGTCTTCGCTTCGAATGAAGAACTTTGACGCATCACTGAAAATAGCAAAGTAAACTGTAAACACCCGGGAAAGGTCCTGCAGTTTTAAACGCGGGTCGCCCAAAAGAAATTGATATGTTAAAAAATAATCATTGTTACATTTACAATGCGAGGGCATATAGTATTACCCTGTTATATCAGATTTTATTTTATTTTATTGATTAAAAAGGAAGTTGAAAATTTGCGGTCTCAATGACAGTAGAGCTTGTGATTTCATTTACCATTATTTTTAACAACAAATACCCCGAAGAAGGAACTCGGATGATAAAAGTCAGTTTAGTTATGTTGGTTGTAATTATTAGTAATTATTACCTTCCTGGCTTTAACAAATCCTCTCCAGTCATTTTGTTTATTCCACTCGGCCCATAATTCCACATCTTCTCCTCGGCAGCAATAAAGTACTTTCGCGTTCTTCCACCGCTGGCGACAGGCGGGTCAAAAGCGCGGGCGCATTTAGCTACATTAAACAAAGTGTACATTCCTCCGTCATAATTACTGGTTACCATGCAGTTTAAAAGCCAAGTTCCCGGATTGACGGCCGTCATTGTTGCCGTCACAAATGTCGCAGGTAAAAGAGTAGCAATGCTCCTAAGGTGCTTGTCAATGCTAAATGTCTGGCCGTGAAAATACGCTACAATGAAAAAAATATAAAACAACACGTGTAAAATAAAAATAAAAAAAAATTACTATTAGTTAGGTCTAAAAAAGATACTTTGGCCTTGAGCTTAGTTATTTACGAGGTGAATGGCTGAACGAATACATGAACGAAAACATAAACCGTGAAACAGTGAGTCGGAGTGAAATATACGGGGGATGGTCGGAGTCGTTTGCGAGGGTTGATAAAAGCAATACCTGCATGGACATCAGTGTCCGTGCCAATACCATACAAATGCCAGCTGATTTTTTCTCCAAGGCACATATCCAGACCTTCCAAGTTACCAAACACTCGCCCATTGATGCTGTACATTTTGTTACTTTTCACAAATCCGCCATCTGTCTTCTTTGTCATAGCTCCATCAGGGTCAGCACAAAAGCGTGCGATGTTTTCATCAAGAAGCCAGCTCTTGTTCTCGTCCATTACAGCGAAGAGTAACACAAATTCCTTATCAACGTCTGTGCGAGTCCCCCTTTCGTCTAGTGTTCCTTTTTTCAAGTTAATATCGCTCCTGTTAGAAAAGAAAGTACGCTAAGAAGTTGATGACACAACAGAGACAAACAAAAACAGAAAAAATTACAAATTACATTTGCCAACAAAACTTTGTCTCTATCGCCTGAGGATTAACTTTGGTTGAATAAACTTCCATTTCGTGACACAATTTTCGGATAAGGACGATAAACCGTAGGCTCCGTCTCACAACTCTTCATAATTAATTCTGTGGGACGTAAAAGAACCTAGCTACACACTGATCGAAAAGAGTAGGGGATGTAGTTCCCGGTGTGGTGATCTATCTTTCATCTGATGGTTAAATGCTGGGAGATATTAGCTGCATAAGCTACTCTGAAATCCGAGGGTTGATAAAGTAATGTATGTGTGTATATATGTACAATTACTTACACCACTTTCGCCATTGTCTTCACGGCCTCTCTTTTTAACAGTTTTATTTAAATAAAGCCTTTACAAGGAAAAGGACAGGAAGGCGTCAGGAATATGGCTGTTCTGTACTCACCAATCAAGCCAGTGTTGATGTCATTGACGGGTTTCACGTGAGAGTGGTAAGCCCAAGTAAGACACTTCTCGTCATCTTTGGTTGGCGCATGATTTTCAGAAATTGTCCATTTGTAGACCCGGGTTACACCAGGAAGTACGTGATCGTCCCCTTTCTGGCCTCCCTCCGTATGATCATCATAGAGAGCACCCTCTGAGCCCTTGTCATAAAAGACCCCATGTGGGTGCATTGTAAACGAACGGTTAGCCATGTTTTTGAAGTGAACGTTTAGAGTATCGCCAACCTCGCCCTTTATTATAGGACCCAGCAATCCTAAGTACTTCGGATGAGGTTTCTCTTCTGTAAAGGTGCCATCTGTGAACTCACGATAGAGCACCTTGCGATAGATGCTTCCTACTCTGTGGGGACCTGACACCGTAAACTGAGAGCCATCACTGGAAAGAGAATTTATGACAACAGTTACTTTGAAAGAGGTTAAATGTCTGCGGGCTAAGTAATGCACACTCTTAAATCTTAAACAAAAGTTTAATAATTAATCAGGCTCGGATATAATGAGAGATTTTAGCCGTTTCTGGATTTAATTTCCCTGCTTTATTCTTAAAAGTTTCGTGTTGATAAATCGCCTGCCTGTGTGTCAGTATTCTTAGCAATTCGTGCAGGTATAAGCTAGGTATCAGGCTTCCACTGTGCATGTCCAGAGACCGGACAAATGTTAAAAAATTAAACAAAAGTCATATCTCCTCCGACACAAAGCCTAGGTAACAATTGAACAAGATAAAGACAACAATTGTTAAAAAAATATGTAATATGAAGAAGTACATGTAAATATGTGAATCGGAGACGTGTGTGTAGAGATCACTCCCGTAACCCTGCCAGGGGCTCTCCTCGTAGAGAGAAACAGGGTTTGCTAAGAGCTCCTATCCAAGTGAAGTGGGCCAACCTGCACCGTTTTCATGATTGGCCAAACGAAACAATAGGTATACAACACAAACAAAGCCCTTAGCCCTAAAAACAAAAGAGGTGCAGATAGGCAAGAACGAATCAAAATAGAAGTTTTTAAAGAGGTGCAGGTCATCTGAGTGAAGTTCATGAAGTTATAAATTGTCTTGTAATTAATTCGGAAAGGGTAAATAAAATGATTTATTGACAGAAGTTTGATTAAATGACAGCTATTGATTGATGGTCACCTTGGCCGCCATCTTTAGGCATTTAGGTATACTGGGCAATTATGATACCTTTTTGTTTATTTTGGGGATTTATTCATTTTTTCGTTAGATTTCAAGTCTTTAAGGAAATCAGTGCCAAAGGTGCAGAGGCTGTTTGGTAAGTCAAGCGTAATTTACAAAGCGATGAATTCAACAGAGAACTCATTGTTCCTTTCTTTGCATGGTCGGCATGCAACCCCGGGCATACCACATTGTCACTGCCTTGTGAACCAGAAAGACGCTGTGCTCAGCCGGATTAATTAACAATACTTAAATTGGTTTGTTAGAGTAGTTCGAACTCAGTGTGTTTTCCGAACCTGCGAATGCAGTCTTTGCTCGTCACTTGCGGCCGGGAGTCATCAATTCACATCATCCGTGTTTATGATCTCTCGGTCCCTCAATCAAACAACGAGGATTAGACAAATTCTAAACGCTGACCGGCTTTCGTCTTCTTTGGTTCTTTTAAAATTCATTGTGAAATATTCCTCTAAAATCTCTAGCGCCCAATAAAATTTTCGCAAAATTAGGTCCCTGGAAATTTAGGCTAGGTACATCCTTTTTTTTATCAGATCGATATTTGTGAAGGTGAATTAATCAACATGACACGAGCGTGGGACAAAGAAAAATTCTGAGTCCCCGACAGGAATTGAACCCATGACCTCCCGAACACCGGGCGGGCGCTCCATCCACTGAGCTACGAGAACAGGTCATTTAACTGAGTTTCTTATATGACAGGTGTCCTGTTGTTGTTGTTGTTTTCGGCCTAAGCTGAATATTCTTATTTTTCTGCCGATTTTAGGCTGGAAATATTCTCGTGACTAATCTTACACTGGATTATAGCGTTGGGTATCAATTACAAGTGTTTGGTTTGAAGTGTATCTTGCCGTTCAGAGAAAGGATTGGATTTTTATAAGCATGTATTGAATTTACAAACTTTGTATTGTATTAATTTGTACGGTATAGTTTAGAAATTTTCAACGCACAAAATTGTATTCGTTTCAAAATGTCAGCCTTGGGTTTATTTTTGAAATACTTTTAAAGTTTCGCAAATTTCGGCTTGGATATTCTTATAAAATATATTCTCACAAAAAAGAGTGTAGCGAACTTTCAAGTTTTGTACAATTTTATGCAATATTTTCCGAAAACTTAGTAGTAGTGAGATGAGCCCTGCAAGGGGATCACTGTGGATCAAGCTCGAGACGGGATTAAAGGCCTGCTCAACGAGATCTGTTGGACCAAAATACCAGTTAGCCCTAAAACAACATTCTTGTTAAGTTCAAAGTGTTCATGATGGCGAGACAACTGGCCCTAACCAGCTCTCGATGGTACCTCTCATGCCTAGCTGTAGCTCTCTACCGCGATCTTTGCATTATTTAATCGATGTTATCAGTAGGAACCGACCTGAACAGAATAAAGCCTACACTACTCGACTACAGTGATAGAGCAACAGTGATAGAGTCACAAGTTCCTTGGGAGCTGAAAGCATTTTAATATACCGCACTAGGTATGCATGCACTTCTGAGGGAAATAACTAAAATAACGACTTTGCCAACGAAGAGAAAGGAAAGATCGCTATTTGGACGCGGCAAAACACTTTTCTTATTGCGAATTCAAATGCTGTTGCCGTACTAAATATAATCTGATAGAATCATAATTAGTACATATGAACACTCGCCTGTCACTGTCCAGTGGCATTCCTTTCACGTTGTTTGTTCCTGTCGGTGCATAGTTCCAGTCCTTTTCTACAGCTCCGATGTAATAATCCCGCCTCGCTGATAAAGAGCTCTTGTGAAAGAGAGCTACAACAAACATTCGACAAGCTATTATGTGTATAAACGAATGCATTGTCTTGCACGTTCAAGTAGCGGATACTTTTCACTCCAACTGAAGATAGACAACAGAATAATTTATGCACAAAACGCGTTCACTCTTCCTTCTGGGCTTAAGGCTTTCTAATGCAGGAAGGGGGGGGGGGGAGGAAGTCATTGCCTTACTTCTCGTAGTACAGTACAGTCTACAGACAACCGCTATCACCCCCTCCCTAAGAGTCCTCTTGGATCCCTTTGTACCCCCTCCCAAAGATCATGAGTTGAGCAAAAAACTAGCGGAAAATTGGCTGGAAGTTTAGTCAAGTTTAAGATTATATTTCTTTCGATTATAAGTTTCGATTTCGACCTATATCTTGGAAGCTTTGTCTTACAGCCGGGCTGACGTGAGGTTTTGGAGCGAGTGAGATTCCTCGCCATCGGCATTGATCATGAATGCCTGCCGAATGCATTGAATTGCAACTAGTGTTCTTCTTTGTTATTCTTATCATGTCATGTCATGCCACTGATGTCATGGTAGACTGAAACTGACATGTAAACGGATTAGATGTGACTAAAAAGATCCGGACGGCCGCGGTACCGATGATGATTAATTATCACTGCCTTTTGATATCAAATTTGAAAGCAAATTTTCACAAAACAATCTCTTAAGTATTCAGTATGCCATTGATATATGGCCGAGTAATTGAGATCGTAATCCAGGCTTTTGGATTACATAACAACTGCAAAGCCGATGCCATGGCTGGATATCAGTGCCGAAACACTTGCCATATATAAGTACATCACGATCAGCACCATTCATGAACGAGGCAAATCATTCAGTTCCATGAGGACATATATTTAAAAATATAAATGTCGAAGGACTCGTAAAACAGGACGTTTGTGTTGTCGTCGGTCTAATGATGTTGCTAAACAAACCGGAAACGTATTTGAATAAGAATACAACTCATGCTGGTGCTGTCCACAAGATGCTCTACATTTTTCAAGTCCTTGCTCACCATTTCTCGAAAAGTTACTTAAAAGTTGCTGCAAGAATCCAAAAAGTTGCTTTTTTTGTTGAAAAAGTTTATCTTTTCTGTTATTATGTGTCGATAAAATTTATGGTAATTGACTCTAAAAGTTAGATTTCAAAGAATTTCTTGTAATTTTACAGCAAAAGGAGTTGATAACTGACTGTCCTTACTTTAAACGAACATACGTATTAGAGGTACGTGGCCTTCAAAGCATTTGAAGAACGTTGACTTGTTTTTTTGGCCTGAGTCACTCAAGCATGACTGCTAGAATCTCTGTTATCGTCCCCCAAGGGACAAGGGCAGTTTGTTTCCCATTGCAGACCGCCTGATAATCTCTAGAGAATTGTTCTTTTCCCCATCTAAAAATTATTCATTCACATACGTGCGACTATGGGAAGACTTATCAAGAGCATCATCACATGGTCTGAAATGGGACAACATTAACCCGCACAAGCTAAAAAGGTCTATTTCTGGGGCGAACCAACCGAGGCGGAGGCGGAGTAGGGGAGGGGGAGGGGGAGGGGGAGGTAGGGTTCAGGTGGTTCGGTCAAACCTCCTATCGACAATAAATATTTCAGGTTCTTCTTTTGAAATAAAAACAAAGACTTACTTGAAAGGAACAAAAGTAACATTGAAAGATGGACGAGAGTATTTTTCTGGTTTTTTATTCCTTGCTGTCTTAAGTAAGTTCTATTTAAGCGTATATAAGCACTTTCTCTTTTATTTGTCTATTTGGTAAATTAACACATTATTTACGCTCCCGTCAAATTCTACATGGGCACCAAGTGACAGTTTTTCTATCAACGGATTTCGGAGCTTAACGCCAGGAAGCTCTTTGTTAATCAGCTCATCAGTGAGTTATGTAATCGTTCACAAAGATTTCGACTGTCACCGGCGCACGAAAATCCACTACTTTTCTCAAACGAACCAGAGTTTAAATTGAATTCCGTCACAGCTATGTCCAAAAGACAGCAGCGACTTAATAGACTTTTTTGGACTGCCACTAGGTAGGTCATCAGGAAGGTAAGCATTGATTAATGTTAATACCTAAGCGTAGCCCTTGTTTACACAGCTCAAAACAGAGATGATTTCAAAGATATTAAACAGCCAACAATCATCCCTCAAACTTTTAAATTTTCAGGGGGGGGGGGGGGGGCGGCGGGAGCGAACGGGGGACATGCCTCCGGACCCGAACTACCTTAACCAATCCGCCCCAGAATTTTCTTTAAAATAGCCGCCGAGTCGAAGTAGATTGGGCTGGTATCTTGAAAACAGCTGCGAAACAGCTACAGCCTAAGTCCACGAAACTGCAAAAATTGAGCATTATATATTGGCAATGTCGCAGGATCAGTTTAAACAAACACGCACAAAAAAATGCTCCACTTTCTAGGAAAAGGTAGAAATTGCTTAGGATTCTAAAAGGCTCTAGAAAGCAAAAATGTTGCTTCAACTTGTGGACAAACATTGAAAGAAATCTCAGCGACACTGGAAGCTACGTAACACTGAAGTCTTGAAAACATCAGCGGAGTATAGCCTACCAATACGACCACCTTCCGTCGCTCTGCGTCAGTTTAACGCCTAAACCGGCCGAGTACGATAGGAGGAGATCGCTCTCCGTTGGTTTGGCGTTTGAACCGGACGGGAGCGGCACTCGAGGTGGTTGTATTCGCAGGCTATATACAAGGTGGAAAAACACAAACAGTAGTAGTTGTGTAGGCCTGTTAATCACCCGCCGTAAAGTTATAGTTAAATAATAAAATATCTTGTACATCATGATCGCCTTTCTAGATCCCGGCATGACAATAGCCTAATCCAGCCGTGCATTCGGTTATTTGGAGAGCAGCGCAAAAAAGTGCCGAGAGTTTAAATTGAATTCCGGTCACAGTTATGTCCAAAAGCAATAGGGTCCTTTTTACTCTCGTCGTTATTCGCGCTGCTCCCAAACTAACAAAACTCCTGGGAAAGACTAGAGGACGGGGTGAGGGAGGGGGGTGGGGGTGGGGGTATGGAGGGGCACTTCCTCATAAAAGCACTCCATTTCTGTTCGGCAGCAGAGTATGGATTTTGAGGTTTTTTAGCCTGAGGTAAGGTTATCAATTTTGACCGGCCATAGTGATGTTTTCCTCACTCACTGGCTTAGACCTATGTAAGTTGTTTACAAGATACTAATTTTTTCCCCATAAAAATGGAAAATTCGTGGGAAATAAAATGCCCTTATTTGATGTACAGGAAAGTATTTTCTGGTTTACAGTTTGGGAAGAGACCTGCCAGTGGGTTAAAATCCAAAATAGAACAACCAAAGTCACACACATTGGTCTGAAATAGGGTGAGGGTTTCGAGAAAAGCAACGCACACTAAAAGTCACCGTGGAAGAGTGTCAGTGTTTGGAAAACCTCAATAGCCTGAGATTTCCATTTTTACACAGCAATGGTCTTCCGCACCTTCCATCAGGGCTGATTGCTATAAGATCACCACCATCACTGCTAACGGTGATTACAATCGAAAGTTCAGCTATCTTCATATGGTAAGGCTCTTCAGTGATCTTCAACTTCAACTTGGCTTCACTTTATTTTGCACTTAATTTGATCGGAGCGATTATTGTCGCAACGATCACTGAACATGAGCAATAGAGGTCAGTTCCACTAGCCTGCATTGTTGGCGTTATTTCGTGCGCGAATAATTTTTTCAAAGCGGAGATAAAAACTGAATCTACGATTAAAACTCGAGCTTAACGCTTGAAACATCTCCTCGACGAAATCTTATATTTTCTGAAAGCAGCATTTCAGTCCTAATATCCTTGTAACAGTTAGTCAACATTCAAAGTCGAATCTATCAACACTTTCGTTTTTCGCTTCCGTCAATCTTAGCGGACCTCAGGAAACTAAAGTTTACTTTATTGGCTTCAAATACATGTGCATGTGTCGTGTCTGTGTGTTGTGATTAGTAGATTTGGATCCATTACGTTTGTTTCTTCTTTTCAAGGTTCGTTGGTTCTTGACCTAATTATGACTGAACGCAGCCAAAAACGCAGTTGTTATTTAGGTGATGTTAGGTTTTGATTTTGAGCTTCAGAGTTCGTGTTACTGAAAGGCTCAGTAACAGTGTACACTCAAACTTTGGAAACATTATGACAGTCCACGTTTTTTGCAGTGATTTATAATTAATTTATCACCCCTTTAAGGCTTGGTAACTGTTCTCTATTTGGTCCTGAGTGGAGATTTCTTCTTTCTTTTATTTTAAGTTACCGTAATGATACGATTTAGCACCCTCCTTCCAATAAGCGCCCCCTTTCGAGTACGCGCTCCCCTTCGAATATGTTTTTATTAATAAGCACTCCTATTCAAATACGCACCCCCATTCTGATATTATAATATTACAGCACTGTCAGAGTACCTATCAACGGAGGTTCACACCGTATTAAAGTTTTGTTTTGAACATTCGGTTGTTTCTCAAAAAGGAAATAAGCATACTGCCCCAAATAAGCTCTCTGTATTGAATAGGCACCCTCCCTTGAAGCACCAAAAGCAAATAAGTGCCCCTGGTGCTAAATTGAATCATTACGTTAGTAGGCAAGTTTATTAGCCAGGAACAAAAATTTATGATGCTTTTGTTTCCTAGAGATTTAATTACCTCATATGATTATATAACAGTGAGATGGGTCCTTGAAAAGTGTGTGCTTGTTCTATACCACCAATAAAACAACAAGTTTGTTAAAGCTGTGAAGATCAAGGCAACAGGTGCCAGTCAGCCAGGCCAATGGCATGTTTTCCAAAGTCAATTGCATGTTGTTGTTGTTATTGCAGTTTTTCACCCACTGGTATATTTTGTAAATTTCTCATTCAGCTGAGAAGTCCTGTCGCAGTATTCTCTTTTCTTCCTCTACATAGTTCTTTCCTCGTGATGATTGTCCCTGATCTCGTTTTCTTTTCTCCTTTTGTCTAAAATTATCTGTTTTCTGTTTCTTTGGTGCACTTTCTCCTGAAAAAACAAAAAAACAAAAAAACAAAAACAAAAAACAAAACAAACAAAACAAAACAAAACAAAAAACAGAAAAAACAAAAACAAAAACAAAAAAACAAACAAACAAAAAAAACGTTATAATGCAACGTTATAATGCAACGATTCTAATGAAACAAACAGTTAGTTTCAGTCCCCCTCACTGTTGCCTGGTCATAAATTATCTTGCTGGCAGAATTTCAATTCTGCGCCCCCCCCCCCCCCTTCCCCCACCCCTCGACCCACCTGCAAACGCACCCGAACACTGGAGAGTTGTCAAGAAGAAACATTTGAAGATGTCACACATTTATTCAGTCTCACCTCTATCGTTCAGGATATTCAAGGCCACTTTCACAGATCTTTTATCATGGATGACAAGATGCTTCTGTATGTCTGAAATCTCTTTGCCGTATTTGACTGGCGCTGATGATATGACGGCATCCTCGTATTCTTCGCTTTCTCTGCTCTCTGCCACAGAAGAAAACTGCACAGGAGGAGCTGAATATGTATTCGGTTCATAACGCTTTGACAGTGAATCCCAGTCAACATGGCTCTCTTCTTTGCTTTCTAAAAACGCTGGTCTCCCCACTGTTGCAAACAAAGTTGTTGGGGAAGGTAACTTTGTCTTAGTTAATGATGGCTTTCTTCCTGAACTGTCAGATGTTAATGTTCCTTCTTCATGTTCTTCCGCATCTTTGTCGCTCTCTGAATCTGAACTGGAGCTAGAATCTCCAGCAGTAAAGAAAGATAACGGGTCTTTTTCGGCTACGCTTTCATCCTTCTCCGAATGTCCATCCGCCATATTGAATTTTCTGAATACATGGTAAATGAATCAGCGGCTTTTCGAGAAAGTCAACCCCAGGCTTTCGCATTTTGCACAAAAACATTATGGCGTCGTTCATTTGAGTTTTTAATCTGGAAATATTTCTCTCACAAAAATGCCTCAAAGAAATTATCGAAAACGCCGGGAAACAGAAGAGAGCGACGATGATCAACAAGAAACCAATTCAGCAAGTGAAGTAATTGAAGAAAGAAAGGAAATGCAGCGATTTCGCAAAAGACAGGCAGGAGTTTCAGCCGTGGCTCTGGCCCTTGGTAAAACGCTGGCCCCAGAAGAGGAGGTTGAAAGCGATCCGTTCAAGCTTAAGACAGGAGGACTTGTAGAGTTGAACAGCTTGATTCAGGATAGAAATAGGGACAGGGAAGGGGAGGACAAAGAAAAGTCCATTAACTTAGGAGCGAATTTTGCCGCAGAGACGAACAGAAGAGATGAAGATACACACATGTTGAAATACATTGAAGAGGAGATGGCGAAAAGGAAAGGTGTTCAGCTAGAGAAAACCATTCAAAGCAAGTAGGTATTTACTGTCCAAGTTAAGAAAGTATTACCTGTAATTGCAATTGAAAGACAATATTAAATTTGTGGTATAATATTCCTTCAAAACTTGTTTATGATGTTTTAAATAGTATTATCTATTGCAGACCGAAGCCAAAGTCCAAAGAAGATTTACTGTACCAGGTTCCTGAAAATATTAATGTGCGGTCAAAGATTATGGCATCAGAGGAGATGCTGTCAAATCAGATGTTATCTGGGATTCCTGAGGTAGATTTAGGTATTGATGCAAAAATAAGGAACATTGAGGCTACTGAAGAAGCTAAACAAAAAGTCATTGAGGAACAACGGAATAAAAAGTCAAAAGGACCAACTGCTATGGTGCCAACTAACATGGCGGTCAACTTTATGTTGCACAGCAGATGTAAGTGCCATCTTCCTCGTACAGTTACTCACTACAGTGTGACCAGGCATTAACTTAACTATGTATCATTTTATCAATGCAGAAATTTGTTTGAATCTGAAGTATTTCCAAGAGTTCATGCATTATTATAACAGCCTCATGCACCAACTCTCGCAATGAAGGGAGATGATGTAATATATCAAACAAGAGAGACAGTGTGTCATCAGGATATCCAAATACCGAGAAGGGAGTCGAAAATACAACACGCAACAGAGTATTTTGACAAGAACCAAGGTGTTTGGATAGCCGATGAAACACTATCTTGAGTATTTGATATATCTTCTCAATCAAAACAAAAACTAAGGAGTCAACAGAGAAATAAAATGTTCAAAATCTATGCTACTTAAGACTGAGTATCCAAATCTCCTTCATGGCTGTGAATTTCTTTGTTTTAACTTGATGAATTATTAATGAGTTTGAGAAGCATTTTTATCATCCAGATAAGGGTAGTCCAAAGCCAACTCCCAAGTAGCAGGGATGGAATAGTGGTAAAAGTGCTATCCTCCCATCAATGTCGCTCAGCTTTCATTCCTGCCAGGTGTCGCCTTGCTCAAAAGTTTTTTTTGCTGGGTTCTCCAGTTTTCCTTCCATCCTTAAAAACCACCCTTTCCAAATTCCATTTAAACCTGTATAGCAGACCTGAATGAAAACCAGCTTGGGCTAGTTGTTGCTTTCAGTTTCTCTAAATATTGTAATTTATTTTGTTTATTTTAATATACTGTTGGTGAGTAATCACAGCTGACTCCCACCCAGATTGTCAAAATATCAGTCACCAATATTCCTTTTACCTTGCAGAACTACATGTACTCTCAACCAAACAATCACACAATGTACAAACAAAAATGAAACAAATATTATCATCTTTCCTGACTTAAAAATGATTTACTTCTTTTAGTTTTTGATGAGCAAAAGAACATTGATGCAGAAAGCAAGAGAGCTGCTGCAGCTAGAGACAAGGCACTGGAACAAGAAAAAGCAATCAAGAAACCAACAGTGAAGGGCACTGACTCGACTGCAGCAGCAAGCAGCAAGGCTGAGGAGACTGAAACTACCGTGCATGTGCCAGCAGCCATCTCAAACAAGAAAAGACCTGGCGACAAAGTTGAAAAAGCAACAGATGACTTCTTTTATGAGAAGTTTAAAAAACGTGCAAGAGACTCCTGGAGATATCAGTAAAACTCAATTTTTTATGGTGTTGTTGTGTCACATAGTTCACATATCCTTGCAAGATAAAGGCTGAGGAAAGAAGATCAGCTGACTGCCCTTCAGCTTTAGCAATTCAACTTTCCAAATTCACCATCAATAACAGTGGTTTATTTATCTTAATCAAACTTAAGCTGATGTAATTAAGGCAGTGTTTAATCAATGTTTATATAGAGTGAACATTTAGAACTGAATGCCTTTGTTCAAACAGTGTTTTAATAAGAAGTGAAAATTGCTTATTATTTACAGTTACAGACCAACTTACAGATCTGGTTCCTTGCATGTTTTAGAGGCTTGACATGTAAGTTGTAACTGATTTTAAAATAATTTTAAATAACATTGCTTTTTAGTCCTACAAGGACCGTATCTCTCCTGAATAGTGAGCATTATGTAAGTTTCGTTTCTGCTGTTCTGAGAAGTTCCTGATTACATGTACTTTGTATGATATTTGCTAGAATAGTGTACTATAACATACTAATTTTCATTCTTTATCACTTGATTACTGAAGAATTACATTCACCAGGAGTGACATATTTTTCATGTTTTGCTTCTAGTGGTTTCTCTTGTTTGCTATCATCTGTTTGGTGACTGTCCAAAATGATATTAACAGAGGCTAGAGCATTTACTGCCCAGTCTGGATAACTATTATCTGGAAACATCGTTTTCATGAAACCCTGAACAAAGTCAGGAAACTTGTCTTGCTTGATGCTTTCTCTGATGTCTCGCATTAGCTGCATCTGAAAATTTAAATTATAAATTATGTGTAAAGATCAACAATGTTGTCAAAGAGCTGTGTCAGTGTTGCCTAGCTCCTCAGCGCTTGACCCTGAAGCTACATGTATGTGGATGTGCTGATGTCACAATCACCAAACATGTGTACAATGTATCTCAGTTAACACAGGAAAATAATGAAGCCCAGGAACTAAGCAACACAGAGACAAGAACCACATGCAAAATTATGTATTTTATTCTAGTTGAAGTAATTTACACACAACTTCCAGATTTAAATAACCATACTCCTCCCATCCCCCATGGATTTTTTTTTTTGGTTTAAACAACTCTACCTGACAACTGTGTGGTTTTAATGCCTGGTACTCAAACATCCAGCTGTAGATATGGAACAGCTTACAGCCCCTGCCTCAATCAACTCTACCCATTGTTGGGTCCACAGGGTAATCATTTATTGTGTTGCACATGTTAGTGTTACATTTTGAAATTTCGTTTTGCATTCATTTTGGACCCAGTTCACTGAAACTTTGAAATGAGCAATGATGAAGTAATGAATCTCTGTTAAAATGATGGCAGTTAGTTTTGAATGAAAACTGTCCCCCCCCCCCCCCCTGCCTAAATTTATGATTTTCTTGAATTTCTTTTGGTGAAATCTTCCAAAATCTTTACTGAACAGTACATCCATTGAATCCAGCCAGATAATGTTACATGAAAGAAGAAAGGTTTGTTTGAGCATTTTATTTTTGACTTGGAATTGGTATTAATAAATAAATAATGGCGCCTTCTGTAACATACTTGATAGTAAATGTTATGAAGGGTTAACAAGTGACAAGCAACTTCTTCTCTGCCAAGTAAACAGTTGATATACGCCCTGGTGTAACGTCTGCAGGTCCAACATCCACAGTCTTTGTTGACAGGTTCAAAATCCGTTGCATATTGTTTATTCTTTAAGTGAAGTTGACCCCATGGTACTAAAGCTGTGCCAAATCTCTGCAGTACAATTCAAATGAAGAAAGTTAAAAAACAAAACAAAACAAAAAAACAAGCAAAGAAAGCTATCTGCAGTTCGTATAGTGTGATCATCCAGGTGAGGGTAGTTCTGAAAAGAACTGTTGTTGGTGACTGACATTTCGACAACCTGAGCAGATTAAGTCATCTTGAGAGTCGAGTGAACAATGTTTGACAGTTGATGGTGTTATAAGTCTGGTCTGTTCAAAGTGACTGATCAGTTTAGCCATGATCATATTGGCTGTAAGACTCATAAAGCGCTCTGCCTTACACCTTGTTGCTACAGCTAGTGTAGAAGTAGGATTCAAACTAAGGTGACATTTAATGCAAGGTACATGCATATGCTACATCATAGAAGTGAAAGGAAATAATAATTATTATGCGTACATGTACATTTGTATTTCTCAAAGGCATTGGAATGAAGCCATTTTTTTCTCTTAAAGGCTACATAAAACTTGATAATACCTTTTGTAACTCCTGAACATGTGTCTGTAAGTGGAAAAAATGTAACAACTACTGTAAAAGGACCAGTCATAGAGCATTGATAGATCAGCTGAGAGTCCACTTACTGCTGTTCTTGTTGGATAAACACAGTCAAACATGTCCACTCCTAAAGCACAGCACACCACAAGATCTACAGCATAACTAAAAATAAGCAACAAATTTCTGTTCTAGAGTGGCAAATTCTGTATTGCTTGATTCTGAAAGAATGATGTCATTTAATTTATGATTTTTGCCCTCAATGTTCAGTGGGTAAAGTAATGTTATGAACATAATTTTTCTTACTATACATGTATATAAATCCTCTTTTTTGGGAGTTGGTGATTGATGATACTGGTGTGAAAGCCTTATGTGCCTTATGGCATAAAGAGATATAGGATAGGAGGATACTGTTGGTGATGCCATTTACAGCTGCTGTATGTCATACAAACAAATGATGATCCTTACCCCACCCCCATAAGATATCTTGGTTTACTCTTTGGAAGAAGATCTGTACAGAGAGTAACAGTCTTGCAAAACAAGGATTTCTCTTCTCCACCACTGAGGCCACCAATGGCAATACCAGGAGTGTTTCGTTTAACCATTTCTAGGGATTGAATAATTTAACAAAGTGACAGACAATTCCCACATTGTAGATATTTCTTAGTTATATGGTGACACCACATCATGGCTGTTCACATAGCAGAAACATTAAACTATTACATGTATTAGCACACCTTGTCAGAATAGAATAGAGAGTAGAAATGTAGACTTGAATGCTGCTAAAACAATTGAGTAGGATAGAACATATTTCTAACTAAAGACAGTGGATGTTAACAAAATAATAAATTAAAGTTACTGTACACCAAACCCAGTAGCTGTTACTGCATTTATCAGTGGTTTTACAAACAAACAAGGCAAATGGGTCAATTTGGCTTTGTAAAGAACCATTTCACTTTGTGTAAAGGCAATAAATATTATTTTAGACCACAGAATATTTGACTGAGTGTGGACTCAACTGCAATAACAGCCACAAGTACTCACAGGACTTTTCCAGTTATGGCAACTTTAATTATGTAAGACTGATAATTTGATCAATTTGCAGATGAATCAAAACTATAATAGGGACTTTAAGCAAAGACAACGCGGACGGCGACGGGAACGCCATAAGATCAGGGAAAAGCCAAAAGGTCCACTGCGCATGACTGGCGGGAAACAAGTTGACGTTCTGCGTTCGGGCCCGACGTGAGTGAAGCTCATTTCGCGTTGTCTGAAAACGTGAGTTTTCGCTTTCGTTTCCTCTGCTGTGTCAACGCTAAATAACCCGTGTTACTAATTTCGAGGAACTTTAATGCTTGTTTTCTCTTGTTATATGAGATATTTCATTTTAAAGAAACGTCGAGAAATCTGAAGCGAACTCAAGCCAGTCGGCGAACATGTGAGTACCGTGAAATATCTTTTTGAAAGCTAATGTAAATAAAGACAACTTACATGAATTTCAATCGAAATTTTTCCTTTCGAGAAGTACTCAAATGTCAAATGGCTCATGATGGTGAGATTCTAACACATTTAAAAGGGTAGACACCATTAAAACTTGCGTAGCTGTTTCCATTTTCAGTCGTAAGATCAGTGGTTTACTTAGATCTTTATCAGTCAGCACACTGTTTTGTCGCGCCAGTCTGATTAAACATCTGCTGATAACAAGTTCGTTTACTTCATTGTACAACTCAGCGAGAAGGGGCAAGTTGCGTTTGTGGAAGCGAAATTCAGACCAGCACTCGTCGTCTTCAAACCATCGAAGTTAAAATCAGGAAAGGAATCATTAGACCGGTTTAAATCGTACAAGAGTAGAAGTTCGTGATCGTTTAACACACCTTCATCGTGGATTATCAAGAGTTGATTGCGAACTTCTTTCAATAAAGTGATCCTAGTTCATCTTGATAAACAGAGGACGAATATCGATTATGTCAATAAGCTTTCAGTGCGGAAACCGCGGTTTCCGACGGTGCCGCTTAATGTTTGTGAATTCCCGACACAACGGCGTTCTCTCCCCAGCCTTCTCACAGGTTTCGGCGTCCCCGTCGCCGTCCGCGTTCCCGCTGCTTAAAGTCCCTAATGTCAACCTTAAGCTTCCAGGTATTCAAAATTAAACTTAAGCAAAACGTAAAAAAACTATAAAGCTTGATTATGGACATAACAGTAACACACCTTTCACACAAGTCTTCCTAAGTTCTGGATCTAATCCTCCCTGGATTATTGCAAACAGATTTTGTTCTGTTGGTCTGACATGTGCTGCAATGCATCTGTCCAACCAGCGGATCGAGCGCAACATGGCCTCTTCAACTCTAGGACCTAAAATAATCATAAAAACTTTTATCAGTAACTAAAAAAAAAGGAGCAGAAGCAGCACTCTTGTTATATACATGAGCCTCCCTTCCCATTACCCCCTCCCTGCTCAACCTCCCTAGGACACATAAATGCCTCTTGTCACATTGCGACATCCTTTTTTGAGGTGTGTCAGATCTAAGAATTGGCAGGCTGACAATTTCATAACATCATGGCAGTTCAGTTCAGTGATTTCTGATTGGTTATTACTGGTACTTGAACTGGGAAAATCAGCCAATCAAAGATACTGTAAAGAGCTTGTCAATATGTCACATGTACAATGTACATTACCAATTGTCTAAAACTTTGGATGTCTTGAAAAAGAAATCTGTTCATTTCACCAAAACATATTTAAAAATTGTGCACGTATCTCTCAACTGGGTCTTGATTGTAGCAAACAAGTCAAGAATTTTAAGAAAAGGACAAAACCTTTGAGTTCATAAAACATGTTTCGAAAGAAACTTCTGTCATCCTCAGTTAATTCAAGTAAAAACAGAAGGAAGCTTTTCAAACATCTGCAAAATTCTGAACATTGTCATGCCTTGTGTTCAGCACATTTCTTCCATGTTTTGGATCATGCCTCCACCAGTTTTCAACTTAAGATAAAACAGGCTACTCATGTTCAGAGAGAACAACCCTCTTTGAATCAACAATTCATGTTAATCTAAAATGATCTCTTTAATTCTCACACTTTAACGCGTTGCTTCATTCTGTGGTTACTCTTTATCACAATTAGCATTTTCTACTTATTATAAATTCAGCTTCCATAGCTTTGTACTTGGATTAACTGAAGACGACAGAAGTTTCTGTCAAAACATGTTTTATAAACTCAAATGTTTTGTCGTTTTCTTAAAAATCTCTCACATCCTATCACAGAATGACCAGAGAACCCAACATGCAACATTGTATACTCAGTCTCTCCCTTATAGAGAATGTAAAATGTCTTTTCAAATTCTAGGCCAGAGACAGAACAGTGTAGCTAATATCTAAAAAGTGTTGCAAGTTAGGGAAGGACTGTGTTTCAATCCAGTCCAGTCACCTGTGGTAGTGCTGCTGACCACATCATCCAGCTGCATAATAATATCAGCTCCAATGGAATTCTGGATCTCTGTAGACTTCTCGGGAGTGAGTAACATTTCTTGACCATCATAAGGGGACTGGAACTTAACACCTTCCTTTGATAAAATAAGTAATATGATAACTACATAAATATTTATAATGTTATATTAATAAATTGATAAAATGATAAATCAATTAATATATCTGTGTGTCTGTTTAACATAGAGTTATAAGTGAACATCAAGAGAAAAAAAGGAACATTTTGAGTCTTACCTCAGTTATTTCAGCTAATTTTAATAACGACACCATTTGAAATCCACCACTATCCTGATGTTAGAATTGAGATAAAATTAGCCAGGGAAACCATACATTGTCAACCTTAAAACAATTAATCATGTGCCGACGTCTTCTTTAAATTACTGTAGCAACTTACTGTTAAGAGAGCTCTTTTCCAGTTCATGAACCCATGGAGTCCTCCAGCTTTTTCTAAAATCTCTGTTCCCTTGCAAATGTTAACAATGCAGACTAAATTAATTACCAATTAGTTAGCAAGACAAAAGTATAGTTACACAAAGTGTTAATTTTAGTTGAGCTTATTTACCGGCCTCATTCCCAAATGATACGTGTTACCAAGAATGATTTGACAGTCTAATTCTGTGAGTTGTTTTGAAGTCAGTCCCTTCATAGTTCCCTGAGTTCCTACTGGCATAAAAACCGGAGTTTCTACTTTATAGTGCGGTAATGTTAAAATGGCAGTTCGAGCTTTTGTTGTTGAGCATTCCGCCAAAACTTCGTAGCTCAAAGCACTAGGTTTCACTTCTTCGTCCGCCATGTTGAATTTAACCGCAGACCAGTAAAATCGCTGTGGTAAAGTTCCCAGCCCCTTCTCCTCGACGAGGTTGGGAGGGAGGGGATAGCCAGGAGAGCAGTAATTTTGGCGTGACCAGAGGGATTTCGATTCTATTATCGAATTAAAAGTACTCGATAACTTCTGAAAATAAAATTTCACGTAAATTTCACTTTAAAAAATCTCTCTTTTTCATCAAAAGTGGCCTTCGTTCACGTTGTTTACTTTCTTCCTAGAAAACCACACCCTACTCCCTCCTTCTCCCTTGTCGAAGCCACTGTATGTTGGTCAGCGGCTGACGTCGACAATTCAAGATGGCGGAGAAATCGAGCAGTTCCGAGAACACCAATGCACCTGATTCCTCTCCAAATGGTGGTAGAATAACGGTTAATCAAGTCAGTTTCGTCGGTGTAGAATATCCAGGATATATCAAGGATGAAAATCACATGCTTGAAACACTGGGAGGCGAGGAGACAGTTTCAAGGACATTCTTCAACTCAACAAGAAGATTAGAACTTTCCTTTCGACCCGAAGATCCTTACGCACATGTTGTGTGTGCTGATCGCTTTCCCACCGCAAACTTGCTGCTTAGAGTCAAGCGGAGGAAGAAGAAGCAGAGAGAGGGAACAAGTCAGCCGGAAGAAGTGAAATATGAACAGGAAATATTGGGCATAGTGGGAAACACGTTCAAGTATGTAAACAAACATTTTAGCATAATCCTATAGATCCCACATAAAGCGACAGACAAACAAAAGCTTACAAACAAACATGTAAGCGTAATCCTATAGATCCCACATAAAGCACCTGACAAACAAAAGCTTACAAACAAACATTTAAGCATAATCCCACTGGTCCCACTTAAAGCACCTGACAAACAAAAGCTTACAAACAAACATGTAAACATAATCCTAAAGAACCCACATAAAGCACCCGAAAAGCAAGAGCTTACAAACAAACATGTAAGCATAATCCTATAGATGCCACATAAAGTGACAGACAAACAAAAGCTTACAAACAAACATGTAAGCATAATCCTATAGATCCTACATAAAGCGACAGACAAACAAAAGCTCACAAACAAACATGTAAGTGTAATCCTATAGATTCCACATAAAGCACCTGACAAACAAAAGCTTACAAACAAACATGTAAACATAATCCTACAGATCCCACAGAAAGCACCTGACAAACAAAAGCTTACAAGCAAACATGTAAACATTATCCTATAGGTCCCACATAAAGCACCTGACAAACAAAAGCTTACAAACAAACATGTAAACATAATCCTAAAGAACCCACTTAAAGCACCCGACAAACAAGAGCTTACAAACAAACCTGTAAGCATAATCCTATAGATGCCACATAAAGCGACAGACAAACAAAAGCTCACAAACAAACATGTAAGCATAATCCAATAGATCTCACATAAAGCGGCAGACAAACAAAAGGTTACAAACCTGTAAGCGTAATCCTATAGATCCCACATAAAGCACCAGACAAACAAAAGCTTACAAACAAACAAACGTAAGCATAGTCCAGTAGATCCCTCACAAACTGCCTGACAAACAAAAGCTTACAAACAAACATGTAAGCATAATCCTATAGATGCCACATAAAGCGACAGACAAACAAAAGCTTACAAACAAACATGTAAGCATAATCTAATAGATCCCACATGAGGTGCCAGACAAACAAAAGCTTACAAACAAACATGTAAACATAATCCGATAGATCCCACATGAGGTGCCAGACAAACAAAAGCTTACAAACAAACATGTAAGCATAATCTAATAGATCCCACATGAGGTGCCAGACAAACAAAAGCTTACAAACAAACATGTAAACATAATCCGATAGATCCCACATGAGGTGCCAGACAAACAAAAGCTTACAAACAAACATGTAAACATAATCCGATAGATCCCACATGAGGTGCCAGACAAACAAAAGCTTACAAACAAACATGTAAACATAATCCGATAGATCCCACATGAGGTGCCAGACAAACAAAAGCTTACAAACAAACATGTAAACATAATCCGATAGATCCCACATGAGGTGCCAGACAAACAAAAGCTTACAAACAAACATGTAAACATAATCCGATAGATCCCACATGAGGTGCCAGACAAACAAAAGCTTACAAACAAACATGTAAACATAATCCGATAGATCCCACATGAGGTGCCAGACAAACAAAAGCTTACAAACAAACATGTAAACATAATCCGATAGATCCCACATGAGGTGCCAGACAAACAAAAGCTTACAAACAAACATGTAAACATAATCCGATAGATCCCACATGAGGTGCCAGACAAACAAAAGCTTACAAACAAACATGTAAACATAATCCGATAGATCCCACATGAGGTGCCAGACAAACAAAAGCTTACAAACAAACATGTAAACATAATCCGATAGATCCCACATGAGGTGCCAGACAAACAAAAGCTTACAAACAAACATGTAAACATAATCCGATAGATCCCACATGAGGTGCCAGACAAACAAAAGCTTACAAACAAACATGTAAACATAATCCGATAGATCCCACATGAGGTGCCAGACAAACAAAAGCTTACAAACAAACATGTAAACATAATCCGATAGATCCCACATGAGGTGCCAGACAAACAAAAGCTTACAAACAAACATGTAAACATAATCCGATAGATCCCACATGAGGTGCCAGACAAACAAAAGCTTACAAACAAACATGTAAACATAATCCGATAGATCCCACATGAGGTGCCAGACAAACAAAAGCTTACAAACAAACATGTAAACATAATCCGATAGATCCCACATGAGGTGCCAGACAAACAAAAGCTTACAAACAAACATGTAAACATAATCCGATAGATCCCACATGAGGTGCCAGACAAACAAAAGCTTACAAACAAACATGTAAACATAATCCGATAGATCCCACATGAGGTGCCAGACAAACAAAAGCTTACAAACAAACATGTAAACATAATCCGATAGATCCCACATGAGGTGCCAGACAAACAAAAGCTTACAAACAAACATGTAAACATAATCCGATAGATCCCACATGAGGTGCCAGACAAACAAAAGCTTACAAACAAACATGTAAACATAATCCGATAGATCCCACATGAGGTGCCAGACAAACAAAAGCTTACAAACAAACATGTAAACATAATCCAATAGATCCCACATGAGGTGCCAGACAAACAAAAGCTTACAAACAAACATGTAAACATAATCCGATAGATCCCACATGAGGTGCCAGACAAACAAAAGCTTACAAACAAACATGTAAACATAATCCGATAGATCCCACATGAGGTGCCAGACAAACAAAAGCTTACAAACAAACATGTAAACATAATCCGATAGATCCCACATGAGGTGCCAGACAAACAAAAACTTACAAACAAACCTGTAAACATAATCCTATAGATCCCGCATAACGTGCCAGACAAACAAAAGCTTACAAACAAACCTGTAAACATTCCTATAGATCCCACATAAAGCGCCAGACAAACAAAAGCTTACAAACAAACATGTAAACATAATCCTATAGATCCTACATAAAGCACCTGACAAACAAGAGCTTACAAACAGACATGTAAGCATAATCCTATAGATCCCACATGAGGTGCCAGGCAAACAAAAGCTTACAAACAAACATGTAAACATAATCCTATAGATCCCACATAACGTGCCAGACAAACAAAAGCTTACAAACAAACCTGTAAACATATTCCTATAGATCCCACATAAAGTGCCAGACAAACAAAAGCTTACAAACAAACGTGTAAACATAATGCTATAGATCCCACATAAAGCACCTGACAAACAAAAGCTTACAAGCAAACATGTAAGCATTATCCTATAGATCCCACATAAAGCGACACACAAACAACAGCTGACAAACAAACATGTAAGCATAATCCCATAGATCCCACATAAAGTGCCAGACAAACAAAAGCTTACAAACAAACATGTAAGCATAATCCTATAGATCCCATATAAAGCTACAGACAAAAATTTGTCATTAATTTGAGCGTCATGTTTCACTGTGGACGGCACTTTCTGCCTGATTTACACCTGGGGTAGTGTACATGTATTTAAAGTGACTATAATTATTCGAGGGAAAGCACTGATATACACAAAGACATCCCATTGGCTCCTGGGATTTTCATTCCTGAGATACCCCAGCAGAGTCCTTTCCTAAGACAACAGTAGGCAATCGTAGGTGATATTATTTTCTATTTAATGTAGTTTGTGTCTCTCGTGTCTTTAGATTTGGAGTTATGGCAGATTTTCAATACCTTGCTCCTGACATACCAGACTTTCTAAAGCAAGTGACTGATGCAGATGCCTTAAATCAAGATGTTCCCTTTCACCTGCAGCCACCTGTGTTTACACGGTTTGATCATCCAACGGTTTATAACTACAACCCTGAACCACAAACATCACGAGGGTGTAAAGCAAACCAGGGAGATGATCTTGATGAAGAAAGGTGCGAGGAAGTCCTTTATGATGAGATGGTTGTCACACATTTTTAATCTGTACATGTCGGGGGGAGAGGGCATGCATCTTATTGGAGTGAGGTGGTCAGCAGTTTACATGCACCTTGGTCAGTTGAAGGGGGTAATGACAGGTTGGCATACATGTAGTAACACTCCATAGTTCAATGCTGGCACTGTCTGGTGCCTCATCAGGCCTGTCCAGTAAATTGTTGACTCTGAGTTGCGACAGAAAATAATTGCCTACCTATATACCTACCAGTTGTTATAGGCACTTGCCACCATTTCTTCACACAAAAGTGGTCAATTTCATCAGCAGGATAACATTTTGTTATTGTATTTTTGTTTAGTAACATGCAACCTGTACATTGAGAAAAAGCCATCACTCAAATGTTTCATGGTAACTGCAGATGTACAAGTGGGACTATCACACTGTTATACATACATGTAACATCTGGTAATTATTTGCCCTCTAGATTAGCTGGAACACGAACAAGATTGAGGCGCCCTGCATATGCAATTGCTGCCAATTTTAATATGCCTGAAGTCCCAGCTACTGCAAATCCCAAAGCAGTTGAAGTAGCAAATAAAATAAAAGATGGACTCATGGAGACAATAAAGAAACTCTTTTCGAACAGACCTATATGGTCACGTGCAGCATTACAATGTCATTTAACTAGTGCATCACAGGAAAGAATGAAACAGCTGCTGGCTGTCATTGCATATTATTGGCTTAATGGTCCCTGGAGAACTCTGTGGACAAGAATTGGTTATGATCCTCGGAAAGATCCCAGTGCAAAAATGTAAGTAAAACATTACATAATTACATCGTCATCAGCATTGTTGAATGTGTTTGATACATCGTGCAGTTACAGTGTAATACCAATTACATTTATTTCAGACCTTGGTAATGGTTTGCAGTTAGGCAAAATGTAAATAATATAGTTTTTCTGGTGATTCTGAAAGCCATTTCTGTCATCATACAAAGCGCATATAGTACTCAGTCAACTGTGCAGATTATGTTTTACTTGCTTATGAATTTTACCAGTCAGACTGTAAAATGTTCATGAGGTTGCAGTTAATGGCTACATGTAATTTCCTCCCAAACATGCTGCAGTGTAAGCTTAAGTCCCATACTTCTGAGATTTTGATTAATCAAATCAAAGAGACTTATGTGTATCAGAAATAGAGTTGCCTAATGGACCTTTTTATCAATGTCAAGCAATGTCAGCATATACCAAAAAAATACTGCCGTAGATCAATTTCACAGGCCTAGTTGAACTAGCTCTGGTGTAGGCTACGCTATTCAACTCAACATGGCGTCAAGTATTACGGGTTTACGGTGCTCCCGCTATTTTTGCTTTCTACTGCTTATATATGTTGTCCTCTTCACTTTTTCGCCTCAAATACCGCTACTTCCAACTCAACGCGCCGATAGCAGCATTTTACACGTTGCCAGAGATGTTAGCCAGCCAAAAGTGTACGATTTGCAACTTCCAAGGAGGTCGATTAACTCTTGCAAGATGTCGCCATCGCTAACAAACAGGGAACTCGCTGTTGCTAGCTGCCGCTTAGCACGTTCAGCGTCGTTCGACTTCTACTTATTTCTCTTGCCGGCGACGTCTCACTAAATCCTGGCCCTGTTACACCACCAAGTCTTTCTGTGAGGGATTTTACGCAGTGTCGAGGACTAAAGATAGCACATTTAAATATAAGAAGTGTGTATCCCTGTAGGTTTACAGGTGCTGTATTTCTGGACCTATTTAAGACCTTCGACACGGTAGACCATCATCTACTACTGCAGAAGCTGATAAACATTGACCTTACCGACTCTACTGTCCAATGATTTAGATCCTACCTCACGAACAGGTCGCAAATTACAGCAGTTGGAGATGCTCACTCCTTAGCTGCTGAAATGCCCGTTGGGCTGCCCCAAGGTAGTATTCTGGGTCCGCTACTTTTTTTAATTTATGTGAATGATCTTCCGAACTGTCCTTTAGCAAGTGATATCGTTCTTTATGCTGATGATACTGTACTTTACTACTCATCTAAAGATCTTACTGATCTTCAGAGGCAGTATTTAAGGCTAATCTTAAGACTTATCTTTTTAAGCGTGCATCTGATTTGTAGTTTTTTACTTTTTATTTGTAGTCTAATTGTATTATATAGCGTATTTAATTCTTAGGATTTTAACTTTTAGGATTTAGAATTTTTGGTTTTTAAAGGATTAGGATTTTAATTTTAGGATTTTAAACTTAGGATTTTAATTTTAAAGTATTGTAAAGCGCCATGGACAATTAATGGAAAATGGCGCTATATAAATGTATATATATTTATTTATTTATTTATTTATTTATTTATTTATTTATTTATTTATTTATTTATTTATCTTCAACGTCACCTCAATGTTGACTTAGAGACAGTGTCAGAATGGTTCTCCAGAGATCTCCTGACTCTTAATTTATCAAATGCAACTTTGTCATCTTTGGAAGTCCACACAAACTAATACGTATCCAGGAAATATCTATTCAAGTAAAGGGTACTATAATCGATAGAACAGAATCATTCCAGTATTTGGGCGTAACACTTCATCAGTCTATGTCCTGGGCAGATCACATCGAATCTGTTTGTAAGAAGATTAATCAAAGGATAGGCCTAATCAGGAGAGTTAGAAATCTACTGCCATTTCAAGCCAGGGTCACCCTATACAACACCTTAATCCTACCACTCTTTGATTATGGAGACCTCGTTTGGGGGGACAAGAACAATCTCACCATAATGTTAGAACTGCAGGTACTTCAAAATAATGCTGCTAAAGTGCTGTCGGGCCTTCCAACCCGAAGCTCGTCAACTCAAGCCTTGAAAAGCCTTGATTTCAAGCCACTTGCTTTAAGGCGATATTTTCATC
Source organism: Orbicella franksi (assembly GCF_964199315.1). Lineage (NCBI taxonomy): Eukaryota > Metazoa > Cnidaria > Anthozoa > Scleractinia > Merulinidae > Orbicella > Orbicella franksi. The sequence continues at coordinate 3,122,038 of NC_138145.1, read as the reverse complement.
GTTGCACCGCAATTCATAAGTGCTTAATTGGGTCAACAGATGTTGACTTCAGTTTCATTAGAAATCAAGCTGTTCACTCGCACAATACGAGACAATTGAACGATCTTCGTTTGCCCCTCCCTCGCACTAACTGGGACAAGCAAATGTTCATTTATCAAGCAGCGAAGGACTGGAACAGCCTCCCGCGTGAATTAAAAGACACTCGTGTTTTATCTATTTTTAATGCAAAACTGAAAACTTTTTGGAATAATTTTAGCTAATTTTAATCTTTAGAATTTTAACTTTTTAACTAATACGAACTCTTTTTACTCTTATTTATTTTAGCTTGTAGTAATTTATTAGGTAACTCTTATTTATGTCATTTTTAGGTGATTTTTATTTAGGAGGGCTCCACTGAAAACCGCCTTTGGCGAGTTGGATTCCCTCACTAAATAATAATAATATTATTATTATTATGATGATTATGATGATGATGATGATTATTATTATTATTATATTATAGTTTAATAAAATATGCAAAGTTCCATGATAATCCGAAGCAAAGTCTTGAAAATAACTATGGAACCCCAGACTGGCCATTTTTTTTACAAATTAAGAAATGTATGCCAGTTAGCAAGTGTTGCACCCTGCCATACATTTCTTTATAAACATTGGCGAGTTTGGGGTCCCATATTTCTATGAGCTTGCAACGAATCATACTGAAACTCAGCATATTTACTTATTTCGATCAGCATGATGAATTGAGTGGTGAGGCCTATTTTAAAACGATCTGTTGTCTATTTGTCATCAACAGTTATCAGATGGTAGACTTTCGTGTTGGCAGTAGGAGAGGCGCAAAAAATCTTCCAATAAAAGCAAAGCGAGATACAAGCTCGTTTATTCTACCAAACCTGGTCGGGAAAACTGCTTCTCAAGGGTCGCTGGTTAAAGAAGCTGTAATGGTCAGCAGTGAGAACAAACCAGATGATAAACAGAGTGAAGAACAAGACTTGCCTTATGTCTTTACTCCAAATAAAATGCCAAAGCAAAAACAGTTGTTTTACCAAGTTTGCGATCTTCATGATCCGGAAATTCAGAGACTTGTCAGTAGAAATGATGGTCAGGTATGTTAGAATTTTATTGCTTTTATTCTGTGATCATTCACAAATTGTCTGTTCTACTAACTTGCTATTACTCTGGGAGAAGGCACCTGACACATGAACATGAACATGAATTGAGAACGTTTTACATACAATCTCTAGCTCTTTTCCAGAGGCCGCAATCCTTTTTTGACCTTTTTTGGTGGGCACCGATGTTAGTACCAGGGATAGAGACCTGGGAGAAAGTGAGCCAGGAGGCACCTTTTTACCGTTGTCATGCAATATCAACATGTATTTTTCATATAAGAAAAGCCGCTGCCATAGACAAATTTGTCATGCCCAGGTTAGTAAAAATGCATAACTTCGTAAGAATCCGCTACAAGCACATGAAAATATGGGACCTCAAGCTTGCTAATTTTTACAAAACAATGGTTGCCCCCCCCCCCCCACCCCCTGCGTTTTTCCCATTCTGGTCGCGCGCAAATTGGAGCGAGAGCAAAAAAAGAAACGAAGCAGGGCCCTAATGAAAGACTTCATTTAAGTGTCAAAAATCGGGGACACTATTTACAACTGCACACAAAAGATCGCAAGGAAACGATAGTTCACGTGGTGCCTGCGTCGTCGGAAGTACATTCGAAATACAAATGGTCACAGGAACGAGATTGATGTGTGCATGGACGCGCGTGTATGCTCATACACGGCACCTGATTGGTTCGGGGGCTTATTGCAAAATCTTAACTTGTCAATCTAACAAATTACGAGGAGTAGGGATGGCAGCAGGGATGGCGGGATGGACAGGAATGCCGTAGTGGTGAGAGCGCCCGCCTCCCACGAATGTGCCCCGGGTTCGATTCCGGCCCGGTGCCATATGTGGGTTGAGTTTGTTGCTGGTTCTCGCTTGCTCCGAGGGTTTTTCTCCGGGTACTCCAGTTTTCCTTCCTTCAAAAAAACCAACATCTCCATAGTCCAATTCGACCAGGATAGAGGACCTGCATGAAACCAGCCAAGGCTGAGGTGGCTTCCTTTCTAAATATTGTAATTTATTTTATTCATGATACACCAGTTAAGTACAGCGTAATTTAATTTTACTATTGGTTTCGTAGGAAGAAGAGTGTCACGAGCGAGATGGTTGGTGTTTACCAGGAACAAATGATCAGCTCCGAGCGATACTTTATCAACGAACCAATGATCTAGCAGAAAGACTGAAGCAAGAACAGTCAGAGGAAGGGAGGGAGTCACCGGTATCACAATTACAACTCACTGGGGAGGAGTGGGGCGGCCATGAAAGCGTTCAAACGTACTTGCAAATGTTAGAACAGGACGATGATATTGAAGCGTATGACGTTTATGAGGTCTTTACGGAAGGAGATGATTAAGGTTTTGTAACGTGATTTACTTGTGGAAGATCGGTTAAATTAAGATTCTTTTTCATGCGCTGAACTATAAATGGTCTCTCTTTCCCTCCGTGTGGAGTGATGTATATGGTTCTTTATTAAAAAAGAACACAACACCGCAACAACACATGTAGCTTGTCGCTAGGATTTCCGCGATTTGTTCAGCTAACTTTTCAGTTTTTCTCAAAGTCCATATCACACTATACCACTTAATTGTTGAATTTGGATCCAAACTACAGAGCAATGAAAAAAGGGAAAGTAGCATGCCGTAGGTCTATGTTCACGGAGTTTTCTATTCTTGGCGAAATTCATTCCAGCAATAAATAATACGGAACGATTCGCTCGACGCCTGTCGTTCTATGTTTTGTTTAAATTTAATTATTGAGCGTTTCAAAACAACGACGCAACGTTTAAGATCAGAAAACTTGTTTTGGAGATAACTGTATCCATCACTGATCGGTTCATAACTGGAATACATTATTCGTATTCCACACGTGTACTCCATGCGGACCTATTTCTTTGGAGCAAACAACGTCTTCACGTAAATAAAGATCGCTCTCTTTGATTTTTTTATTGTTGTTTTTAATGATGTAAATTATTTGCATTTTTTATTTTAGCGAGGCTTGGTCCTTTTTCTTGTTTATAACAATAATTACCTTTTCGTTCGATGTTTACGATTTTGAGGTAATTTTAACACGGCTCCTTGTGTTTAAATAGTGCACAGCGTTTCTCTGTGGTCTGAACAAAGGTATAAAACACCAATCTGTTTTGTCCAAATAAAATTGTTACCAAAAAAAAAAAACAACTAAGGAAAAAAAAAACAATACAAAAAAAAACAACAACAAAACACACCAATGAATAATTACATAGATAGTGTTTTTTTCTCAAAAAATAACTTTCAAACCCATCCGGCAATTTCGCTGTTTAGCATTTAAATGAGTACGTCAACGGTAAATTCAAACGCATACACGAAAGGTAGTCGTACGAGACTGCAATTAAGAACATACGTTGCGAGTGATTTGAAAATTCTCTTAAAATTTCACGAGCCTTTAGGCGTTTGCAATATGGAAAAATTTCTAATATCACGAGTAGAGTGAATCCTTAATTACTCGAGCGTTCATACGATTGTCAAGCTGTTATATGATTATGAAAATGACGAATGAGCGGGCGTTAATTTGCACGGCAGTGTAAATTGAATATTGGCGACATTAGCCGGATGTAAATTACCTCGCTATCAGTAAATTTATTTCTTAGTCATGTAGTAAAAGGGTTTAGTTGCGCCTTTAATGGCGAAGAGTTTAAAGGCAGCTGTCTACAAAATTTACATGAAACACTTTGTCAGGTTACCACAGTACAACAATAGCCACTTGATACATGGATGATTTTTGATTGACATTTTTGTCGCTGTTGGTTATCTGATCCCTCGACCAATCAAAAAGCTTCGACCACCTTCGATTTTAAACCTGTTCTGCATACGTCTTCCCATTCTGTGATATTTATTGTCAGCATGGCTAACTGATAAGTTGTAGAGACGGCAAGTCAGAATAATGATGTAAAAAAACTAGAACAAAGTACAATGATGATCTACAGCTGAGGCGGGTTCTACATCAGTATATCAGCTGTATTAGTTTTGTTATAATTTTCGTATACTCGGTTGAAAGAGAGTGGATACGCGCCGGAGATATTGATATATTTGTCATGAAGACTCGGCAAATCATTTGTACGTGCAATTGCTTAACAACACATAATATTTTTAGAGGTTGCCGGAAAAAAAATACACATCCTCGTCAACTACGACTCTCTTCACATACAACCCAACGTCTGGTATCAGCATTTATAGCTAGGTTTATTTCAAAGACAGTCTCAGAACTAATCCAGGAGGGTATCAAGATGGTTTTAAATCTTTTTTTTTCTTTTTGGTCCTATTTAAGTTACTCCTATCGATAAGAACAATAACTCAACGAGACACGGTGTCAACGAGTTCTAGTTCTGCAGTAAAACAATTGTCTACATTATCACGTTCAATATTGTCGCGCTCTTTTACGACAATACAGCGGAAGAGTCGTGTAATCTCCTTCTTGATGTCTCTCTTGAAGAAAGCGTAAGCTACAGGATTTATGGCGGAGTTTAAAACTAGAAGGGGTATTTTATGTTCTTGATCATTACATTCACCATTTTGAAATATATATACTAACGTACAGCGAATGTAAAATCCATAACACAGTAAGAACAAGCCTATAACAACTGCCATTAATTTGACCGCGGATTTTTCCTGACAATTAAACAAAATGCGATGGTTGAAACGTAACTGTTTCGCTATGGTGCGAGCTGTGCTGTGAAGCTTGCAAATGACATGTAACATGGATGCAAAACAGAATATCAACATTAAACATGGGAGGAATTCAAAAAATATCACAGATATCCAGAAAATTATGTCATAGAAGAGGGGTATTTTAAAAATAAACCAGTTAAGTCCGGAAATCGTGCTTAAGACAACTCGGATGCCCCAAGAAAAGGAAACCATTTGAATAACACGGCGACGCGTCATAAAAGTCAAGTACTTCATAGGCTTGGCAACTGCAATGTAGCGATCCAATACTAAGCTGCACAGGTTCGTCACAGCCGCGTAACTGAACAGCCACCTCACAAAACTTATCGCATAAGACTCTGGTTTACACCCAGTTGCCATCTCACAGAAGAACATTGGTGGAACAACGCTCATCCCGACACAGAAGTCTGCCACTGCCAATGAAATCACAAACGCGTTGGTTTTGGTGCGAAGCTGCCGTTTGCTGCAAACAAGGAAGATAATAAATCCATTTCCAGCCATCGTTAGGATGGAAAGACACCAGCCAAGAATCCAAAACCAGGTTTTCATTTTCCCCAGGCTGTCAATTTGTAGATGCCGATATTAATCAAGAAACTTCCAAACACTGATGTGAAAATTATAATGTTTGAAGAATAGAATACATTTAAAGACATTTCGTGATGACGTCTTAACCTAATTAGCCTGAAGCTTCAAGGGGTCCTGTGTTCAATCATTTCTTATAAAAACAGCGTTCAAGCAATGGTGGTCAAACTTTGTGAATCATTTTTGTTGTGGAAAGATGTTTCTATGGCAATCATGCTTTCAAAGAGTGGCTGGTATTGTTTTTTTAAAAATTTAAGTTTAAAAGCTTAAATTTTTGTGTTAATTCGAAATTGGATTTTATGACGATTTATTTCAAATTCTTTACATTTTTTGTATTGTCATATTTTTCCTGGATTAATTTTGAAGCTTTTCTAAATTATTTGAAAAACCGTTAGTCGGGCTGAACCAAGCTTGCGACATTTCAAAGTGTGTGACGTTCTTTTGGCTTTCTGTGACGTCATGATTGACTTGTTATTACAACCTCGTTCCCAGGGTCTCTCATCTTACCGCCCCCTGGAGCGAGCGAATAGAGACCCTGGTTGGGTCTGGTCACGTGCCACTTTGACAATTAAGAACATCAGGGAGGGGTCCTGTAATCAGCAATTTGTCGCGTTGAACTTTGTCGAATTCGAAGCATCGCGCTGCGACTGCCATTACCCGCGGCGTTTATTAATACTTAGCTTTCAGGCTGAAATTTCGAATAATATCTATTCCAACGTTTACCTAAAGGTTAAGCAAGTCTGTCTCGAGGCAATTTAGTGGTCTTGATTTTCAGTGTTGCCGTCTTACCCACTGGATTTATGGAAAGTCAGTCATTTCAACTGTGGACGTGGAGCAGCGCAATTTCTTCCCGGAGTAATTGTTGTTTCTTCTTTGAATGCACTTGATCAAATTGATGTTCAAGGGATATTTTAATCTTTGTCCCTGCAGAGCCAATACTTAGAGCCTTAAAACATATCTTGCAATAGAAACGAACCTAAACAAAGTATAAGCACGGCATGGCAAATTTATACAGAGGTGTCACTCTGAGAAGCGACGTGCAGTTTACAGCGGAAACCATGCAGACCTACGATCTCTAAAAATATGCTGCAACACAATCAAACGACTCCACTCTACTTATAATTTCCATTTCTTCTAATAACACAGCATAAAAAGTGCCCCTCAGAAACATGCGTGAAGTAAAGAAAGGTCGAAAGATCGAAAATTAAATGACAATGTGCACAATTGTCACGAACCGTTGGAGTCACGTACACTAATTTATTAACGACACAATAAAAATTATATTTGTCTTTTTCTTCTTCTAGCCTCCTTTCGGTCGAAGATAAATCCAGTTTATCAGCAACGACGGCGAAATGCATACCGCGACGAGTTCGTTGTATTATCCTTCGCGCTCTGCAAAGTTCGGGGCGCCGACGGCGCGGTGAAACTTCAATAGATCTTTTCAACCTTTGACGCTCCTTTCGAAGTGACCTTAGCTTTCAGTGATCAATTAAAAGGCCCTGAATTCTCTAGAATTATTTAATCGCCGTTCACAAGACCTACACTTCATTCTGAGGTAAAGCTGAGTCAAAGATCTTCCATACACAGCCTCGGTCGCGGTGTGTAATTCTCCATTCGCCTTCTTGAAGAGATTTTTACAATATGTAACGTCCTTCACTGAACCATACAACCTTCAGCGACTTGGATTTCCGCTATTAGATGACGGATAAGTTTTCCTCGGCGTTTGCAGAATATTACCGCTGGACATTGCCGCAGAACATATCGTTCCTGGTTTACTTTGGTGACAACACATCCCGCACTCCCGTGGGCTAAGTATAGACAAAATTCCTACTAGGCCGCCCATCCCTTCAATAATTTAATTGTCATCTCCCAGATTCTGGGAGACACGTGACCAGACCCAACCAGGGTCTCTCTTCGCTCGCTTCAGGGGGCGGTATGATGAGAGACCCTGGGAACGAGGTTGTTGTTATTACCACTAAAATAAACAAGTTTTGACGCTTGACACACCATATTAGCTTGATTACTAAAGAGTGAATAATTTTGAAGATGCAGGGAAGGGGGCGGGGGGGGGGCAGTTTTTTCCTTCACGATAGGCTAAATAGGACTAACATGAGATAAATAAGGGTTATGGACAGGGCGTTTGGTCAAGATGTGATAACAGCTTTTTGGGCCTCTTGATTTGTTCTCCTTGTTACAGCAATCCAGAGGGAAACACGCTTGCAGCGACGGAGTTTGTCAGACTCCTAGAGGACTCGGGATCTGTTACAGCAAAACAATCCAATGGGACGACAGAGAATACGCAGTTACTTGCGTCCAACAGTAGAGTTTAATCCACTACCGTACTCAAAACGTAACCAAAGAATATTTTATAAGGCAGGATTATTTAAGCCGAAACATAATTCCAAGCGATCACGCAAGGCTACTAAACAGTCATAACTAAACATTATGTCATACATTTCAGAAGGCTCGATTGGTTAACGAAATTCGTCGTTTACAAGATTAATAACTTTCAAAAACAATACAGGTAGATAACAGTTTAACAAAAGACTATTGCAGGTAGCAATTACAGTTCAATTCTAACTACAGTTATGATCTTACACAAAACAGCAGGTGTTTGTTACGGTTAATGAACTGGAACAGTAACTTCTAACTTAGAAATGCAAAACGAACTAAAACTAATATGTCTACGTTGGATTTCTATATTTTCCGATAGCGAAAGCAAATATGTAAAACATACTAAATTATCTGATTTTCTCTCCTCACAATGATGACTGGACATTGGCCAACTGCGAACCCTTTCGTTTCCTTTTAAGCGGAGTCAATGCAAACGGGAGCGCGTTTGGAATTCCACCTTTCACAGAAGAGCTTCCAATAAATCATAGCATAAAAAAAATGAGATTTCTGATCAACATGAAAAGAATAACGTCGCTTGCTCAACTTAGAACTGTTTTACCCTATTTAGCATGGGGTGAGAAGAAGGGGCTTTTGATATCTCACTTCTACTTGAACGTTTTTACTTTAAAATCACACAGGCAACGAGTTACAAATCTGGCGAGTCAAGGATCTTACTGTTCCCATGGTAACTGAATTTTCTGCAAGGCAAGGGAGATTTTTCGTATGTAATCACTTTTGTTTAGGAGTTCAAGCTCGCCACTCATCCTCTGTGTAGCTAGTGCCAAATCTCTAACGGTCAAAAAAAGGAGCCTGCTCGAAGGATATAATGGTGGCATTACAATATTTTCTAGGTGTTCTCGGGGGTGCTCTAAGGTGGAGTCACCGCTCACAATAGAACCGGCAGACCACCCTGAACCGAGAACGCGACTTGGCTGGGAGACGATACGATACGATACTATAACCAATCGCCATAACCATTATGTCCGATTCTCTACGACTCACAAAATTGTCAAAAGGGGGCCTACTACGCACATAATTTGAATTCCGAATTCCTGACGCTATTTGGGTCAGATTTCAAGATGAAGCTCAAACCATTCTGAAAAGCATTCTGTAACCGGAATGGAGATTAAAACGAAGAGGGAAGGCGAAGACACCCTCAGAAGTTCAATTGAAATTAGAGTCAAGTCATACCTACTGATGCCCAAATTATTTTTCTCAGTTACTACTGAAAAATCAGCTCGACATCTCCAAACATACGCTGAACTATGAACTTTCCTCTGCGTTCACCACCTTTTCTAAAATGCAAGAAAAAAAGGACGCAAAAACAGGTCTCTACACCATTCAATAATTCTAAAGATTCTGAGAATCAACTTGTCAAGTAAATTCAACTACTCTTGGATGTCTCTGTCCTTCACGGAAAATTGATCTCAGAAACGGATCAGTACGAACTTCTGCGAATTCGTGTAGAACTTGAAGTCGTTAGGTCTCTAATGTATAAACAGTGTTATGTAACCAAGGCAAATGTTGTTCCCCGTGTATTAATTGTTAACTAAACTAGGGTATCTAAAAGATAGTAATGCTGCGGCACATTCTGTTGATAGTGACATATTTAATGCCGTGATTCATTTATCTGCGCGTTCCAAGACTTACATTAACTGTTATTTCTCAAAGTAGTGTCAAATCGTGGTGTCACTTAAAATCTGTCGTTGTATGCATCAACTTCATGCATGATGACGCATCGATGGCGAGGTGTGACAAAGGATCGAGACAAAAAAGCACATTGTGATCTGAAGTATGTTTGGGCATAAAACGATACACATCAGCCTCCTCTTTACCAGATCACGAAAATCGAAAGATGTGGAAATTGTAGGAGCAGAAATCTAACTTATAAATTCTGTTCTGGCACGCATTAAATATCTCTAGAACTCGACAGAAGAACACAGACTGTGTCGAGAACGTGTCCACCGCGATGTGTGAAAATGCTCAAGCTTTAGCTTAAAGTCATGTTTCGATGAAAAGGAATAGATTGCAGCATTTATGAAATCAGCGTGTTCCACGGTTTTCGTTTGTTTTAATTATTCTACAGGCTTTAGTAACGACGATTTCTCTTCATTTAAAAATTCGGCGAAGGAGGCGAGACTGCTGGGAAATGACATACTAAGATTAAGATGTCACAATTAATCGTCCAGATTTACAAACTTTCACATAATGCATAGCAAGAGTTGTGAAAGTCAAGCACGATCTCCTTCACATCGCTTTACAGTTAAATCAGAGCAAACTTTCTCAGTGGAATCCGCGCGAAAAAGGACGACGGCTCGACGAGTATGACATCCTCGTGTTGTTCGTGGCGCAATGCACTCCAATAAAAGTGGCGCAGTGCAGTCTGGTTAACTGCAATGCATTCTGGTAAAAAGTGAAGAATTCGAGAATTCGTACCCCCTTCTATATATTCTTCTTAAATCCTGATTATGTTGCTGCTCGCTCGCTACGCTCGCTCCGCAGCAACAATCTAATTTAAAATCTGCATTAAATCATCATTTTTTTGTTGTCTTCAAAAATGCTAATATCATATTCCGTTCTATTCCTTGAGAATCTCTTTCAAATTCTTTAATTTTGGAGAACCTTTCACGTAACATACGATGACAGTTTTATATCAGATCATAAGAAACCTTAAAGTGGCATTTTTCCATAGCGTATCAGCGTTACGGTTTTCGATAACGCCATGAAAGCAGGTATGGACGAAGTATTTGACCACCGGAGGAAAATCACATTAGAATAGAGTATATGGTAAACACTTGTATTACAACCACAATAAAAGGGGAGATGGATGCGTTCAAAGTCGTTGGGTCTCTAATGTATAAACAGTGTTATGTAACCAAAGCACCCACCCACTTAGAGCTAATTTCCCTGAGACTAAGATTACAAGATACAACTTAAGCAATAAATCTTCCGCAATACCCGCCATTCACTCGGACCGTTTCAAGAATACATTCTTTAATAGGATAGTTTTTAAGTACAATGTAGCTTTGTAAATAGTGTACTTTTTGTATTCGATTTTTGTATTTGTTTCTATGTAAATATCTATCTTATTTAGAGACATATTGTAGCCCATTAACATTGTTATTTTTAAATGTAACATAAGATAAGTAATTTTATCTTTTGAACAATAAAGACACTTTATTTATTTATTTATTTATTTATTTAAAGTACAATGCTGCAAAAAGACGACGATAGTGAAGAGTCATATTAGAATAGTACTTTAGGGCATCTTCACTTGACGTTTCTGTGAAAATCAGTTAAGTTTAGAAAATCATAACTGAATAAAGGATATAATAACTATGAAAAAACTAGCTGCAAAACTCAATAACAGTGTCGAGTTTTAACGCAAATTACCCGAAATGCACGGGTCGGAAGGTCAACACCGGCAAATATCTCGTTCATTCAACCTGCTCCTACCCGGTAGTTAAGAGCAGCTTCGCCTAAATATCAACTAGACTTGGAAATAGCGAAAAAATCGAATTTCTTCAAACTCGCCCAGAATGAAGTCCTACGGGCACTAGTTACAAAAATATCGTTTTAAGTTCGATAAATCAAAAATTATTTTTTTCCGCAATTTTTTCGTTTCGATGCCCCAAATCGGCCAAAATCCATCGAAAATGAGCGGCATATTCAGAGGCTCGTAAACTCAAAAGTAAAAATCTTCATTACAAACTGATTGCACGTCGTATTTGTACTTCCTTTTTTGTCTATTTAGAGCTAAATAGATCGTGATTTGATTAGAACTTAAATATTTGACGAATTTTCTAAATTAACGACCCAAGACAGCTTTATAAGAGGTCTACATTTAGCCTATTTTCAAATGCTAAAAAGGCGTTCTGGTACACGGCTTTTCCCAAAACGACTAGTTTGGTGTGAAAGAGCATTCTTTCTTCTTCAAATTAGTGAAATAAAATTTTTGGGTAAATAAAATCGCGAGCGCTGAGATAGCGAACTAAATGCAGCACTTCTTCCTGAAAACGTGACCTTTGACCCGAGCGTAACGAAACCGATTACTGCAAGAAAACCCGGAAGAAAAGCAAACGCTTCGTTATTTTGAAACAATTTCTAGTGATATCTCTCCGAAACCATGATTGCAAGAAACCATTTCCAGATATGAAATCTTACAGGGTCAAAAAAGGAGCTAAAGGGCGCATTTTGACACAATAACTTTGTTTGCTGAGAATTGAAGTCAATGACCGTTAACGAATTCCAGTGAAATTTGCAAACTTGAAGTATGTTAGCCGATACTTACCTGAATATTTATATTAATAGAAGAGTCGTCTTCTTGGATTAACCTTCAAAAGAAGCAGGATCCTGATTTGAAAACCTCTAAAAGAAGAAATGTTTAATGTTCCGTGACCTGCCCGCTGCTATAAATTAGCTTAAATTCCATGCACATGCCGACCGCATGTTTGTCGTAAAACCAACTGAACTCCACTGACAGTTTCCATGGGCAACCCCAAAATAAACAATCCCCAAAAATGTAGAGTGAAATTGGCTGTCTTCATGAACAGTTAGAAGCTAGAGTCAAGTTCCATTACCTTTTAAAAGTGCTTGATTCTATTTTGTTCACTCAGTAGTTACTGTCACGTTCGAATACTGCGTAGTATCGGTCACGCCAAAACACTGCAGACCGTGCAGACTGAGTAAGTTTCCCGTACAAAGTCTTGTACGCGTTTGTCTATTGAATCAAAAGTCAATTCTGCGCTTGTGCAGCCTGTGGATAAATGACAGACAGATATATTCAACACTATTTTGTAACTAGACCCAAAAAAGGAGTCACAATGAAAAGCCCAAATAAGTGTCTGCAGTAACACAGCGGTCAAACGTCTGCGCATGTGCGAGCAATGGAGCAACTAAAAGGTGGCCAAAATATTTTCATGACACTGTTCTTTTCATGGGTCATCGGTATCCTATAAAAGACATTTTCCTCGTTATTTATGTATTTGTTTATGTTTTAGCCGGTACAACGAGAGCTAACAGAAATGACTTGAGAGTTAAAAATTGTTCTACCTTCTGCCTGTTGCAGGTCTTTCTTTTCCGTGGTATGTATTTTCCGTGCTCCTTGAATTTTTTGTCCGCCTCGACTTTGCATTTAGTGCACCAGTTTTTTCCAGGTTTGTAGTTTAGAAAAGCTTTTCCCACCTGGTCAAAGACCAGGTACAGTCGGTTTGGGATCGGTATTTTGGCCAGCTATGCCCCCATGACGATGGACATGAACATCGTTTGCCGTTTCGATTCATCTCGTTCCTGTGCTTCAGACAAATCAAGGATCCGGATGGAATCCCTCAGTTCTTGCTAAAATTTTTCCAGCTCGTCTGAGCGAAGCCGAATCACTGCAATTGTCTTTTTCTTCTCCCATTTTTCCTTCTTTTACACATCGTTTGTCGTCCGTTTCCGGCGTCACGCATCGTGTGATTAATAAAAACAAATAAAAATATACTACGCCGTCGGCTCGTAGCATGACACGGGTTTTAAGACTTATAAACTTTTTTGGTAAAGCTCAAAACAAAATGGTAAATCAACAGAATACCGGTAACTTAATAAACTTTGTGTCTGAAAAGTCTTAAGTTTTCCTTTTACCTGCTTTCTTTTCCTTTTACAGATTTCTATGAACTTTTCAATTTTTTTCGTAAATTTTGCGTGACACCGGTTGTTTCCCATGTTTTCCTTTAAATTTTTGCGCGGGAAATTGGCGCGCGGCTGCCAAAAAATGTACCAATTTGCGCATGCCCGACGTTTGAACGCGGTGTTGTCTGCAGTCTGCACGGTCTGCACTGTTTTGGCGTGACCGATTCGCGGCATTCGAACGTGAGAGTAGTGGACAAAGTCGACGCAAACAAATAAATTCAAGCACTTTTAAAAGGTAATGGAACTTGACTCTAGCTTCTAACTGTTCATGAAGACAGCCAATTTCACTTTACATTTTTGGGGATTGTTTATTTTGGGGTTGCCCATGGAAACTGTCAGTGGAGTTCAGTTGGTTTTACGACAAACATGCGGCGGCATGTGCATGGAATTTAAGCTAATTTATAGCAGCGGGCAGGTCACGGAACATTAAACATTTCTTCTTTTAGAGGTTTTCAAATCTGGATCCTGCTTCTTTTGAAGGTTAATCCAAGAAGACGACTCTTCTATTAATATAAATATTCAGGTAAGTATCGGCTAACATACTTCAAGTTTGCAAATTTCACTGGAATTCGTTAACGGTCATTGACTTCAATTCTCAGCAAACAAAGTTATTGTATCAAAATGCGCCCTTTAGCTCCTTTTTTGACCCTGTAAGATTTCATATCTGGAAATGGTTTCTTGCAATCATGGTTTCGGAGAGATATCACTAGAAATTGTTTCAAAATAACGAAGCGTTTGCTTTTCTTCCGGGTTTTCTTGCAGTAATCGGTTTCGTTACGCTCGGGTCAAAGGTCACGTTTTCAGGAAGAAGTGCTGCATTTAGTTCGCTATCTCAGCGCTCGCGATTTTATTTACCCAAAAATTTTATTTCACTAATTTGAAGAAGAAAGAATGCTCTTTCACACCAAACTAGTCGTTTTGGGAAAAGCCGTGTACCAGAACGCCTTTTTAGCATTTGAAAATAGGCTAAGTGTAGACCTCTTGTAAAGCTGTCTTGGGTCGTTAATTTAGAAAATTCGTCAAATATTTAAGTTCTAATCAAATCACGATCTATTTAGCTCTAAATAGACAAAAAAGGAAGTACAAATACGACGTACAATCAGTTTGTAATGAAGATTTTTACTTTTGAGTTTACGAGCCTCTGAATATGCCGCTCATTTTCGATGGATTTTGGCCGATTTGGGGCATCGAAACGAAAAAATTGCGGAAAAAAATAATTTTTGATTTATCGAACTTAAAACGATATTTTTGTAACTAGTGCCCGTAGGGCTTCATTCTGGGCGAGTTTGAAGAAATTCGATTTTTTCGCTATTTCCAAGTCTAGTTGATATTTAGGCGAAGCTGCTCTTAATATATCGAGTAGACTTCACTAGGTTGTAATTGTGTCTACAAATTTGACAGTCTTATTTTCCTTCGTTTGCTAATGGTGAGATAAAAAAAAAATGTGTTTGCGCTCGTTAAATCCTCCTTGTTGAATCCTCCGCAGTTTTTCTGGCGCTGTCGGCCAAAAATTAGTGGGATTGTTAACAACTAACCACACTTGCGCAAACAAAGTTATTAATACTTGATGTCAATAAATTTTTGCATCTTTGTGATTGAACCATTTTTGGTCTACTTGCAAGTAAGGCGTGATACTGGGCCGGCGTAATATAAGTACTTCTGCGTGCAATTTAACTAGGCTACAGCTGCAATAAAAAAATATATTGCTTTCCTGCGCTAGACTCATGACCTGATTTAGAATATAACAAAAATAGTTTCCTGCCCTCAGAGCCTAATGAAAGGTTAAAAATGAAATATTTCGTTCGACCCATCAGAACTTCATCAGCCGGCATAAAAAAAATGTGAATGTTAATGACCAAGTAAAATAGCCGTGTCATAGATGTTAGCTCATTCGAAGCCATTGTCTCTTGAAATAGGGCTTACTTAGCCAGATCTCAATTGCCTTCCTTATGGGACGTTTCAACGTGTTGCTTTCCGTGGAAGAACCGTTTTGCTTTGCTCTTATTTTATTGGTACATTTTTAGACAACTGATTTTAAATGCAAATAAAATAATCTAGATGAGAGTTGCTAAAGCGCAAATACAACCGTAACAGCAGGTGCCTGCAAATTCAAAACAGTTGTTTGGCAACCGAAAACGATAGTCACTTGATACACAGAATTGTCGTTTCCCATGTTAATGTCTCAATATTGGATTTCCAATCTCCTTGACCAATCAAACGGCAGTCGACCACCTGGAAAGGAACTGTTTTGCATATATGTCCTCGCTCTAAGTATTTTTTTGAAGTTTGTGGTCCGAATGGCCTAGCAATTGTAAAAAGTAATGAATAGCGAACACGAAACAAGCCAGTTTAATGATAACAAAAAACTAAAAGAACTCACAGTGCTGGTATAAGTTATATTTGAAGCATGTTTCATCAGCACATATCCCCGATAAACTTGCCGTGTTTACCCAAATGAAATACGATCTCTCTGTGTGATTGCACATAATCGGCTAAAACTTCGAGGGAAAGACAAATATATTGATATACTTGTCATATCGACCAGACGGTCCCAACGAGCTACTGAAAAACCCACCTTGCTACAAAACATATATCTTTTTTTCTATTTTGGAAGATCGCCGGAAAAAAACCGTCGCTGCATGTGTACGCAATATCCTCACCACGGACGAGCCTCTGTTCAGTGTCTTTGTAGTTTAGTTAATTTTAAAGACAGTCTTAAGTTTAACTAAAAGCAGTAAAAGACGAATTTCTCAAGCTTCTTTAAAGTTCGTCAACGTTTTCTGCTACGATTCGATCACATCATGATAATCCCAGTTCAATTTTATTCTTTGCGTCTCGGATACATTCACTAAAAGACAAATCGAGACGAAAAAACATTTTTATTCTTTGTCCTGTTCAACTTGAACTACTAAGAAATATAGTAATTCTGGTTTCGGGCTGAAAAAAGAAACTCTTCACGAGATATAAATGGGTTGGCAATTGCCATTATCAACAGGTTCAATTTTGTTTTGCTCTTTTACGATAGTACACCATAGACGTCGTTTAATCTCCTTCTTGATGTCTCTCTTGAAGAAAGCATAAACTAAAGGATTAATGGCGGAGTTTAAAACTAGAAGAGGTATTTTATATTCTTTGTCATTACATAATACTTTCCTGAAAACATATAACAAGGAACAACGGATGTAAACTCCGTAACACAGTAGGAATAAGCCTATAACAACTGCCATTATTTTGACCGCGGATTTCTCCTGAGCTTTAAAAGAAACACGATGATGGTTGTAACGTAACTGTTTTTCTCTGGAGCGGGCGGCACGCTCGTGCTTGCAAACAACTTGAACCATGAATACGAAGTTCATTATCAAAATAAAACAGGGAAGAAGCTCAAAAAATATCACCGTCGCCCAAAGCAGAAAGTCCCAGAAATGAGGTCTTTTTAAAATAAACCAGTTCAGTGAGATAAAAATTCTAAAGGCAATTGGGATGCCCCAAGATAAGGAAACCATTTCAATAACACGGCGACGCGTCATAAAAGTCAAATATTTCAAAGGCTTGACAACTGCAATGTATCTATCCACTACTAAGCTGCACAGGTTCATCACTGACACGTAACTGAACAGCAACCTTAGAGAACTTATCCAGTGAAGTTGTGTGTTACATCCAGTTGCCATCTCACAGAAGAACATTGGTGGAACAACGCTTGTCCCGACACAGAAGTCCGCCACTGCCAGTGAAATCACAAAAGCGTTGGTTTTGGTGCGAAGCTGCCGTTTGCTGCAAACAAGGAAGACAATAAATCCATTTCCAGCCATCGTTATTATGGAAAGAGACCAGCCAAGAATCCAAAACCAGGTTTCCATAATCAACAAGCTGTCAGTTCGAGAAACTTCTAAGTACTGATGTGAAATTATAATTTCTGAAATATAATGTCCTTTAAGAGCCACCTGTTCATCTTTATATTAAGACCTTCTCTTGACGTATCAGCGGATGAGATACTGAGATGGCTTGTTGACCAAGCGTGTGGTAAAGATAGCTGAATAATTTTTTTGCTTGTCCTGCTGGCTTTTCTTCCTTCTGCTATTTTTTTTTTTTTTTTTACACAAAATAACGGGGGTGGCCTGGGCCCCTCTCCTAGATTCGCCATCGTTTAGAACTATTGAATTCTTCGGAAAAGTGTTCCAAAAAAGTTTTACGGCTGAAAATATCCGTTACGCTTGAAGTTAAAGCGAAATTGTCTGCGGAGGTATGCCCCCCAACTCTCCCCTCTCCCCCTCGCCAAGAAAGTTCTTCAATGACAGTTTTTAGTTGTATGTCTGGTTTAACAAGATTTTACTTCAACCAAAGCGAGTCAATGCAATTGACATCGCGCTTTGAGTTTCACACTTCCCAGGAAATAAGTCTACGTTCGCAGGCTACAGAAAAGCTTGTGGTAAATCAAAAGAGCTGAGAAATGAGACGCTTTACACAAAGAACGTTAACGAAGTATGTTCAATTAAACACACGTGGGAGAATCAACATCACTTTAATGGTATGATTTAGAGGCTTTTAAAGGTGTATTTAAATATGCAAATGATACGTTCTATAGCGAACCTTGATGGATTTTTATCGTACCATCGATTAACTTTTATCTCACTTACGGTAATTTTCCTACTCCAATTAGCTAATCTATGGTCATACCGATAATTAGCATGGAGATACTGATATCGTAAATTGACTTCCAAACATAAAAAAAGGCACTCTTATTATTGTTTAGAGTTTTTTTTTTATATATATAAAAATGGCTTTCAAAATGGCTTTCAATTCATGGCATAAATAATTCAATCTTTACCAATCAACTAATTGCTGTTCCCAGTCCCAATCTGGTGCATTCTCAGTAAAACCTTTTTCCTGCTAACATATCTCGCCTGAGGCATGCCGGGTAAGCTGGAGAGAGATCCTGGATAGACATATCACGCCTTCCATTTGAGTCTCCCGAATGAGCACCAGTCAACCGAATAAAACAGAAATTACGGAAGCGAATTTAAATGGAAGTTCAAATAAACTCGAGCCTTTTTTTATTGTCGCAAAATCAAACATCAACCACATTTTTGGTTCAAACTTATATACTATCGCACATTCCTTTTGCTAGCTTCACTTACGGATAGCGGGGTCTAAAGCTCTCGCATAGTTGACCACGGCCACGTTATTCAAGAAAATACTATATAGCTCTCTCACATCCAAGCGCAATCACTTGCAAAGCAATATTTGCTTTCAGTTCAACGCAGTTCATGAGTTGGCAGGCAAATTTTATACTCTGACCATTTTAGGAGAGAATGACAGAATGCTATTAAAGGGGCTAGGTCACGCAATTTCAGCACTGATCAAATGGTCAAAGAATTAACTAAAATATCACAAAAACGGCTCAAAACAATTGAAGATCTCAAACAAAACACAGGAAAGCCAAGAAGGGACATGGATGGACAAAACTGGAGAGGATTAAAATGGATTGCATTTGGGTAAATTTAAGAAACGTCGGCCCACCTTTGTTCAAATTTGTATCAGGTTATATCAAAATGTCATTTACACAGCTGGAAAATCGTTCTTAGTTGTTATGTAGCCGTGATTTTGCAAATGAAAGACTTTTGCTCTGCTAATTTGACGTTTAGAGCTCATGATTAACAGAATTAAACAAAATTACCTAAAATAGCGTGACCTAGTCCCTTTAAGTCATAAAATACAGTTCAAGTTATAATACCGCAAAATTGATACCATATATATAGAGGAGGGGAATAGAAAAGTAAATTCATGTGTACGGGATTTAAAAATTCATTTAACGAGATAGCTGAGTTCTAACTCTGTTTTTGTCTTTTGAATGGAAGCATTCAGCACATTTGGAGTTCACCTTTCGCAGAAAAGCTTCTAATAAATCAGAGCCTAAAACATAGGTATTCTGACAAACAGAATTACGTCGCTTTCTCGACTTAGAAATGTTTTACCCTTTTCACCATGGGTTGGGAAGAAGGGGAACTTGAGGCCTCATCTCTACTTGAAGGCTTTTAACTTTAAAATCACAGAGGTAATTAATTATAATTTGGTGAGTCAAGGCCATGGTAACTAGTTAAGATGAAATATGAAACTCTGACTGATTGTTATCTCAGTACCTTCCAGCCTATAACCTGGAAAAAACTATATGAAAAGGTAATATATATATATATATATATATATATATATATATATATATATATATATATATATATAAAGTTAAGATGCTTCGAGCCAACAGGGATGCCACGCGCCAGAAGGATCCAAAAGGATTCGTAGTCCAAACCTCGAGTAATGAAATTTGTAGGCAATTGTGGAAAACGAGGACGGACAACTTCGAGCGAAAAAAAAATATATATATACAGTAAAAAATCTAAGAAATTTAAAAAAAGGTTTAAAAATTTAATAAAAATAAACGTTTCGGTCAAAGACCTTCATCAGTTGCAGTGCAAGTGAATAATAAATTACAATAACCTTAAATAAGTTTACAGTATAAAAAATGACATCATATTACAAAGAAGATTACATAACCGGGCGTGGTAACACATGAAAACGAAAAAATTAACCAATGATAAACAATCGGTGATTACTAAGCGAGATACTATGACAATGCGGTACAAAACTCAAAAGACACAAACCAAATAAGAATAAATAATCGAATATAATACAAATAAGATTAATATCAAAAAAGTAACGCGATTCGTCGAGTCAGCCGAAAGTGTGAAGGGACCCGCGTGTAAAATATTCAATGTTCAAAAAAGGCGGTCCCAAAATCCCCAAACAAAGCCCTTGAAACTATGCCGCGGCAAGGCACAACAGGCGCCCTAAACAGGGCCCTTAAACAACAATAATGTAATAAATTCCCCGATGGGGGCCCCTGAGAAAGCCTAGCGCTAACAAAGCTAACAAGATCCAAGGTCAGGGCCTTTGAACACCTGAACTAAGATAACCGCCAAATTTGCAAGTTATTTTTGCGCTAATTGTAGTTTATTCTTTTTTTCGAGTGGAATTCCTGACGTTTGTTCAAGCCAAAAGGTGCCAGAGAGAACAACTGTGCACTCCAATATGCCTCTTTAGTGATTAAAAGCTTTTCGATGTTACTTGTATTGTTTGCATTTATCTGCACTTGATCAATACACTGGAAAGAAAAGTCGTTTAAGTCGTGCGGTGTTCTGTTGAAATGCACCGCTACCTCACAAGTCTTTTTCTTGGTCAGCATAGCAGACTTGTGGTTGCGAAATCTAACTCTAAAATCTGTTGTTGTAGAGCCAATGTATTGTAAGTTACATTTCTTACACGAAGCCAAATAAATGATATTTTTTGAATCACAGGAAAGTTTCAATCGTATCTTATAGCTCTTGCCTGTTTGAAAACTTTGGAAAGAATTTGATTCAACAAAGTAGTTGCGACAGAGATCACATCTTGTTCTTTTGCATTTAAAGCAACCCTTAACCTCAACAACCTCTTCAATCTTAGTGTTAGAGCCATAACGAGATGGCGCTAACAACTCCTTAAGGTTTTTAGATCTTCGAAAAGAGGCTATGATGGAATTTGGCGGAAAAAATTCTTTTAATTTGGGGTTGGATTCCAAAATACCTAGGTGTTTTCTGATGATGCGACCAACATCAGGTAAATTTGGATTAAATGTTGTTACAAATGGAAACAATTTCTTCTCAGCTTTGGCACGAGTTCTAAGTAAGTCAGTTCTAGATGTAGTTAAGGCTTTAGAAAATTGATCTTCCACTAGTTTTGTGGGATAACCCTGATTGACTAGATAACCCTTGTATTCAGTTGTTCTCTCGGCAAGAAATACTTGTTCAGAGCAGTTTCTCTGTAACCTAGTTGCTATGCCATAAGGGATAGCCTTGAAAACGTGTTTGGGGTGAGCACTTGATGGTGGAAGATACAAGTGGCTATCAGTTGGCTTTGAATAAACGTCTGTCTGGATGAAACCCCCGATGAGATGTAAAGTTAAATCTAGCACGTGAAGCTCGCGTTCAGAAAAAACTAATTCAAATTTAATGGTAGGATATAGGGAATTTATAAAGTCAGTAAACTCATGCAGTGCAGGAAGGCCTTGTTGCCAGAGATCAAAAACATCGTCACGGTATCGCCACCATAAAGTCGGCTTTATGGGGCCAGAAAATTTAGCTTGATAATCTATTTCCCCCATGGCAAGATCCGCGTAACTACAGGCGTTCTTTGGGCCCATGGCTGTGCCATGAATTTGTAGGAAAAAGTTTTCCTTAAAAACCGAGTGATTGCTCTTCAAACAAATTTCTACTGCTTCTAAAATGCAATTAGTGGATGGAAGCTGGTTTTCTCTGGCATTCAGTGCACTGAATGCCAGAGAAAACCAGCTTCCACTTTATGGTGGCGATACCGTGACGATGTTTTTGATCTCTGGCAACAAGGCCTTCCTGCACTGCATGAGTTTACTGACTTTATAAATTCCCTATATCCTACCATTAAACTTGAATTAGTTTTTTCTGAACGCGAGCTTCACGTGCTAGATTTAACTTTACATCTCATCGGGGGTTTCATCCAGACAGACGTTTATTCAAAGCCAACTGATAGCCACTTGTATCTTCCACCATCAAGTGCTCACCCCAAACACGTTTTCAAGGCTATCCCTTATGGCATAGCAACTAGGTTACAGAGAAACTGCTCTGAACAAGTATTTCTTGCCGAGAGAACAACTGAATACAAGGGTTATCTAGTCAATCAGGGTTATCCCACAAAACTAGTGGAAGATCAATTTTCTAAAGCCTTAACTACATCTAGAACTGACTTACTTAGAACTCGTGCCAAAGCTGAGAAGAAATTGTTTCCATTTGTAACAACATTTAATCCAAATTTACCTGATGTTGGTCGCATCATCAGAAAACACCTAGGTATTTTGGAATCCAACCCCAAATTAAAAGAATTTTTTCCGCCAAATTCCATCATAGCCTCTTTTCGAAGATCTAAAAACCTTAAGGAGTTGTTAGCGCCATCTCGTTATGGCTCTAACACTAAGATTGAAGAGGTTGTTGAGGTTAAGGGTTGCTTTAAATGCAAAAGAACAAGATGTGATCTCTGTCGCAACTACTTTGTTGAATCAAATTCTTTCCAAAGTTTTCAAACAGGCAAGAGCTATAAGATACGATTGAAACTTTCCTGTGATTCAAAAAATATCATTTATTTGGCTTCGTGTAAGAAATGTAACTTACAATACATTGGCTCTACAACAACAGATTTTAGAGTTAGATTTCGCAACCACAAGTCTGCTATGCTGACCAAGAAAAAGACTTGTGAGGTAGCGGTGCATTTCAACAGAACACCGCACGACTTAAACGACTTTTCTTTCCAGTGTATTGATCAAGTGCAGATAAATGCAAACAATACAAGTAACATCGAAAAGCTTTTAATCACTAAAGAGGCATATTGGAGTGCACAGTTGTTCTCTCTGGCACCTTTTGGCTTGAACAAACGTCAGGAATTCCACTCGAAAAAAAGAATAAACTACAATTAGCGCAAAAATAACTTGCAAATTTGGCGGTTATCTTAGTTCAGGTGTTCAAAGGCCCTGACCTTGGATCTTGTTAGCTTTGTTAGCGCTAGGCTTTCTCAGGGGCCCCCATCGGGGAATTTATTACATTATTGTTGTTTAAGGGCCCTGTTTAGGGCGCCTGTTGTGCCTTGCCGCGGCATAGTTTCAAGGGCTTTGTTTGGGGATTTTGGGACCGCCTTTTTTGAACATTGAATATTTTACACGCGGGTCCCTTCACACTTTCGGCTGACTCGACGAATCGCGTTACTTTTTTGATATTAATCTTATTTGTATTATATTCGATTATTTATTCTTATTTGGTTTGTGTCTTTTGAGTTTTGTACCGCATTGTCATAGTATCTCGCTTAGTAATCACCGATTGTTTATCATTGGTTAATTTTTTCGTTTTCATGTGTTACCACGCCCGGTTATGTAATCTTCTTTGTAATATGATGTCATTTTTTATACTGTAAACTTATTTAAGGTTATTGTAATTTATTATTCACTTGCACTGCAACTGATGAAAGTCTTTGACCGAAACGTTTATTTTTATTAAATTTTTAAACCTTTTTTTAGATTTCTTAGATTTTTTACTGAATATATATATTTTTTTTTCGCTCGAAGTTGTCCGTCCTCGTTTTCCACAATTGCCTATATATATATATATATATATATATATATATATATATATATATATATATATATATATATAAGCAGAATAATATGGTTTTCCAAACGATGACTTCCAGTAGAAGGATCAAAAGATACCGTGCTTCAATGTGAATTTTAGTTAAGTGTAAGATGAGGCGTCATCAAGCAAACTTCTAACTGTTCCGGCTTTTAATGCGACGTTTCGGCTTTCGGCCTTCTTCAGATTGGAACAATATTTACAAGTTAAAAAATAAAACGTTAAAAATCCTAGTAAGTTTACAGATTTGCATGTATATATATAAGATCAGAAAAATGTAAATATAATTACATAATGCTAAACAACCTGAAATAATAGATTACATAACAAGCTATTGTCAATTTACAAGAACGCGCCGGGTGATAAGATTACAACAATGTATCTGCGAGCGCTTTAATTACTAAGTGTATAATAGTAAGTCTAATTCTGTATTGTAACAAGCTAATGGCAACTTACAAGAACGCGCAAGTGATGAGATTACAACAATGTATCTGCGAGCGCCTTAATTACTAAGTGTATAAGTGTATAATAGTCAGTCTAATTATGTATTGTAACGGACGCGATTTTTGGATCTAAATTCCCGTCTTTTATTAAGACCATGAGGGCTGAGTGTAAATAGCTGGGAGGTCCAATAGGCCTCTCTGGTTAATAACAACTTATCAATATACGCAGCAACCCCCTGGCTAGTAATTTGTTCGATGACGATAAAATTAATTTCGGAAATTTCGTGCCTAGTACAATTAAAATGGACTGCAAGCTCACACGTCTTTTTGTTGGTGAGCATGGATGATTTGTGATTGCGAAAACGTACTTTAAATTCTGTTGTGGTGGAACCTACATACTGCAATTTGCATTTATTGCACGAGGCCAAGTAAACAACATTTTTGGAAGAGCAAGACAATTTTTGCTTTATCTTGTAGACTCGGCCTGTGGAAAAGCTTTTAAATTTGGAATCTTGAATTAAAAAATTTTTGCAAAGGTCACAACGAGTACAACATTTGAAGCACCCTCCCATTTCGTTCTCTGCCTGGTTTGCCCCGTTGTCGCCACGAAATTTAGATGGTGCTAAAATATCTTTGAGATTTTTGGTACGGCGATATGCTGGAAAAATCGATTTAGATGGAAAAATTTCAAGTAATTCGGGCGACGATCTCAGAAGATGAGCATGTTTCTTGATAACTCTCTGAATATCAGGCAGGATAGGATTGTAGTCAAGAACTAACGGGAAAACTCTCTTGACAGGCTTGGCTTTTTTCTTAAGCAATTCTGATCTCTCAATACTAAGCGCTTTGTCGAATTGTTTGTCCACTAAAGCTGCATTATAGCCCTGGGACTTAAGATACCCTTTGTATTCAGCACACCTCTTGTTAAGAAAATCGTCAGAGGAACAATTACGTCTAATTCGTAGAGCAACCCCATAGGGAATAGCCCTTTTACAATGTGCCGGATGAGAACTTGAAAAAGGTAAATAAAGGTGACTATCTGTAGGTTTAGCATAAATATCTGTCTTAATAAAACCTTCCTGGAGGTGCAAAGTGAGATCCAAGACATTGAGGGTATGCTCCGAATAAACCAGCTCAAACTTGATGGTGGGATAAAGAGAATTGATGTATTCAGTAAACTCTAACAATTTAGGTAAACCATGTGGCCAAATATCGAAAACATCATCTCTATAGCGCCACCATAACATGGGTTTCACGGCACCTTCAGATTTAGCTTTCTCATCAATCAAACCCATTGCGGCATAACTACAAGCGTTTTTGGGCCCCATGGCTGTACCGTGTTTTTGCACAAAATTTTTTCCAGAAAATTGACAATTGTTGGTCTGGAGACAAATTTTTCAACCGATTGCATTGTACAGGCTATTGAAATTTGTCTCCAGACCAACAATTGTGTGAGGTGTGCTGAATACAAAGGGTATCTTAAGTCCCAGGGCTATAATGCAGCTTTAGTGGACAAACAATTCGACAAAGCGCTTAGTATTGAGAGATCAGAATTGCTTAAGAAAAAAGCCAAGCCTGTCAAGAGAGTTTTCCCGTTAGTTCTTGACTACAATCCTATCCTGCCTGATATTCAGAGAGTTATCAAGAAACATGCTCATCTTCTGAGATCGTCGCCCGAATTACTTGAAATTTTTCCATCTAAATCGATTTTTCCAGCATATCGCCGTACCAAAAATCTCAAAGATATTTTAGCACCATCTAAATTTCGTGGCGACAACGGGGCAAACCAGGCAGAGAACGAAATGGGAGGGTGCTTCAAATGTTGTACTCGTTGTGACCTTTGCAAAAATTTTTTAATTCAAGATTCCAAATTTAAAAGCTTTTCCACAGGCCGAGTCTACAAGATAAAGCAAAAATTGTCTTGCTCTTCCAAAAATGTTGTTTACTTGGCCTCGTGCAATAAATGCAAATTGCAGTATGTAGGTTCCACCACAACAGAATTTAAAGTACGTTTTCGCAATCACAAATCATCCATGCTCACCAACAAAAAGACGTGTGAGCTTGCAGTCCATTTTAATTGTACTAGGCACGAAATTTCCGAAATTAATTTTATCGTCATCGAACAAATTACTAGCCAGGGGGTTGCTGCGTATATTGATAAGTTGTTATTAACCAGAGAGGCCTATTGGACCTCCCAGCTATTTACACTCAGCCCTCATGGTCTTAATAAAAGACGGGAATTTAGATCCAAAAATCGCGTCCGTTACAATACATAATTAGACTGACTATTATACACTTATACACTTAGTAATTAAGGCGCTCGCAGATACATTGTTGTAATCTCATCACTTGCGCGTTCTTGTAAGTTGCCATTAGCTTGTTACAATACAGAATTAGACTTACTATTATACACTTAGTAATTAAAGCGCTCGCAGATACATTGTTGTAATCTTATCACCCGGCGCGTTCTTGTAAGTTGACAATAGCTTGTTATGTAATCTATTATTTCAGGTTGTTTAGCATTATGTAATTATATTTACATTTTTCTGATCTTATATATATACATGCAAATCTGTAAACTTACTAGGATTTTTAACGTTTTATTTTTTAACTTGTAAATATTGTTCCAATCTGAAGAAGGCCGAAAGCCGAAACGTCGCATTAAAAGCCGGAACAGTTAGAAGTTTGCTTCATGAAGCCTCATCTTACACTTAAAGCGCCACTGAAACGAAATTTTCGTACTCTCTTTTATTACCCCAATTTGTAGTTTCAAACGTGCTTAAAATAATGGTGAACTTTATTTCTGTCAAATCCTAACGGAAAGTGCTTTTTTTAGCTGCTGAAATCGACTTTTTGGAGCAAAACTGTGTCCGGGCTCTGGAACCGAATTTAAGGACCTTGTGACGTCACTGGTTGTATTCACGCAAGAAGCGCTATAGATTCTCTCTTGTTTTCACTTGATTTATTCAAGTCTATTTTTCATATTGTCGATACCTGCTAGTTTTCTACCTTGTAATTTCTGTCCAGTCTTGACAGGAAATACATATCATGAACGTTGGAGGGCGCCAAAGAGTGTAGATTCACCAAAATAAATGCTACAGATTAGAACAGCTCAGTTACTTTTCGAACATTTTGAGTACTCGATTGGAGATTTCGAAGACGAGTGTGGCAACTTTTATATCACGTCCTAAAGCCTAAACACGATATTTAGTCGTCTGTTTTCAGCCTGGTTCTGAAATTTGGATTCTCACGTTTATCTAAGTTCTATTACACAAGGTTCGAATATATCCTCGGCAACTTTACTGCAGTAAAAGCCGTAAGCGCATCAGCCATCCGCATAATCACGAAGTTATTAACGGTCCACAAGCTTTGAGTCGAGTACTTCTTTGTACACAGAGGGCATCTTTTCATGATACTAATAAGTGAGAGTTCTTGTGGTAGACAAAATGTGTCTTTGAAAATTGTGATCCGCAGCAGGGTTTGCTTTATCGTCGCATACGTATCAGTGTAAACAAAGCGCGAATTTCGCTTCTCTTTTACACGTATCTCCCAATTGCAATATTTCACGGTCGATGGATTACTTTGAGTTCTTTAGCACATACTTATGTCTATGATCTTCATTTAATGGTATCCAAATTCAAAGCAATTCGTTAAAACGTCACTTGTTTACACTCCTTTCGAAGGTTTATTAAACAGAATTTGAACTAATTTGCATATATCACCTTTCGCCGTCGACATTGTCACGCTTTCTCTCGTTTCCTGAAAACATACCTGTAGGGTCATGGCAGCTTAGTTTACCTTTATAGTTTAAATTCGCTCCCTCACATAAAAGAAGAGGGTTTCTTAAATTGTTGCTGATTTGATAACTTGTAGGATGTAACAGATGCAACTGGACTAAAGGTCACTGTAGCACAATCTCGTCCGCGGTGAAACTCACAAAGCGTCCGGTTTCCTCGAAGCGAAGCGACTCGAAACTCGAAGCGTTGTTGCTGCGATTCGTGCAGCAGCAGTCCGGATAATAATTTCAAAAGCCGCTTTCTCTTGTTTTCATGTCTTTTTTACTTTATGAGTGTAGGTATTGTTTAATTGAGTGGTGGCCATTTCACCAAGAGTCCCGATCATTTTGCGATCTAAGAACTCCCACTCGTTTGCTTGCTTACATAAAATATCCTGCAAATATCCAATTAAATAGACTGAAAAGCCCCAGGATCGACTCTCCACCTCTTCTTGTCTAAGGCTACTGTGATTATCTGCTTTACAGCTCTGAGATGTCCTTAAGATGTTTTTTGGGGGGCTTCGAACAGTATTCTCTTCTCCCATAATCACTCTAAATTTTCAGCGCAGCATGAGAGTAATACAACCAGTGACGTCACTAGGCTGTTTTGGCCGCGCCAAGATGGCCGCCAATTTTGGGCTTAACCAGCCAACTTCGAACGGCTGAAAAAGCAGTTTTCGCTTACCGTATGCGAAAAAAAAGTCCGCAGTGTTTCGAAGTAAGGTTGAAACTTTATTACTAAGCAAAAATCTCACATAAGAAAATTTCGTTTCAGTGGCACTTTAACTAAAATTCACATTGAAGCACGGTATCTTTTGATCCTTCTACTGGAAGTCATCGTTTGGAAAACCATATTATTCTGCCTATATATATATATATATATATATATATATATATATATATATATATATATATATATATATATATATATAGGCAATTGTGGAAAACGAGGACGGACAACTTCGAGCGAAAAAAAAATATATATATAGAGTAAAAAATCTAAGAAATCTAAAAAAAGGTTTAAAAATTTAATAAAAATAAACGTTTCGGTCAAAGACCTTCATCAGTTGCAGTGCAAGTGAATAATAAATTACAATAACCTTTCAAAAAGACATAAATTACATTTGTTAGTAATGTTGCTATAAGGTCTGCACTGCTTAATGATACTAACAAATGTAATTTATGTCTTTTTGAAAAATTCGTGATCATCTGTAAGAAGAGTTTGTGTACTTTGAACAAGCGAAACGAACTAGCAAGTGCGTGCCCCCACAGAAACAGATACCTACTCAAGAACTTTGTGAGCAAGTAACGCAATCTTTTAGCAACACGAGATTTTTCAATGTTATATAGCATCTGTTTTTCCATATCATAGCAACTGTTTTTATATCTCATAGCAACCTAAAGTTAGCTTTTAATTGCCAGCTTGTGTAATTTAACGGTCATTCGTTGATATTGCCTGATGAGTGTGGTCATCCTTTGACCATACGAAACAGCGTTGTCGCAATAAAACGATGAATTGAAGTCTTGCTACCATTGTTTATTATATATATATATATATATATATATATATATATATATATATATATAGACATTTCATTTTTTTTTTTTAACAGTACACTAAAATACATTACTACAATACTACATACTTATACTAATAACAATACTTAAAAACTTACTTACGGTACTTGCAATACTGGTTACTTACACCTTACACACTGTCAATTACGGTACTATTCTTACACTATTCCCATCCTTTCTTTTTGATTGTTATTTTACAATGACACATGACATATTTACGTAGTTTTTTTTTCCTATATGTACAAGCTTACAGTTATATAATAAATATGAGATTAAATATTAATTAACCATAAATATTAGCAGCATATAAAATTAAAGTAAAAAAGCCCACGTGCGATAGAATTTTGGAAGTGCTCTTTCTGCAGTCGCGATCTCTTTAAGAATTTCAAGTTTTCCGGGAACGAACAAAAGAAAGTTTGGAAAATCTAACAGAGTTCCGCGAAGGCTTGTGCAGAAAATGCAATATTTGGCTATCAGTAGAAAATAATTTAGGCCTTGCCAATGCTTTGTCCTCTCATGCCAGCCGTAGAGTATATGGCTTATGGATAACGTTATTGTTTCATTTGTTTTTTGGTACCAACAGTCTTGAAACAGAATTCAAAAATCGACTGTTACAGCTTCCCTGTCTTCTCTCACAACAAATCTTGCGATGATCTGGCGAGGACGAGGAGGAGTAGCGCCATTGTTTTGCCGTGGTTTGCCAACGCCGTGAACAGCGTGGAATCGAATCTCCTCGGCGTTCATTTTGAGATCATTTTCTAGAACATCATAAATGATATCCTGGCAGTTTTCGCCTCGACTTTCGGGGATATTCATGAAACGCAAGTTTTCTCGTCTCGTATAGTTCTCAAGGGCGACGAGGTTCTCCTGGGCTTCTTTCAAAGTGGGTTTAAGCTTCTCGTTCTCGGCTTGAAGCTTTTTCAGATCGGCCTTTAGACCTTGAATTTCCGCAGTTTGCTCGTCGATCATATTTTGGTGAGTGCTTTTTGAATCTTTGAGGGCTTTGGACTCTTGCTGTAGGTCCTCGATGCTTGCCCACGCGTCACAGATTTCTCTAGTTCATTCAGTGTTGATCTGACGACATTGATTTCATGTTTGAATTCACACGTAAGTTCAGAGAACTGTGTGTGTAGATTGGAGAAATTGTCTTCCATACAAGATTCTATGGCGATTGATTTATGGAGGAGTATTTCCATAGAGATAAGCGAGTCGGTCTCCTGGTTTCCCTCCATTTCCTCGCTCTTCTGTTTGTCTCATTTCAGAGTTGGTCTGTCGGCGGAGCTTGAACTTGACGAACGTTCCGAACGCTTTAACATGAGTACAAGCAGCAAACAACAACTATTTGCAATTAGCCGGAGTATTGATGTTAAAAAGTCATCACTGGTTGCATTTGAGCGAGCCTAAATGGCCAGGTATGGCTCTTCTCAACTAAGGAATCACAGAGCGCGGAGACCACGTCCGTCCGCCATGATTCCTCGCTCGCTGATCGTTTTAAACAACATTGCTAGTCCCTTGATAGTTTTTCCTTGATGCCAAATGAAATCAAAAGGACATTGGAAAATCTCATTGGTAGCAAGTCCTCAAATGGCAACTTAACTGTGCTTAATTAGCAGAGACGATTAGGGAGACGATTAGGCGACCGATTCCGAGAACACCTTCGTGACGTAGAGAAAGACGACAAAAACGCATCTAAACCGGTCGCGAGACACTTTAATCTCCCCAATCATTCTAAGCAACATATGGCAGTCTGCGGCCTTTCCCTACATCAAGGAAGCACGGAAAGCCGCAAAACTCTAGAACAAAATTTTTTTCAAATCAGCACTCTTATCCTCACGGTATCAACGAACGCTTTTCATTCAACTAACTTATTCTGTTCTTTTTCACGTTACCGTGCACCAGCCAATAGCGTAGCTCCATCTTTCTGTATATAAACCACACAAAACCCACAATTCCTCGATTCGCTCCGACAAAGGGCTAAAGCTCGAAACGTCAGCTTTCGAATCTCTTTACGGAGGCCAATTCACATTATCAACCCAGTTGATAAAACCAAATTATCTTATTTTCAAACATCATTGCTAGTCAGTTGGCATAGTCTGTATAATGTAATACATATGAAATCAAAAGGACACTGGAAAATCTTATTGTTAACAAATCCTCAAACCGCAACTCAATAAATTGTAATGTGTCGAAGTCACGTATCATGATGGAATGGCACAATAGCTGCCGAGCTATGAAACAACTCGGCAAATTTAATTCGTGACACAGTGGCCGCTGAGCTAAATAACACGGCAAATTAATTTTGTGACACGGTATGGTCGCCGAAGTAATTCGCTTAAAGGAGAAGGTCACTCCAAAAAGCTTACTTTTTGTCTCCCTATAGCAATTAAACATTCAGCTTTTCCACCCACCGAAGTTTCAGCCTCTGAAGTGCCCGCTATCCTGAAGAAATTCGTCTCGAAAGAAGCTCTAAGTGACGTCATTCCGTCCGACTCGAAATTGGAGGTAAGGAGAAAAACCGGCAACAGAATCGGTATCCTTCACAAGGTCAGCAAAACTATTTTTTCAAGCGATTATCAAAATGATATGGTTCAAGAGCAGCCATAACGTACCCAGAGTGGAAGTTAAAAGGCTTGTCGGAAATCATTTGAACAAAATCTCTCGGACGGATTGACGTCACGAAAACGCAGCCTGGGTGCTGAGTACTGTTCAAAATGGCGGGAACGATGTTCGAAGTTTGGGCTTCTTTGGAGATAAATTTCATAAGGAAAACCTGCTGAAACTTCGGTGGGTGGCTAAACTTAGTGCAAGGTTTTTATTAGAGTTGACAAAAAATATACGTCTTTTGGAGTGACCTTCTCCTTTAAAAACTCGATACCGTTATTTTGCGGCACAATGGCCGCCGAGCTAAAAAAATACTTGATGCATTTATTTTGTGACAACAAGCCATGGTCATGTTGCTCAATGTCTGCTCAGAGCACTGACTGCTCAGTTGATGTTTTCTTTTGATTCAACAAAACAGAACCGAAGGCGAGAAGACTATTGACAACAAAACGCCAATTTAACATCCAATGAAAGGAAGAAACAACACAGCACGACAGAACGGTTGAAAAATGGAAAATAATTACCTTGAAAACTGCGACCAAGTGAGGCCAAAAAGCTGAGCAAAGACGTACAGTGACAACGCAGTATGGCAAGAACTGGCAGCGATTACGTCCTAAACTGTAGCAATGGCTCCAATCAGTTGAAATTACTAGTACCAGTCTACCTGTCAGACTATCCCTGACTATTGTGTGACATGATACCTACTAAAAATAAACCCAAAAAGCAAACAAAAGAATAAACTCGAAAATATACATTAATATAGAATTTTAGAATGTTCAAACTTTAATTAATATAACATTATAATTAAGGCGTTTCTCAGGACAACATATACTCTTTTATTTCCTTTCATTGTTTGCCAATATTTCAATTTTAATTTTTAAGAGAATTTTATAATACTATTAATGAAAATTTTTAAGTGTCCCCAATTAGCCCACATGGGCTAAATACATTGACATTTAAGTAAAGTTCTTACTTACTTAAGGCAAAAATTTAAAGCTCGGAATCGATTTGGGTTCTTGAAAAAATACCTAAAATCTTCTAGCCCGTCAAAAACAATAGTTGCAAACTTGAATTGTTTATTCTTCAAAGCGTTTCTTCTAATTGAAGGTGCATGACTGTTACGTCATGTTTTGATCAATCAACCCCCGCCAACACGTAAACTCAGCATGAATTCAAAACGTAAGCAAAACAACAAAGTTAAATTTTAGCTTGGAGGCAATTTTAAAGCTCCCATTCGATTTGCGTTCATGAAAATCTTCAAGCTCGCCCAAAGAGAAATTCGCTTTGGTTTGCAAAATTTCATAGTTCAGGCTCAGCCCGTACTTCTCAATACTACCGTCAAATGCGATATTACAGTCAATGCTAAGTTCTGTTGGTTATTTTTTAATTTACTATCAATGAACTCTGACCGAAAAGCAAACGATAAAAGTTTCAGTTTTAATCAGGAGCCATAATCGATTATGGCCCCTGTTTTAATGCAACACGCGTAGTTACGTAATCTAAAACGATATAAGCGCCTGCACTATTTACTTCTGCATTGATTCCTAACGTTTTATTTGCTAGCAAAAATAGCACAGAAATTATGCAAGTAAAACAAATTTAAATAAAACATCATAAGCATCATATTCCAAAATCGTCATCGAACAAGTGATAAGGCATCCTTGGCTTTGACGAAATTGTTGTGACATCCGATACTGAACCGGTATAGTTCAGTCTATTGGCCATTTCCGAGTTACCTTGTGCCTCTGTTTCAGGACGAGTCTCCGTGCAAAGCCTTTCTTATGAAAATAAGTTTGATTTGCACGAAAATGGACCTGTAGGCAGAACTCATTTTCATACGAATGGTTTCGCACGAAGGCTCGTTTTAAAACAGAGCCAAACCAACCCTGAAATGTCCTATTGATGTTCCGATACTCGCGGTTAATATCCATGTATATCTAACAAACAATGGCTCTTTCAGTGTGTGGTGCAACCCGAACTGATAGTCCAGGCCGAGAAATACTGGCTTGTGAAATACTTGTTAAATACTTGTGAGATACTGGCTTGTGAAACCTTGTGTGGTGCAACCTGCAACGCAAGGTGGCCTTGCGAAAGCGTATTAGCTTCGGTGCAAACCGCACGAGCCGAGCCGAGCCTGGATATCTATTGGCTTGCGTGAGCAAAACAACCTCTGAATCGACGAGAAAACTTGCTCAGCAACACCTGAATGAAATAACAAAGAGTATTGAAACGAGGAAACGAGGAATCTCGTAATATAAGCTTTTCGCGAGGACAGTGCAGTTAATTTCCAATAACAAAGCAGCACGACAAAGCAATTGAAAAATACAGATGTAGCAATGGTCGCCTTACTCGAAAACAATCACGCGAAATACTAGTACCCGGTCTATCTCTCAGGCTACCCATGCTCACAGAGATCTGTCACGTGACATCACGTCTTCAAACCCTCAAGATAGTCGCCGGCTATGTGGGATTAGGCAGTACATTGCATAATACAAATGAATATATGAAAGAGCATATATTTGGACTGCGGAAAAAGATATGAAGACATGATTGATTATCGCAGTTATGCACTCAACTTAAGCAGCTGTGGAATTAAAGCCTGAAAAATCCCGTTCAGGCCTGATTTTTTTCTTTTTCTTTTTTTTTTTTTTTTTTCAGGCTTTAATTTCACAGCTGCTTAATTTGTGTGCATAACTGCGATGATCAATCATGTCTTCACATAACCACACACATGCCACATGTGGCATAATCCCACAAAAACTGTGAATGTTAATGACGAACTAAAATAGTGTCATAGATGTTGGCCCATTCGAAGCCATTGTTTCCTCAAAGAGGGCTTACATAGCCAAGTCTCCATTGCCTTGCTTGTGGGACCTTTGAACCTGTTGCTTTCCGTGAAATAATTTTTTTTTGCACTTAATTTATTATGACTTTTTAAATGATTGATTTTAAATGCAAACAAAATGATCCAGATGCGAGTTGCTAAAGCTCAAATACAACCGTAATAGCAGCTGCCTGCAAATTCATAATATTTGGTTTTAGCAACACAGAACGATAGCCACTTGATACACAGAAGTTTCGTTTTCCATGTTAATGTCTCAATATTGGATTTCTGGTCTCCTAGACCAATCAAACGGCAGTCGACCACCTTAAAAGGAACTGTTTTGCATATGTCTTCTCGCTCTAAGTATTTTTTGAAGTTTGTTGTACCTGTCAGAATATATGGCCAAGCAACAATAAGTAGCGAATACATAACAAGTCAGTATAGTGATACGAAAGAAAAAATAATAATAAAAAAAAAAAAGCGAAGCGCTAGGATCACTTATATTTGAAGCATGTTTCAGCAGCACATAACCCTGATAAACTTGTGTGTGTACCCAAAGAAATGCCATCTCTGTGTATGATTGCACATAATTGGTTAAAACTTCGAGGGAAAGACAAATATATTGATATACTTGTCATATAGACCAGACAGACCCAACCAATCACTAGCACCTTACTATACAACACGTATTTTATTTTCTATTTTGTAAAATCGCCTGAAAAACGAACAAACAAACAAACAAAAAAACGTCTCTAATCCCGACCTCACCACTGACGGCTCTCTTCAAAGAACTAGATTAAACGTCTTGTATATCAGTGTCTATAGCTAAGTTAATTACAGTCTTCATTCGGTTAAACAAAAAGACGAATTCTTTGAA
Source organism: Orbicella franksi (assembly GCF_964199315.1). Taxonomy (NCBI): domain Eukaryota; kingdom Metazoa; phylum Cnidaria; class Anthozoa; order Scleractinia; family Merulinidae; genus Orbicella; species Orbicella franksi. The sequence continues at coordinate 3,086,254 of NC_138145.1, read as the reverse complement.
GTTCTTCAACTTCTGATAGGATTCGCTCACACAATCCTGGTTCAATTTTATCCTTGTCGTCTCGGGTACATTAACTAAAAGACAAGTTGAGACGATTACACAGTTTTTGTCCTATTCAACTTAAACTTATAAGAAATATAGCAATTCTGGCTGCGGATTGGAAAAACAAAACTCGTCACGAAATATAATTGGGTTGGCAATCGCCATTATCAATATGTTCAATTTCATTTCACTCTTCTACGATAGTACACCATAGACGTCTTTTAATCTCCTTCTTAATGTCTCTCTTGAAGAAAGCGTAAGCTACAGGATTAATGGCGGAGTTTAAAACTAACAGAGGTAGTTTATATTCCTGATCATTACATACTCCGAGTTTGAAAATAAATACTAACGAACAGCGAATATAAAGTCCGTAACACAGTACAAACAAGCCTATAACAACTGCTGTTATTTTGACCGCGGATTTTTCTTGAATTTTAAAAGAAACGCGATGATGGTTGAAACGTAACTGTCTTGCTCTGGAGCGGGCGGCACGCTCGTGCTTACAAAGAACTTGTAACATGAATGCGAAGCTCGCTATCAAAATAAAACAGGGGAGAAGCTCAAAAAATATCACCGTTACCCAATTCAGAGAGTCCCAGAAATGAGGGTTTTTTAAAATAAAAAAGTTCAGTGAGAAAACAATTCTATGGGCGAGTGGGATTGCCCAAGATAAGGAAACCATTTGAATTACACGGCGGCGCTTCATGAAGGTCAGGTATTTGAAAGGCTTGACAACTGCAATGTATCTATCCACTACTAAGCTGCACAAGTTCATCACTGAGGCGTAGCTGAACAGCAACCTTAGAGAACTTATCCAGGAAAGTTGTCGCTTGCACCCAGTTGCCATCTCACAGAAGAAAATTGATGGAACAACGCTCATCCCGACAGAGAAGTCTGCCACTGCCAGTGAAACCACAAACGCGTTGGTTTTGGTGCGAAGCTGCCGTTTGCTGCAAACAAGAAAGATAATAAATCCATTTCCAGCTATCGTTAGGATGGAAAGAAACCAACCAAGAATCCAAAACCAGGTTTCCATAATCCCGGCCACAAGCTGTTAGTTTGAGAAACTTCTAAACACCGATGTGAAAACAATAATTTCTGAAACTTAATACATTTCAAAGCCACCTGTTCACCTTCTATTAAGACTTTCTCTTGACGTATCAGCGTATGAGATAAAGATGGGTTATTGACCAAGCGTGGGGTTAAGATAGCTCAATATTAGCAAAGTTTATTGATGCATATGTAGTGGGGGCCCACAAGCTTGAACAACAAAAGAGTTTTCATGCACTTTACACCAATAAGTAATTTGGATAAGGATTTGGTTCCTGTTGCGCGCTCGTAGAGGAAGTCAAATGAATAACCACAATCATTGTGCATGGTTAGAAAAATAAGTAATCTATAGCCTTCATTACGTCATTGGTGACTTCCTTTAATTTGTTTTGAAGCAGTTAAGCTTAAAGAAAAAGACAGCATTTATCGAAAATACGCTTGAAGTTTTTAAAGCGAAATTGTCTGAGGAGGTGTGCCCCCACTCCCCCGCCCCCCGCTGAGGAAGTTCTTCAATGAAATTTTTAATTATATCTCTTGTTTTACAAACATTTCTTTTAACCAAAGCGATTCAATACAAACAGCATTGAGTTTTGAGTTCCACATTTCCCAGGAAAGCTTCTTGTAAATCAAAACGGCTGAGAAATAAGAACTTTTAAACAAAACACGTTAACGAAGAATGTGTATTTAAACACACGTGGAAGAGGTAATATATATCACTTTATTGGCGCGATTTACTATGCAAATGAGTACCGGATATTCCAAATCAAATGGAAGTTCAAATTTACTAGAGCCTTTCTTTATTGTCACAAAATCAAGTATCAATCAATTCTTTGGCTCATACGTATACACTAGTCAATAATGTACACGCGTGGCTATCGTATATTAGTAGTATTCTACTAGTATACTAATGCAAATGCTGTAATCTGATTGGCTGAGCCATTGAACACTATCAGCCATTGGTGTGCAGTGGCTAGCGGTCGTCTAGGAAATGCGACGTTTTTTTTCGTTTTTCCAAAGTTTTGGAGGAAGATTTTGATGCAGACGGATAATTAAATTCCTGAGAAGTCTAAACGAAGGACATCTACGGTTTCTTGACTTTTAAAAAAGTTGGAATTTTTGAAAAAAACTGTTGCGCGCGTGCACGCAACTTCAATTTTAAATGACAATTCAACTCGAGCGATCTTTTTCAGGCGCATAGTTTAATAATACGTCAAGAAATAATTGGAAACCATCATTTGGAGTAAATTATAGTAAGAATTCTACTATGCTCGATCGTGCCTGCAAAGAGCATGTAACATTGATGCAAAGCAAAATAACAAAATCAGACATGGATGGAACTCAAGAAATATCACGTGTATCCAAAACAGTGAGTCAAATATCAGAGGTACTTTAAAAACACGCCAATTTAGTGCTGCAAAAATACTGAACGAAACTCGAATTCCCCAAGATAGGGAAACAGTTTGATTACTCGTCGGCGCGTCATAACGGTCAAGTATTTTAAAGGCTTGACAATCCACCGTAGGAAAAACGATGGCGGCTGTAAATTTTACCACAATGCCTTGCGAACCTAACACAGCCTATAAGGCACTAAGAAAGCCAAATGTTTATAATGTTTGTCCCTGTACAAAGGACATTGAGTAGCCCGGGTTTGAAGATTTTATAACGTTTCTGTACGTTTTTATAAACGTTTTCAAAGTTGTCGTACGCTAAGAACTGTGGGTACGGTAAATGTACTAGTCGCCATCTTTTTTCCTACGGAGGATTGCTACGGACCTATCCAGTACCAAAACGCACAAGTTGATCACGGACGCGTAACCGAACAGTCACCTAAACTAAGATATCCAGTAAGACTGTGTGTTGCACCCAATCGCTATCTCACAGAAGAACGTTGGTGGAACAACGCTCATCCCGACACAGAAGTCCGCCACTGCCAGTGAAACTACAAACGCGTTGGTTTCCGAGAAGCTGCCGTTTGCTGCAAACAAGAAAGATAATAAATCCATTTCCAGCTATCGTTAGGATGGAAAGAAACCAGCCAAGAATCCAACCTTGGTGTGAAAATCAAACCGATCGACATATGGCATAGCGTAAATATATTTTAAAGACACCTGCACGTTTGGTTTTAATATTTTAACTTGCCAAATTAAAATGAGGTAATAGCAATTATTGCATATTGCTGGAAACCCGAGCATTTAATAATCAGTAATATTAACAGTGATGGTGAAATTCTCTTGTTTTTATGACTGATGTTGTTTAAGGAGGGATGAAAGGAAGAAACGCATATTAGACAATGTCTTGAACACATTAGAGGCATTAACCTACAAACGTCAACTAGTCACTGGGAAACTTGAAATTCATCAGCTGAAAAACACCCGTTGGGTTTTACTAAGATGCCCCTTTTACGGCTACACACTGTAGCAGTGTATAAACTGTTGGTGCTCATAGGCTTACAATCCAACAAATGATGTGACTAATTTGACCGTATAAGTACTGAGACTCCAAGAATATGGTTGTGCCTCTACTAACTATGGTTGTGCTTCTCAGCTTTTAGAATTTCGAGTTGAGTTTAACAACCTTTTGTATATCAACTGCATAATATGTTAAAAGATCAAAATATTCAGTAGCGGAGTATAAAATTGGACAAGAGTATACTGATTGTATCTAAGTTGCCAGTGCAAACCCGGCCATGAGGCATTGTGGGTAATACAATAAAGGAAGATCCTTTCCTGTTCAGAAGAATACCGCAGTGCGACAATTACGTTCTAAGCAGAACATGTCTTACGTCCGAAGTCGTTTGACGAATATACCCAGCGCCAAACTGTGAAATTGCAACCAAAACTTACGTTAAAAAAAATAATAAAAATAAAATAAAATAAACTGTCAAATATTGCCAAAAAAAAAGACAACAACTTACGTTGAGGTGGTGGAGGTTAAGGCGGCCTAATGTTAAAACCAAGAGATAAAGATAGCTTCTATTGAGGATGAGTAACTCAATTAGGTAGACAGGGGGGTCTGGGCCTGGTGCACCGAATTCCTTGGACACCAAGGGATTATGATGGATGTAGTAGATTATGAGGTGTAGTAGCCGAAAATGAAAAGTGTTGTGGAAAGAAACTGCAAGAAAATTCTTTGGATGGCAAGATATGACCCCTGTTGCCATAACCCGCGCCTCCTGCGAAGACTAAACACCATGCCAACAAAGACGCGGAAAAAGTTCATTGTAGACTTGATGGGTCCACTACCAACAGTAGAGCCCTACTGTGACTGTAGAGAATTAAAACACATGAAGAGAAAGAAGGATGTGTAGTGGGAAACACAGTTAGACGTCTTCTCAGTTCTTGTGCACGTGCCTGGTGAGTCATTTCACTGGCCATGGCGATAGGCCATGATGTGGAAAATGTTTGAATGAGCTGGAAATCAAGAACAAATTAACAAGACTGGTCGGACGGAACGCCAATCAATAGCAAAAACAACTCTAAAATACTCTTATTTCAACGTACAGCTCGAATACTAGCTTACGACTCCAAAAGAGTACAACTCGAATGGAGCTCACACTATACACGCTATTCGCTCGAATCACAAGGGTCGATGAATAATTATGCTACACACAAAATTCTCACGAAATGTTTCACGAAATTATTAGTCTTAAACAATGTCTTCCGAACAAAGACGATTCCATTGTAGCTGAAAAAAAATGAGGAAGAGGACATAGGAATAAATCATTTCTAAGAGCAATTCAGTGAAGCACGAGCTCAAGGGGAAAATCCGCGAATCTTCGAAATATCGTCTCGCATACAGGACATAACCTTCCATCATGATTATTCTGTGTTTGTATAGGAGGAAGATCCAAGCCAACATGCCAAAGGTTAACGTTGAGGTCAATGATCAGTGCAGTAACGTCTCGAAAGTAATGATTCTGTTATGACTCAAGAGAGGTTTGATTTATTGAGTGATTGGTCATTTAAGCGACTGGTTAACTGTTTCTTGGATTGGCTGGCTGATTGGTTGGTTGACTGGCTGGTTCCCAGGCCAGTTGATTGGTTGATTGTTTGAATTTCTGGTGACCATTTCCATCGATAGATTTAACACGCTCGGGTTTCTCGACACCTTTGATCGTGCCTTATCTAGTTGATAAGGCACGCGATAGCCGGGTGGCAGTTTGATTTGTTGCTTGGTATTTTGGTTGGCTGGTTGGCTATTTTCTTTTAATGGTCAACTTGTTCTTGTCCAGTCGAACGTTACCTATATGACACGGGTGCTAAACACTTATTGAATCTACAAGTCTGCCAAAGTAGCTAATTTTTGATAACTTTTCAGTTCTATAAATTAACGAGGCCTAGCATTTTGTGTTCTATTGCGTTCACGCTCCTTAATCCTCTGCAGTTTCTGCAATGTATTTGGCCTCCTGCGTCAACGAAGATGAACTACGTTGACAACACTAACTCAAACACAGATCGCCCTCTTTGCTTTTTGTTTTCTGTTTTTAATGCCGTAAGTTGTCTGCATTTTGTGAAGAATACATGACTGTTTCTTTATAACTGATTATTAGCTTTTCGCTGCTTTTTTAAACCTTTAGTGACTACCATTGCGAGGTATTCATTTATTTTAGAATAATTCTAAGATAGCCCCTTCTTTGCTCATCTAGAATGATGAAGTAGGGTGTTTCTCTTAGGAATTTTGAAGACAGGTATACAAAATCCTAATGAAAGAAACATCTATTCCGCAATCAACAACCTTTGAAAAATATTCGCCAATTTCTTTTTCATTCATCCAAATGAGTTAATTAGAACCCCAGTAAAGTCTCTCATTTTTATGGCTTATTTTAATTGACGAAGGATAATTGGAAACCAAATAAAATGGTTGCAGAAATGCGTCTTCTTAATTAAACTAAAACACCTATAGGGTCAAACATTCGGTGTATTAAATTAGCTTTTAATTATAACTACAGCCACTTTTATGGTGACTGACATTTTCACGTCATTGTGTTGGTTTTCTAATCTCCTCGTCCAATCAAAGGCCATCTAACCACCTGAATGACGTTGTTTCCCATATATTTGTTGTTTTTTTAAATCTTTTGTAGTTTGTGTTCACAGTGGTCTTGCAATATATATATGTTGTGAAATAATACCTCACTAAGTGTAAATAATACTGCTGTACGTCTCGAATTCGTCTTTAATTCTAACGATTCACTTAAAACCAAAATAACAAATACAGAAATTAATGAATACGAACTTAAACTTAAATAAACTGCAAATACAACAATACGAAAAACAGCAAAAAATAGAAAGGAAAAACGAGATTACTTGCAAGATCTGTACGGCACTCCGGAACTGACAACGACTGAATACAATACTGAACGCTTTTAAACGGAATTTTGAACTAAAAGAATAAACTTAGCGAGGTTACGTAATAAACAATAGACGATTAGATAACACGACGTGAAAAAAGTAATTTGCATTTAAAACTGCACAAAAAAGGTACGCAAAAAATTAACCTTTAACAACAAAGACAAAACAAAAAAGAAAAGGCGACCAAAAACGGAAAAATTTAACTCTCGTAGCTACATTAAGTGCAAAAAATATTACAATACATATATATATAGTTTTGTTATTTACAATGATCATTAAAATTAAAAAAAAAAAAGTAGAACGTTTAGTTTCGTCGAGTTGAACATTTTGTGAACATGTACCGAGAGGGAGTGGAAGTACATAATCCGATACCTTTGCCGAGCAAAGGTAAAATTGGGAAGAACAAAATACAATCAACTAAAGAAACAAGTTGTTATGCTACATGGAATTATTTTCGCTCTCCTTTCTGTCGATGAAGAAACATTTACACCGATGGTTATGGAAGGCTACCTAGCCTTCAAAAATGATCTAACAGTCTCCGTTACAAAGTTCAAAGAAAACCTGAAAGATAAATAAGAATTTCGTCGCTCGTTAAACACTCCTGAAGGAGCCTCACTTTCTACAATAATTGTCTTCATAACACGATCGATATTTTCTTTTACTTTTTTGCCATAACACAGCAGATGGATCGTTTAATCTCCTTCTTTATGTCTTTCTTATAGAAAGCGTACGCTACAGGATTAACGGCAGAGTTTAAAACTAGAAACGTTATTTTATATTCCTCATCATTACAATTTCCCGTCTTTAAGATATGTGCAAAAGTGCAGCGAATATAAAATCCATAACACAGTAGAAACAAGCCTATTACAACTGCCATTATTTTGACGGCGGATTTCTCCTGAGTTTTAAACAAAACGCCATGATTGAACCGCAACTGTTTTGTTATGGTGCGAGTAGCTCGATCGTGTTTGAAAATAACAAGTAACATTGATATCAAGCCGACTATCAAAACAAAGCACGGAAGAACCTCAAAAAATATAACACTTATCCAGACTATAATGTGAAGAAGAAGGGATGTTTTGAAAATAGACCAGTTTAGTATATCAACCATTCTAACGGCCACCTGGATTCCCCAAGATAAGGAAACCATTTGAACAACACGGCGGCGCGTCATAAAAGTCAAATATTTCAAAGGCTTGACAACTGCAATGTATCTGTCCCCTACTAAGCTGCACAAGTTTGTCACTGACGCGTAGCTGAACAGCAACCTTAAAGACTTCATCCAATAGAATTGTGTGCTACACCCAGTTGCCATCTCACAGAAGAACATTGGTGGAACAACGCTCATCCTGACACAGAAGTCCGCCACTGCCAATGAAATCACAAACGCGTTGGTTTTAGTGCGAAGCTGCCGTTTGCTGCAAACAAGGAAGATAATATATCCATTTCCAGCCATCGTTAGGATGGAAAGAAACCATCCAAGAATCCAAAACCAGGTTTCCATTTTAGAGAGGCTGCTAGGTTTACTTTTTGGTCATCGAGATAAATCTACAATTGACGTGAAAATCATATTTTCCAAAATACAATATCTTTTAAAGACACCTGTTCATGTTTGCACTAAAATTGCACCTTGACGTATTGAAATGAGGTACAGACAATTGGAGCAGGTGGTTGAAATCTCGGCATTCATTTTATATGACAAATAATTCCTATTTTATGAACAAACTAGCTTAGATAAAAGCAAAAGACACTCTTTGGAAGACTGATAAACGTTATCGTAATTGCACTGAGCATGCAGTGTTTAATCTTTTGGTCTCTTGAAAACGTAATTTAGGGACGGGGAAACCTAGGGACACCATCTTGTGAATAGATGAATCTATTAAACCAAGACAAAATTGGTTTCCTGAGAGAAATACTTGCCAGCTGTGTTCGATTCTTTCTTTTGAAAAAAATTTCATCGATAGCCAGCTCTGTGAATCAACTTTGTTCTTGATTAGTTTCCTAACCCTCGCTGAGATAAGTAGATTGCGATAAAAAGATGTGAATAATAACAATAATAAAAAGGTATTGTATCTCAAAGCGATGGGGAATCTATTATCAAGAGGGAGTAGACCAGACTCCAGAATTTTACAACCCCGAAACTAAGTTGCAAATGTTTTTTGAAAGCGCTGGCGAAAACGACTGACAATTAAATGAAACTTTGTTTAAATGGTTATTTTTTTCGAGGGGGATGGGGTTATTTCTTTTTGTTTGCTTTTTAAGAAGGCGGTCATTAGAGAAGCAGTTGGTGTTTGTTGCTGTATCCGAGAAATACATATGGCGCATAAACACAGCTTTTGTGGCTCTGAACCATATCGTTTGTTACTGCCTTCATGACTCGCTGGGCGGCGTTCTAGTTAGGCAGCTCCTGCCACTTCACTTCCCCGCCGGGAAGACAAACTAAGGGTGCGTTTCTTTAAGAAAATCCAAGATTGGATTCTTAAATCCGAAAGAATCCGAAAAGGTATTTTGCGTTTCTTTACTGAACCGATCAATCCAAGATCTCTCGGATCATGGTGCGTTGAAGGAACCGAAGAATCCACTCTGGAAGTGGATTCTTCGGTTCCTTTAAGAATCCAATCTTGGATTTTCTTAAAGAAACGCACGCTTGGCCTATGTTATTCTTTGATGTCCTTAAAGGGTGCTAATCTCAGTATTCTTTAATCGGAAATGTTTACCTGTGTGTTGTACTAAGTCTACCAATACTCTAGCTCATGGTCTACTAGGACTTCAGTACCTTTCGTTGACTGAATTTGCGATATTTGGTTTCCGTAGCACATTAATTTCTTGCAACCGTTATGATGTTTGGGACATTCTAGTCCACCAGACTTACGAAGTGGCGTCATTGCGTGTTTTTGTCATCCCTTGATGACCTTCATTTGGGCTCGCGAGCTCGATGCACTTGAAGGCATCGAGACAGTGCAGGAATCGGTTGTACACAGGCGCATTCTGACAGTGATATGATCGATGGCAAAATAAGTCCTTGTGAGTGGAGGAAACCAGGGTATTTATTGCTAGTGTACAGTTTCCACCGTCAAGTTTATTCCGATCTAAACATCCGTCCTGCTTTCAATAGCCCTTTTGCCGTACATGTCATAGCCAACACCTCTTTTCCTGTGATAACAACGGTCGGAATCGTTGGTGGAACTAATAGGATATTGTACTGATCTCACATCATCCGATGGGTGGTCAAAACTGTACCAATTGTCCAAACCAAGTCCAAACCTGGCTGCTTGCATCTGACGAGGAACGTGTTTCTACAGGGCAAGAACTTCCTTGGATGCCACGTGTGTGCTTTCAATGGCTTTCTTGTTTGACTGGGCCAAGTATGCACAACTCTTTTAAAAATTCTATGATTGTGGAAATAATGTGAAAAGAAGAGTTGAGCATGAGTCTCTCCCTCCAATAGCCGAATGTAATCGCTGATCATGTTCCATTCTTGCTTTCCCCATTTCCTTGCACTTCTGGGAATATTTAGAGACATAGATAGGCCCGACAGTTCAACGTGTATCTACCAAACAGGCTTAATGAAGGTAGGTAACTTGGCACAACGTGGGTCAAGGTATTATCTGAAGATAGCCTATTGGCATAGGATGGACGTCTCGACGTACTGCTTTGTTAAGCTCGGTAAGATCAACGCAAACGCGCACCCTGGAATCACGCTTTTGCGCCCCTGCAACGTCTGGGACACTATTCTGTTAACTCGTTAACTGACCCAATCAGACTCTTTGTCTCAAGCGTTCAATCTATTCCCGTAATTTCTTTGTAAGTGGTAAGCAGCAGTGATACTTGGTACGAAGTGCCCAGGGCAAGGGAAATGGCCACTTTCATCCAACGATTACCAGAGGGAGATCCTTTACTCTGACAAGTTGTTTATCCATTGCAGACACAAGTATCAGAAATACATGCGCTCCTTTGCCAATGCACCATATATGTGTCAGCCCCCTAGCGGTCTTGGTTCTGCATCTTGAGCTGACATGCTATTTTGACTCGGCCGAAGAAGATTAATGGGTGTTATTAGCTGGAATCGCTATGGATGCATTGAAAACGGGAGTGTGAATTGGGCAAAGTTGCTTTCCATGAGATGTGGGACTTGACTAAGCCTCAGTTTGCATAACTTGGTTGAACATGTTAACAGTTTACTCGTCGCTACTATGAAACAATTCCTCATTATCTCTTAGATAGCTACATAGTCCCTCTGGGGGGCTACAGACAATTGCAGTATCTTTAGTATCCGCACTGTTTGTTCAGAAATAACTTCTTTTAGGTTCTTACTTGTTCTTTGTCAGTCGGTTTTGATTTCAGTTTAAGGGTCCGGCTAACTCCTTCGCTTCCTAACGCTTTCCAACTTTTGTTCTTTGAACTTACCTTTTTTAGATTTTCTTTTCGGTGAAAATATCTTCATGGCTTTTCTACGTAAAATGGGAGCTCCCACGTCTTAACACCTTATATTGTAACCGTCCTCCTGACAATAACAAATACATTTGTCTTCAACAGCTTCCTCGCAGATATAACCAGGACATTTTCATCGGTAGCTTGTATAGGCTGTCATTTAAGAACCAAAATCCTCTCGTTGCGTAAGATAAGGGTCCTGTTTTGAAACGTGATCGTCAAATTTAACCAAAGTGGTCACGTAGTTGACCGTTGTCTTGGTTTTCGGCAGGGTAAGCTTGTGAAACGCGGGTACATTCCAAAACCTGACTCGTCAATGTGATCTAGTAGTACCCCATCTTTATTTCATTAGGTTCTTCCGATTGCCTTGAGGTACACATTAACGTTTTGTTTTCATTTTTTCACGAAGAGCAAGCTTTCTCGTTGAAACTTCCAGCAAATGTATACCACGCCATTTTTGTTTTAAATCATGTGAAAAAGAAATATTTTGAGACTGTTAAACTGCTCGTCCGGCTAATCCGAGCACATTTTGCTCTAGACAAACTTCGAGAATTCCCTAATTTCTAAACCATACTGTACAGCGTAAAAACACCGGAATCTTTATCATGTTACCTAAGACATTATTTTCATTGTTCACTTGCACCCAGCCTCTCACTGGTTAGAAACGTTTACAGCTACAGTACCTCTGAGATCACTGCATTTGCCAGGAGCAAATAATCAGAATAATTAGCGACGACCCATACTCAATAGGCCATTTTCGATATATTAAAATTCTAACATGGTTCCGAGGCTTGGGGGAATAAAACAAAAGAAATTAATTGTTCATCACTTACCCTCGATGTGATTCCTTTTGTTTTCTTCCCCCAAGCCTCGGAGCTAAGTTAGAATCTTAATATATCGGAAATGGTCTATTCAGGAATCAATGGACTAACGGAAAGGCTGTTGCAAAAATAGTCAGAGGAAGAGAGGGTGTCTCCGGGGCAGATAGACGATATCATTTAAGCGCAGGATATTTTGATGACAAGGGGAGTTTATTAAGATCACATCTTTATTTTATCTTTAAAGCGGAGATATCCAAAACTTACCAATTAGAGGATTACCAGGAGGGCGACCATAGGAGGCATTGCAAAACGTCTAGATTCTCTTATTTTTCAATCTGCCATTTAAAACATACTATCGCTAGAGCCAGAATGGCTGCAAATTCAATTATATTGCCAAGCTTGAAACCAGTTGGTGGAAAACCTGCCTCAAACGATCCGCTCAACATTTGGAATATTTATTTACTGACGTTTGTTTGGTCGGGTGGCAAAACAACACGAAATATCTCTTTCAATATTCAGCGTGTTCCAGAGGGTGGCAAATGGTTTTTGCGGGATCGCCCCAAAATTAGCAGCGTGAGATTGTGGATTGTGTGTGTTCATATAGTGCAAGACGGAGTTACGCTATCGTAGAAAGCATATAGCAACAGAAAATACATGAATTATTTAATTAACCACTGAAAAATGCATAAAATCCTTCATCGAGCCAAAATTTGCTTGTTAGAGACTAGGATAGGTCAATTGGACAGAATTATGGAGAAAAGAGAAAGCTTTGGAAAAAATGTGCTTTTCTTTAAACGAAAAACCTTCGTTGATCCCTTGGAGAGCCAAGGTACTGAGTTCAAAGTTAAATTTCTGTTCGGAATTGTCTGGTCTTTCATTGTTTTAGGACGTTCCAGTCCATCAGGCGCTACATATCAGACTTTATAAATTTAGTGTATCTTAATTTTACCCTCAAAATTTCAAGGCAATGTCAAGATCAAACAAAACGAGAGTAAGAGAACAAGCTGGAGCTGTCTTAGCTCCCCCTTGCGATCGCGCCTCTTTAATATCCTGTAAACGCTTGTTGGCAGACTAAAACCAAACACGTCAAAATAGATCGACCTATTTGCTCTTGCTTTAAATGACGAACTTTATCTTCGATTATCTGCAAGGTTATAATTTCAACTTACTGATTCATTTTTTGTTTACTTTTAATATTACCTTTTTGATGTTTCTCTACAGTCTCTACCTTAGTATAACTTTTTCCTTAAAACTAAACTATAAAAGCAGCCAGAGAGTGTTTATTTTGTTGATTTTGAAACATCTCAACGCGTGGTTGATCTCTGTTTTGTGATGCTCCGAGCAAACGAAGCTCATCTGTTGACAAAACGCAATTTAATGTTTAATTTTGCAGGAAAAAGAGAAAAAACACTACTGAATAAAATATAAATAGCCGGAATAATAACTTTTAAAACCATTTGTTTTTATTAATCATTCTCTGTCAGCATTTTGGTTAATTCTCCTATTCTCATGACTATTTTCGATAGAAAGATGACTTGTTGTGGAGAGAAATAAAATGGACAAGAGGTCCTGTGCTAAATTAAAGCTAAAACCATAAACACAGGTGTTTACTGAGTTAAGACATCCGGTGCAATTAGTATAGAACGATAACCACTTGTTAGAGACAATTATTATGTGTTGGTTTTCTACTTAATCAATCAAACGGCAATAGGCCACTTTCAATGAAGTTGTTTTGCTTCAACGTCTTTCATATTCTTTGCAGTCTGCCGTCAGAAATGTCGGTAATTGTCAAAAAACTAATATTGCTTTAATAATTAGCGAACCGCAGAGACAAAGCTTTTGACTATAAGGATCATAACAGCTGAAAAACGAAACCTTAAACCACTTTTTCTATGCCCCGAAAAAATAAGCCTTTCTCAGTCTTGCTAATCATGAGACGAATAGCTGTGGAAGTTTTAGGATGTACACATCAAAAAATATACCAAAAAAAAACTACAACAACAAAAAAAACGAACAAAGGTCGAAGGCAGCATACGCCAGTCCTCGATCAAATACAACTTTTGCTGATCGGTTTATTACCGGTTTTGCAATAAGATGAACATAAGGAGCACTTCGGAAAGGCATTCAGCTCATAGCATTCCTTAATTATTAGTTATTAATTCCTGGTCATGGGCTACAGGAAATACACATACACTTGATTTGCGTAGGAAACGCTAATACTTAGGTTTTGTCATTGTTTCTGCAATATTGGCTTCTTCCACTGGAAACAGACAGGGTATATTCTTATATCATATTCACTCTTCCAACCAACTGCAAAGCCACCATATTTTGCCATATGATTTTATTTTCTTTTTTTCTTAAGAGTAGAATATACATTATGGAAATTCTCTTTACAGAGCCAAAACTCCTATAACAGCCGGTGTCCCTTGCAAAGTTATACTTTCAAAGACAACATAACCTCGAAAAAAAATTGATAGCTACACATTTCTCTCAACATCTCCTTTCCGCTCGTTATTTTAACTTTCTATGGTAAAACAGTTGTTAACAGGCAGGCAGCACCTAGCTTCTTTCCTTTACGCAACTGATACATGATTTAATCTCCTTCTTGATGTCCCTCTTTAAAAAACCGTAAGCTACAGGATTAATGGCGGAGTTTAATACTAACAGAGGTATTTTATATTCCTCATCATTACATTCACCGTTTTTTAAAATAATTACTAACGTACAGCGAATATAAAATCCATAACATAGTAAAACCAAGCCTATAACAACTGCCATTAACTTAACCGACGCTGCGGATTTCCCCTGAGTTTTAAACAAAATGTGATGGTTAAAACGTAACTGTTTTGCTCTGGTGCGAGTACGAATAGCATATAACATAGATGAAAAGCAAAATATTAGAAGGAGGCATGGAAGGAATTCAAAAAATACCACAGATACCCAAAAACTGATATTAAATAAAAGAAATATTTTTAAAATATACCAGTTTAGTCCGGAAATCGTAGCATGGGCAACTCGGATGCCCCAAGATACGGAAACCATTTGAATAACGCGGCGGCGCGTCATAAAAGTCAAATATTTTAAAGGCTTGACAACTGCAATGTATCTATCCAATACTAAGCTGCACAGGTTCGCCACTGACGCGAATCCGAAAAGCCACCTCACCAAATTGATCTCGTAAGACTGTGGGTCACACCCAGTTGCCATCTCACAGAAGAACTTTGGTGGAACAACGCTCATCCCGACACAGAAGTCCGCCACTGCCAGTGAAACCACAAACGCGTTAGTTTTGGTGTAAAGCTGCCGTTTGCTGCAAACAAGGAAGATAATAAATCCATTTCCAGCCATCGTTAGGATGGAAAGAGACCAGCCAAGAATCCAAAACCAGGTTTCCATTTTTCAAGTTTTACTTGTTGATCATTGAGGAACTTCCACACACTAAATGATATGAATTGTTTCAGGAATATAATTTTAAATACATCTACTCACTTTTTCTTGACGCATTATACTGACGTATCAAAATAATGGGATAATAATCAATTTATGCTCATGGTTGATATACCGATTGATTAACTGCACTTGTGGCTAATGTTTCTGAATTTATAACTAACAAAATATAAAGCAAAAACAAAGAAGGCCTAATTTTAACAATTTTTTTTGTTTCAACAGCCAATACTTCAGAAATTTAGTTTGTGTTCGATCGCTTTTGTTAGATGAGTTTTTTCGCGTTCAGCTGGGAAGATTAGTTTTTGGTTGACATGGTTTACAAAATTACTCAACCGTTATCAACCAGGATGAAACGGTTAAAAATGCGAGGGTAGCAACTGCTGTTATTTCTGAACGCTTTTTATCTCGGCTCGTGGCGCGTTACTCGATCCGTATGATACACTGGATACGAAAGAAATAGCACAATCTATAACGGTGTAAATCAACGAAAATGCGGCAGTCCCGAGTTGTTTAGCATGCGCGATTAGCGAACATAAGACTCTTATTGTTTGCGATGGTTGTGCGAAAACGTGGGGTTTGTCTAGAATGTCTCCCTGTAAAGGTTGAGAAAGCACGAAGAACGTGACAGCGTGGCAGCCGCCCGCATATGCATGTTGGCCGGCATGTTACGAACAGGTAGAAGTCTGATATACACTATAGTTCAAGATTAGAAAAGGTTTTTATATAGGGAGACTTGAACCGTCTGAAGTAAAACTGGGTGCTGTTAGAACTTTTATTCTAATTCAACAAGACAGTTAATGAAGAGGATCTGCAGCCGAGAACATCCATTTGATGTTTATTGAAAAGAATTTATCAGCTGTAACAATTAGCATAAGTTGATGAGTTAGTTTTGACCTGTTTCAGACATGTTGTGACTCTTCTCATGAATTTCTAATTTTCGGACTGAGTTAACCGGCATTTAACTATACCTGTTCGATTTTTGCTTGTTTTGGTGTTTCTCCATCTTACCAAATTGCAATTGTACGGTAATTTTAAGTAGTTTCCTTCGAGTACAACTAAACTAAAGCAGCCATGAATCGTTTATCTTGTTAATTTTGAAACATCGCGGAAAACACTTTTAAACCAGATAATCCCCACTAACAATAACTTTTACAATAATTTCGTAATTAACTCTCTTTTAAGTCAAGTAGCACGAAGGTAAATTCTCTTACTTGTAAGATTTACTTCGTTGAAAAAGTCTTTTTCGGACCCAAATAAGATGTGCCTTGGCTATAGCTAAAAATAAAAATACAGGTGTTTATAGCTGTTAAACATCCGGTGCAATTAGCCCATAATAGGCACAGACATTTTTTGTTCTTGTAAAAAAAAAACTGACAATATTCAGAGAGGAAGCCACATCAGCCTTCGCTGGTTTTTATGCGAGTGTTCTATTTTGGTCGAATTGGAATTTGGAGATGTTGGGTTTTGTGGAGAGAGGAAAACTTGAGAAGCCAGCGCAAAACCCTCGGAGCAAAGCGAAGAGCAAAACAAAAAAAATAAAAGCGTGTTGTTAAATAAAGTGGCTGTTTAGTTGGAGCGATATCATATAACAATATGCCTTATTGAAATCATTTCGCAATTAGTTCAGCCTTGACCAATCATTGAGTGGTCAGCCACCCGACTTCAATGACATGGGATCGCTTGCGGGTCCTCTATATCCTTTGAATTTTGCTGTCGGAGCTGTCGAGTCAGGCAATTGTGGACACTAATATTGTTATATTAACCTGTGCACCCCAGAATAAAGCACCTGAGTAAAATGGTCTTAAATGATCATAAATGCTGAAAATTAAACCTTCGAGTAACCTTCGAGTAACCTTCGAGTAAATATTTTAAGAAATATGCACAAAAAGAGACAAAGATAAATAACCAACTAAACGTCGAAAGCAACATAAATTAATCCTCACACGGCATACAGGAACACTGCGAATCAATTGCGAATCAATTTGCTTTTCAGTTTTGCACTGATAGGACTGAACAAAAGAAACGCTTCTGAAAAGGCATGCAGCTCGCCTAGGTTTGGTGGGAAACACCAGTTCTTTATTGTTTTATATGCATTTTATGCATTTTTCGCCTCCACGTTTTGGAAACAAATAGAGCATGTTGTTGTATGATATTCTGTCAGATGAAAAATGTATTCCATGGACAGTTCTCTTGACAGTGTCCAAAGCTAAGTTTAAGTCAAATCACTGTAAAAGCTTATAAAGTCTTTTTCCCCTCGTAATCAGTTGTTTCAGTAAAATTGAATTGAAGGCAGGTAAAAGAGGTAAAACATTTTAATTAATCTCTTAACATTCTAGGTATATTTCTGTTCCAAGTCTACTATATAGCTAATAATAAAAACCAATTCTTTACTCCGACAATAAATAAAGACACTCCTAAGGGTGTTTTCTGGACTAAACTGAACAATTGTTCCCATGTTTCATGAAAAGTCCTGCGTTTCACGCTTCACGGATGACACAAAAGATGCGTCTTTTAATCTCCTTCTTGATGTCTCTCTTAAAGAAAGCGTAAGCTACAGGATTAATGGCGGAGTTTAAAAGTAACAAAGGTATTTTATACTCCTTGTCATTACAGCTCTTGTCCTTTAAAAGAATTATAAACGAGCAGCGAATATAAAACCCGTAACACAGTAGAAACAAGCCTATAACAACTGCCATCATTTTGACCGCGGATTTCTCCTTAGTTTTAAAGGAAGCACGATGATTGAAACTTAACTGTTTTGCTGTGGTTCGGGCAGCACGCTCGTGCTTGCGAACAGCATGTAACATAGATAGAAAGTAAAATATCAAAATTAAACAAGGAACAAGCTCAAAAAATACCACACATATCCAAAGTATGATGCTAGGAAGAAGCGAATTTTTCAACAAAAAAAAGTTTAGACTGTGAACCATTCGAACGGCCACTTGGATTCCCCAAGATAAGAAAACCATTTGAATAACACGGCGGCGCGTCATAAAAGTCAAATATTTTAAGGGCTTGACAACTGCAATGTATCTATCCAATACTAAGCTGCACAGGTTCGCCACTGACGCGAATCCGAAAAGCCACCTCACCAACTTGATCTCGAAAGACTGTGGGTCACACCCAGTTGCCATCTCACAGAAGAACTTTGGTGGAACAACGCTCATCCCGACACAGAAGTCCGCCACTGCCAGTGAAACCACAAACGCGTTAGTTTTGGTGCGAAGCCGCCGTTTGCTGCAAACAAGGAAGATAATAAATCCATTTCCAGCCATCGTTAGGATGGAAAGAGACCAGCCAAGAATCCAAAACCAGGTTTCCATTTTTCAAGTTTTACTTGTTGATCATTGAGGAACTTCCACACACTAAATGATATGAATTGTTTCAGGAATATAATTTTAAATACATCTACTCACTTTTTCTTGACGCATTATACTGACGTATCAAAATAATGGGATAATAATCAATTTATGCTCATGGTTGATATACCGATTGATTAACTGCACTTGTGGCTAATGTTTCTGAATTTATAACTAACAAAATATAAAGCAAAAACAAAGAAGGCCTAATTTTAACAATTTTTTTTGTTTCAACAGCCAATACTTCAGAAATTTAGTTTGTGTTCGATCGCTTTTGTTAGATGAGTTTTTTCGCGTTCAGCTGGGAAGATTAGTTTTTGGTTGACATGGTTTACAAAATTACTCAACCGTTATCAACCAGGATGAAACGGTTAAAAATGCGAGGGTAGCAACTGCTGTTATTTCTGAACGCTTTTTATCTCGGCTCGTGGCGCGTTACTCGATCCGTATGATACACTGGATACGAAAGAAATAGCACAATCTATAACGGTGTAAATCAACGAAAATGCGGCAGTCCCGAGCTGTTTAGCATGCGCGATTAGCGAACATAAGACTCTTATTGTTTGCGATGGTTGTGCGAAAACGTGGGGTTTGTCTAGAATGTCTCCCTGTAAAGGTTGAGAAAGCACGAAGAACGTGACAGCGTGGCAGCCGCCCGCATATGCATGTTGGCCGGCATGTTACGAACAGGTAGAAGTCTGATATACACTATAGTTCAAGATTAGAAAAGGTTTTTATATAGGGAGACTTGAACCGTCTGAAGTAAAACTGGGTGCTGTTAGAACTTTTATTCTAATTCAACAAGACAGTTAATG